>NC_139229.1:138356762-138956762 GCF_977018435.1 Lepisma saccharinum
ATCCCAATTCAGCTTTCATAACAGAAGTTCACCATATAACAGGTGAAGGACAGGATGCAGGGGTGGTGTACAGTGAGATGCAGAGAAGTGAAAACAAAGGGGAATCACTGAGTTATCTTGACAACAGCTGGTAGTGGTGGATTCCTGACATTGATGCCAATTTTTGTAGATCATATTTTATATCCCAAATTAGGTGATTCAGCTTTCATAACAGAAGTTCACCATATAACAGGTGAAGGACAGGATGCAGGGGTGGTGTACAGTGAGATGCAGAGAAGTGAAAACAAAGGGGAATCACTGAGTTATCTTGACAACAGCTGGTAGTGGTGGATTCCTGACATTGATGCCTATTTTTCTTGATCATCATATTTTATATCTCAAATTAAGTTTGGAATTTGGAATTTGAATTTAAAATTTTGGGAGCGTCAGCACTTAGGCTATTTTGCTCCCGTCACATTATACGGGGTCCAGCCCCTTACCATTACAAGTAACAACTCTAACGTTGCTTAACTAAAAATTTTAAAACCTTAAAATGTACTGACTTCTGTTAAAAGCTGAGGCTGTAAACGTGCACTCAGCACACACAAGGACATAAAACAGGACAACACACACAAAATTATACTGGCCATAGTGCCAGTCGCCAGAGCCTCGTTAGTCTCTTGTCCAGGGTGCACTACGTGGAAGTGAGGTTGACTTTTGGGCACCTACGTGGAAGGTACCCCTTACACCCCTCTCAAATTAAGTGATTCAGCTTTCATAACAGAAGTTCACCATATAACAGGTGAAGGACAGGATGCAGGAGTGGTATAAAGTGAGATGCAAGGAAGTGAAAACAAAGGGGACTCACTGAGTTACCTTGACAACATCTGGTAGTGGTGGATTCTTGACATTGATGCCAATTTTTGTAGACCATATTTTATATCCCAATTCAGCTTTCATAACAGAAGTTCACCATATAACAGGTGAAGGACAGGATGCAGGGGTGGTGTACAGTGAGATGGAGAGAAGTGAAAACAAAGGGGAATCACTGAGTTATCTTGACAACAGCTGGTAGTGGTGGATTCCTGACATTGATGCCAATTTTTGTAGATCATATTTTATATCCCAAATTAGGTGATTCAGCTTTCATAACAGAAGTTCACCATATAACAGGTCAAGGACAGGATGCAGAGGTGGTGTACAGCGAGATGCAGAGAAGTGAAAACAAAGGGGAATCACGGAGTTACCTTGACAACAGCTGGTAGTGGTGGATTCCTGACATTGATGCCTATTTTTCTTGATCACATTTTGTATCCAAAGTTAAGTGAATCGGCATTTGTAACTGAAGTTCACCATGTAACCGGCATAGGAAAGGATGCAGGAGTTGTTTATAGTGAAATGCAAGGAACAGAAAACAATGCGGACTCAATGAGTTATCTTGAAAACATCTGGTAGTGGTGGATTCCTGACATTGATGCCAATTTTTGTAGATCATATTTTATATCTCAAATTAAGTGATTCAGCTTTCATAACAGAAGTTCACCATATAACAGGTGAAGGACAGGATGCAGGAGTGGTATAAAGTGAGATGCAAGGATGTGAAAACAAAGGGGACTCACTGAGTTATCTTGACAACATCTGGTAGTGGTGGATTCCTGACATTGATGCCAATTTTTGTAATCATATTTTATATCCCAAATTAAGTGATTCAGCTTTCATAACAGAAGTTCACCATATAACAGGTGAAGGACAGGATGCAGGGGTGGTGTACAGTGAGATGCAGAGAAGTGAAAACAAAGGGGAATCACTGAGTTATCTTGACAACAGCTGGTAGTGGTGGATTCCTGACATTGATGCCTATTTTTCTTGATCACATTTTGTATCCAAAGTTAAGTGAATCGGCATTTGTAACTGAAGTTCACCATGTAACCGGCATAGGAAAGGATGCAGGAGTTGTTTATAGTGAAATGCAAGGAACGGAAAACAATGCGGACTCAATGAGTTATCTTGAAAACATCTGGTAGTGGTGGATTCCTGACATTGATGCCAATTTTTGTAGATCATATTTTATATCTCAAATTAAGTGATTCAGCTTTCATAACAGAAGTTCACCATATAACAGGTGAAGGACAGGATGCAGGAGTGGTATAAAGTGAGATGCAAGGATGTGAAAACAAAGGGGACTCACTGAGTTATCTTGACAACATCTGGTAGTGGTGGA
The DNA here is from genome assembly GCF_977018435.1 of Lepisma saccharinum. Classification (NCBI taxonomy): domain Eukaryota; kingdom Metazoa; phylum Arthropoda; class Insecta; order Zygentoma; family Lepismatidae; genus Lepisma; species Lepisma saccharinum. The sequence continues at coordinate 138,358,963 of NC_139229.1, forward strand.
TTCCTGACATTGATGCCAATTTTTGTAATCATATTTTATATCCCAAATTAAGTGATTCAGCTTTCATAACAGAAGTTCACCATATAACAGGTGAAGGACAGGATGCAGGGGTGGTGTACAGTGAGATGCAGAGAAGTGAAAACAAAGGGGAATCACTGAGTTATCTTGACAACAGCTGGTAGTGGTGGATTCCTGACATTGATGCCTATTTTTCTTGATCACATTTTGTATCCAATCTTAAGTTAATCGGCTTTTGTAACTGAAGTTCACCATGTAACCGGCAAAGGAGAGGATGCAGGAGTTGTTTATAGTGAAATGCAAGGAACGGAAAACAATGCGGACTCAATGAGTTATCTTGACAACATCTGGTAGTGGTGGATTCCTGACATTGATGCCAATTTTTGTAGATCATATTTTATATCCCAAATTAAGTGATTCAGCTTTCATAACAGAAGTTCACCATATAATAGGTGAAGGACAGGATGCAGGGGTGGTGTACAGTGAGATGCAGAGAAGTGAAAACAAAGGGGAATCACTGAGTTATCTTGACAACAGCTGGTAGTGGTGGATTCCTGACATTGATGCCTATTTTTCTTGATCACATTTTGTATCCAAAGTTAAGTGAATCGGCATTTGTAACTGAAGTTCACCATGTAACCGGCAAAGGAGAGGATGCAGGAGTTATTTATAGTGAAAGGCAAGGAACGGAAAACAATGCGGACTCAATGAGTTATCTTGACAACATCTGGTAGTGGTGGATTCCAGACATTGATGCCAATTTTTGTAGATCATATTTTATATCTCAAATTAAGTTTCGAATTTGGAATTTGAATTTAAAATTTTGGGAGCGTCAGCACTTAGGCTATTTTGCTCCCGTCACATTATACGGGGTCCAGCCCCTTACCATTACAAGTAACAACTCTAACGTTGCTTAACTAAAAATTTTAAAACCTTAAAATGTTCTGACTTCTGTTAAAAGCTGAGGCTGTAAACGCGCACTCAGCACACACAAGGACATAAAACAGGACAACACACACAAAATTATACTGGCCATAGTGCCAGTCGCCAGAGCCTCGTTCGTCTCTTGTCCAGGGTGCACTACGTGGAAGTGAGGTTGACTTTTGGGCGCCTACGTGGAAGGTACCCCTTACACCCCTCTCAAATTAAGTGATTCAGCTTTCATAACAGAAGTTCACCATATAACAGGTGAAGGACAGGATGCAGGGGTGGTGTACAGTGAGATGCAGAGAAGTGAAAACAAAGGGGAATCACTGAGTTATCTTGACAACAGCTGGTAGTGGTGGATTCCTGACATTGATGCCAATTTTTGTAGATCATATTTTATATCCCAAATTAGGTGATTCAGCTTTCATAACAGAAGTTCACCATATAACAGGTGAAGGACAGGATGCAGGGGTGGTGTACAGTGAGATGCAGAGAAGTGAAAACAAAGGGGAATCACTGAGTTATCTTGACAACAGCTGGTAGTGGTGGATTCCTGACATTGATGCCTATTTTTCTTGATCACATTTTATATCCCAAGTTAAGTGAATCGGCATTTGTAACTGAAGTTCACCATGTAACCGGCAAAGGTGAGGATGCAGGAGTTGTTTATAGTGAAATGCAAGGAACGGAAAACAATGCGGACTCAATGAGTTATCTTGACAACATCTGGTAGTGGTGGATTCCTGACATTGATGCCAATTTTTGTAGATCATATTTTATATCCCAAATTAAGTGATTCAGCTTTCATAACAGAAGTTCACCATATAACAGGTGAAGGACAGGATGCAGGGGTGGTGTACAGTGAGATGCAGAGAAGTGAAAACAAAGGGGAATCACTGAGTTATCTTGACAACAGCTGGTAGTGGTGGATTCCTGACATTGATGCCTATTTTTCTTGATCATCATATTTTATATCTCAAATTAAGTTTGGAATTTGGAATTTGAATTTAAAATTTTGGGAGCGTCAGCACTTAGGCTATTTTGCTCCCGTCACATTATACGGGGTCCAGCCCCTTACCATTACAAGTAACAACTCTAACGTTGCTTAACTAAAAATTTTAAAACCTTAAAATGTTCTGACTTCTGTTAAAAGCTGAGGCTGTAAACGCGCACTCAGCACACACAAGGACATAAAACAGGACAACACACACAAAATTATACTGGCCATAGTGCCAGTCGCCAGAGCCTCGTTAGTCTCTTGTCCAGGGTGCACTACGTGGAAGTGAGGTTGACTTTTGGGCGCCTACGTGGAAGGTACCCCTTACACCCCTCTCAAATTAAGTGATTCAGCTTTCATAACAGAAGTTCACCATATAACAGGTGAAGGACAGGATGCAGGAGTGGTATAAAGTGAGATGGAAGGAAGTGAAAACAAAGGGGACTCACTGAGTTACCTTGACAACATCTGGTAGTGGTGGATTCTTGACATTGATGCCAATTTTTGTAGACCATATTTTATATCCCAATTCAGCTTTCATAACAGAAGTTCACCATATAACAGGTGAAGGACAGGATGCAGGGGTGGTGTACAGTGAGATGCAGAGAAGTGAAAACAAAGGGGAATCACTGAGTTATCTTGACAACAGCTGGTAGTGGTGGATTCCTGACATTGATGCCAATTTTTGTAGATCATATTTTATATCCCAAATTAGGTGATTCAGCTTTCATAACAGAAGTTCACCATATAACAGGTGAAGGACAGGATGCAGGGGTGGTGTACAGTGAGATGCAGAGAAGTGAAAACAAAGGGGAATCACTGAGTTATCTTGACAACAGCTGGTAGTGGTGGATTCCTGACATTGATGCCTATTTTTCTTGATCACATTTTATATCCCAAGTTAAGTGAATCGGCATTTGTAACTGAAGTTCACCATGTAACCGGCAAAGGAGAGGATGCAGGAGTTGTTTATAGTGAAATGCAAGCAACGGAAAACAATGCGGACTCAATGAGTTATCTTGACAACATCTGGTAGTGGTGGATTCCTGACATTGATGCCAATTTTTGTAGATCATATTTTATATCCCAAATTAAGTGATTCAGCTTTCATAACAGAAGTTCACCATATAACAGGTGAAGGACAGGATGCAGGGGTGGTGTACAGTGAGATGCAGAGAAGTGAAAACAAAGGGGAATCACTGAGTTATCTTGACAACAGCTGGTAGTGGTGGATTCCTGACATTGATGCCAATTTTTGTAGATCATATTTTATATCCCAAATTAGGTGATTCAGCTTTCATAACAGAAGTTCACCATATAACAGGTCAAGGACAGGATGCAGAGGTGGTGTACAGCGAGATGCAGAGAAGTGAAAACAAAGGGGAATCACGGAGTTACCTTGACAACAGCTGGTAGTGGTGGATTCCTGACATTGATGCCTATTTTTCTTGATCACATTTTGTATCCAAAGTTAAGTGAATCGGCATTTGTAACTGAAGTTCACCATGTAACCGGCATAGGAGAGGATGCAGGAGTTGTTTATAGTGAAATGCAAGGAACGGAAAACAATGCGGACTCAATGAGTTATCTTGAAAACATCTGGTAGTGGTGGATTCCTGACATTGATGCCAATTTTTGTAGATCATATTTTATATCTCAAATTAAGTGATTCAGCTTTCATAACAGAAGTTCACCATATAACAGGTGAAGGACAGGATGCAGGAGTGGTATAAAGTGAGATGCAAGGATGTGAAAACAAAGGGGACTCACTGAGTTATCTTGACAACATCTGGTAGTGGTGGATTCCTGACATTGATGCCAATTTTTGTAATCATATTTTATATCCCAAATTAAGTGATTCAGCTTTCATAACAGAAGTTCACCATATAACAGGTGAAGGACAGGATGCAGGGGTGGTGTACAGTGAGATGCAGAGAAGTGAAAACAAAGGGGAATCACTGAGTTATCTTGACAACAGCTGGTAGTGGTGGATTCCTGACATTGATGCCTATTTTTCTTGATCACATTTTGTATCCAAAGTTAAGTGAATCGGCATTTGTAACTGAAGTTCACCATGTAACAGGCAAAGGAGAGGATGCAGGAGTTGTTTATAGTGAAAGGCAAGGAACGGAAAACAATGCGGACTCAATGAGTTATCTTGACAACATCTGGTAGTGGTGGATTCCACACATTGATGCCAATTTTTGTAGATCATATTTTATATCTCAAATTAAGTTTGGAATTTGGAATTTGAATTTAAAATTTTGGGAGCGTCAGCACTTAGGCTATTTTGCTCCCGTCACATTATACGGGGTCCAGCCCCTTACCATTACAAGTAACAACTCTAACGTTGCTTAACTAAAAATTTTAAAACCTTAAAATGTTCTGACTTCTGTTAAAAGCTGAGGCTGTAAACGCGCACTCAGCACACACAAGGACATAAAACAGGACAACACACACAAAATTATACTGGCCATAGTGCCAGTCGCCAGAGCCTCGTTAGTCTCTTGTCCAGGGTGCACTATGTGGAAGTGAGGTTGACTTTTGGGCGCCTACGTGGAAGGTACCCCTTACACCCCTCTCAAATTAAGTGATTCAGCTTTCATAACAGAAGTTCACCATATAACAGGTGAAGGACAGGATGCAGGAGTGGTATAAAGTGAGATGCAAGGAAGTGAAAACAAAGGGGACTCACTGAGTTACCTTGACAACATCTGGTAGTGGTGGATTCTTGACATTGATGCCAATTTTTGTAGACCATATTTTATATCCCAATTCAGCTTTCATAACAGAAGTTCACCATATAACAGGTGAAGGACAGGATGCAGGGGTGGTGTACAGTGAGATGCAGAGAAGTGAAAACAAAGGGGAATCACTGAGTTATCTTGACAACAGCTGGTAGTGGTGGATTCCTGACATTGATGCCAATTTTTGTAGATCATATTTTATATCCCAAATTAGGTGATTCAGCTTTCATAACAGAAGTTCACCATATAACAGGTGAAGGACAGGATGCAGGGGTGGTGTACAGTGAGATGCAGAGAAGTGAAAACAAAGGGGAATCACTGAGTTATCTTGACAACAGCTGGTAGTGGTGGATTCCTGACATTGATGCCTATTTTTCTTGATCATCATATTTTATATCTCAAATTAAGTTTGGAATTTGGAATTTGAATTTAAAATTTTGGGAGCGTCAGCACTTAGGCTATTTTGCTCCCGTCACATTATACGGGGTCCAGCCCCTTACCATTACAAGTAACAACTCTAACGTTGCTTAACTAAAAATTTTAAAACCTTAAAATGTACTGACTTCTGTTAAAAGCTGAGGCTGTAAACGTGCACTCAGCACACACAAGGACATAAAACAGGACAACACACACAAAATTATACTGGCCATAGTGCCAGTCGCCAGAGCCTCGTTAGTCTCTTGTCCAGGGTGCACTACGTGGAAGTGAGGTTGACTTTTGGGCACCTACGTGGAAGGTACCCCTTACACCCCTCTCAAATTAAGTGATTCAGCTTTCATAACAGAAGTTCACCATATAACAGGTGAAGGACAGGATGCAGGAGTGGTATAAAGTGAGATGCAAGGAAGTGAAAACAAAGGGGACTCACTGAGTTACCTTGACAACATCTGGTAGTGGTGGATTCTTGACATTGATGCCAATTTTTGTAGACCATATTTTATATCCCAATTCAGCTTTCATAACAGAAGTTCACCATATAACAGGTGAAGGACAGGATGCAGGGGTGGTGTACAGTGAGATGGAGAGAAGTGAAAACAAAGGGGAATCACTGAGTTATCTTGACAACAGCTGGTAGTGGTGGATTCCTGACATTGATGCCAATTTTTGTAGATCATATTTTATATCCCAAATTAGGTGATTCAGCTTTCATAACAGAAGTTCACCATATAACAGGTCAAGGACAGGATGCAGAGGTGGTGTACAGCGAGATGCAGAGAAGTGAAAACAAAGGGGAATCACGGAGTTACCTTGACAACAGCTGGTAGTGGTGGATTCCTGACATTGATGCCTATTTTTCTTGATCACATTTTGTATCCAAAGTTAAGTGAATCGGCATTTGTAACTGAAGTTCACCATGTAACCGGCATAGGAAAGGATGCAGGAGTTGTTTATAGTGAAATGCAAGGAACAGAAAACAATGCGGACTCAATGAGTTATCTTGAAAACATCTGGTAGTGGTGGATTCCTGACATTGATGCCAATTTTTGTAGATCATATTTTATATCTCAAATTAAGTGATTCAGCTTTCATAACAGAAGTTCACCATATAACAGGTGAAGGACAGGATGCAGGAGTGGTATAAAGTGAGATGCAAGGATGTGAAAACAAAGGGGACTCACTGAGTTATCTTGACAACATCTGGTAGTGGTGGATTCCTGACATTGATGCCAATTTTTGTAATCATATTTTATATCCCAAATTAAGTGATTCAGCTTTCATAACAGAAGTTCACCATATAACAGGTGAAGGACAGGATGCAGGGGTGGTGTACAGTGAGATGCAGAGAAGTGAAAACAAAGGGGAATCACTGAGTTATCTTGACAACAGCTGGTAGTGGTGGATTCCTGACATTGATGCCTATTTTTCTTGATCACATTTTGTATCCAATCTTAAGTTAATCGGCTTTTGTAACTGAAGTTCACCATGTAACCGGCAAAGGAGAGGATGCAGGAGTTGTTTATAGTGAAATGCAAGGAACGGAAAACAATGCGGACTCAATGAGTTATCTTGACAACATCTGGTAGTGGTGGATTCCTGACATTGATGCCAATTTTTGTAGATCATATTTTATATCCCAAATTAAGTGATTCAGCTTTCATAACAGAAGTTCACCATATAATAGGTGAAGGACAGGATGCAGGGGTGGTGTACAGTGAGATGCAGAGAAGTGAAAACAAAGGGGAATCACTGAGTTATCTTGACAACAGCTGGTAGTGGTGGATTCCTGACATTGATGCCTATTTTTCTTGATCACATTTTGTATCCAAAGTTAAGTGAATCGGCATTTGTAACTGAAGTTCACCATGTAACAGGCAAAGGAGAGGATGCAGGAGTTGTTTATAGTGAAAGGCAAGGAACGGAAAACAATGCGGACTCAATGAGTTATCTTGACAACATCTGGTAGTGGTGGATTCCACACATTGATGCCAATTTTTGTAGATCATATTTTATATCTCAAATTAAGTTTCGAATTTGGAATTTGAATTTAAAATTTTGGGAGCGTCAGCACTTAGGCTATTTTGCTCCCGTCACATTATACGGGGTCCAGCCCCTTACCATTACAAGTAACAACTCTAACGTTGCTTAACTAAAAATTTTAAAACCTTAAAATGTTCTGACTTCTGTTAAAAGCTGAGGCTGTAAACGCGCACTCAGCACACACAAGGACATAAAACAGGACAACACACACAAAATTATACTGGCCATAGTGCCAGTCGCCAGAGCCTCGTTCGTCTCTTGTCCAGGGTGCACTACGTGGAAGTGAGGTTGACTTTTGGGCGCCTACGTGGAAGGTACCCCTTACACCCCTCTCAAATTAAGTGATTCAGCTTTCATAACAGAAGTTCACCATATAACAGGTGAAGGACAGGATGCAGGGGTGGTGTACAGTGAGATGCAGAGAAGTGAAAACAAAGGGGAATCACTGAGTTATCTTGACAACAGCTGGTAGTGGTGGATTCCTGACATTGATGCCAATTTTTGTAGATCATATTTTATATCCCAAATTAGGTGATTCAGCTTTCATAACAGAAGTTCACCATATAACAGGTGAAGGACAGGATGCAGGGGTGGTGTACAGTGAGATGCAGAGAAGTGAAAACAAAGGGGAATCACTGAGTTATCTTGACAACAGCTGGTAGTGGTGGATTCCTGACATTGATGCCAATTTTTGTAGATCATATTTTATATCCCAAATTAGGTGATTCAGCTTTCATAACAGAAGTTCACCATATAACAGGTCAAGGACAGGATGCAGAGGTGGTGTACAGCGAGATGCAGAGAAGTGAAAACAAAGGGGAATCACGGAGTTACCTTGACAACAGCTGGTAGTGGTGGATTCCTGACATTGATGCCTATTTTTCTTGATCACATTTTGTATCCAAAGTTAAGTGAATCGGCATTTGTAACTGAAGTTCACCATGTAACCGGCATAGGAAAGGATGCAGGAGTTGTTTATAGTGAAATGCAAGGAACAGAAAACAATGCGGACTCAATGAGTTATCTTGAAAACATCTGGTAGTGGTGGATTCCTGACATTGATGCCAATTTTTGTAGATCATATTTTATATCTCAAATTAAGTGATTCAGCTTTCATAACAGAAGTTCACCATATAACAGGTGAAGGACAGGATGCAGGAGTGGTATAAAGTGAGATGCAAGGATGTGAAAACAAAGGGGACTCACTGAGTTATCTTGACAACATCTGGTAGTGGTGGATTCCTGACATTGATGCCAATTTTTGTAATCATATTTTATATCCCAAATTAAGTGATTCAGCTTTCATAACAGAAGTTCACCATATAACAGGTGAAGGACAGGATGCAGGGGTGGTGTACAGTGAGATGCAGAGAAGTGAAAACAAAGGGGAATCACTGAGTTATCTTGACAACAGCTGGTAGTGGTGGATTCCTGACATTTATGCCTATTTTTCTTGATCACATTTTGTATCCAATCTTAAGTTAATCGGCTTTTGTAACTGAAGTTCACCATGTAACCGGCAAAGGAGAGGATGCAGGAGTTGTTTATAGTGAAATGCAAGGAACGGAAAACAATGCGGACTCAATGAGTTATCTTGACAACATCTGGTAGTGGTGGATTCCTGACATTGATGCCAATTTTTGTAGATCATATTTTATATCCCAAATTAAGTGATTCAGCTTTCATAACAGAAGTTCACCATATAATAGGTGAAGGACAGGATGCAGGGGTGGTGTACAGTGAGATGCAGAGAAGTGAAAACAAAGGGGAATCACTGAGTTATCTTGACAACAGCTGGTAGTGGTGGATTCCTGACATTGATGCCTATTTTTCTTGATCACATTTTGTATCCAAAGTTAAGTGAATCGGCATTTGTAACTGAAGTTCACCATGTAACAGGCAAAGGAGAGGATGCAGGAGTTGTTTATAGTGAAAGGCAAGGAACGGAAAACAATGCGGACTCAATGAGTTATCTTGACAACATCTGGTAGTGGTGGATTCCACACATTGATGCCAATTTTTGTAGATCATATTTTATATCTCAAATTAAGTTTCGAATTTGGAATTTGAATTTAAAATTTTGGGAGCGTCAGCACTTAGGCTATTTTGCTCCCGTCACATTATACGGGGTCCAGCCCCTTACCATTACAAGTAACAACTCTAACGTTGCTTAACTAAAAATTTTAAAACCTTAAAATGTTCTGACTTCTGTTAAAAGCTGAGGCTGTAAACGCGCACTCAGCACACACAAGGACATAAAACAGGACAACACACACAAAATTATACTGGCCATAGTGCCAGTCGCCAGAGCCTCGTTCGTCTCTTGTCCAGGGTGCACTACGTGGAAGTGAGGTTGACTTTTGGGCGCCTACGTGGAAGGTACCCCTTACACCCCTCTCAAATTAAGTGATTCAGCTTTCATAACAGAAGTTCACCATATAACAGGTGAAGGACAGGATGCAGGGGTGGTGTACAGTGAGATGCAGAGAAGTGAAAACAAAGGGGAATCACTGAGTTATCTTGACAACAGCTGGTAGTGGTGGATTCCTGACATTGATGCCAATTTTTGTAGATCATATTTTATATCCCAAATTAGGTGATTCAGCTTTCATAACAGAAGTTCACCATATAACAGGTGAAGGACAGGATGCAGGGGTGGTGTACAGTGAGATGCAGAGAAGTGAAAACAAAGGGGAATCACTGAGTTATCTTGACAACAGCTGGTAGTGGTGGATTCCTGACATTGATGCCTATTTTTCTTGATCACATTTTATATCCCAAGTTAAGTGAATCGGCATTTGTAACTGAAGTTCACCATGTAACCGGCAAAGGAGAGGATGCAGGAGATGTTTATAGTGAAATGCAAGGAACGGAAAACAATGCGGACTCAATGAGTTATCTTGACAACATCTGGTAGTGGTGGATTCCTGACATTGATGCCAATTTTTGTAGATCATATTTTATATCCCAAATTAAGTGATTCAGCTTTCATAACAGAAGTTCACCATATAACAGGTGAAGGACAGGATGCAGGGGTGGTGTACAGTGAGATGCAGAGAAGTGAAAACAAAGGGGAATCACTGAGTTATCTTGACAACAGCTGGTAGTGGTGGATTCCTGACATTGATGCCTATTTTTCTTGATCACATTTTGTATCCAAAGTTAAGTGAATCGGCATTTGTAACTGAAGTTCACCATGTAACCGGCATAGGAAAGGATGCAGGAGTTGTTTATAGTGAAATGCAAGGAACGGAAAACAATGCGGACTCAATGAGTTATCTTGAAAACATCTGGTAGTGGTGGATTCCTGACATTGATGCCAATTTTTGTAGATCATATTTTATATCTCAAATTAAGTGATTCAGCTTTCATAACAGAAGTTCACCATATAACAGGTGAAGGACAGGATGCAGGAGTGGTATAAAGTGAGATGCAAGGATGTGAAAACAAAGGGGACTCACTGAGTTATCTTGACAACATCTGGTAGTGGTGGATTCCTGACATTGATGCCAATTTTTGTAATCATATTTTATATCCCAAATTAAGTGATTCAGCTTTCATAACAGAAGTTCACCATATAACAGGTGAAGGACAGGATGCAGGGGTGGTGTACAGTGAGATGCAGAGAAGTGAAAACAAAGGGGAATCACTGAGTTATCTTGACAACAGCTGGTAGTGGTGGATTCCTGACATTGATGCCTATTTTTCTTGATCACATTTTGTATCCAATCTTAAGTTAATCGGCTTTTGTAACTGAAGTTCACCATGTAACCGGCAAAGGAGAGGATGCAGGAGTTGTTTATAGTGAAATGCAAGGAACGGAAAACAATGCGGACTCAATGAGTTATCTTGACAACATCTGGTAGTGGTGGATTCCTGACATTGATGCCAATTTTTGTAGATCATATTTTATATCCCAAATTAAGTGATTCAGCTTTCATAACAGAAGTTCACCATATAATAGGTGAAGGACAGGATGCAGGGGTGGTGTACAGTGAGATGCAGAGAAGTGAAAACAAAGGGGAATCACTGAGTTATCTTGACAACAGCTGGTAGTGGTGGATTCCTGACATTGATGCCTATTTTTCTTGATCACATTTTGTATCCAAAGTTAAGTGAATCGGCATTTGTAACTGAAGTTCACCATGTAACAGGCAAAGGAGAGGATGCAGGAGTTGTTTATAGTGAAAGGCAAGGAACGGAAAACAATGCGGACTCAATGAGTTATCTTGACAACATCTGGTAGTGGTGGATTCCACACATTGATGCCAATTTTTGTAGATCATATTTTATATCTCAAATTAAGTTTCGAATTTGGAATTTGAATTTAAAATTTTGGGAGCGTCAGCACTTAGGCTATTTTGCTCCCGTCACATTATACGGGGTCCAGCCCCTTACCATTACAAGTAACAACTCTAACGTTGCTTAACTAAAAATTTTAAAACCTTAAAATGTTCTGACTTCTGTTAAAAGCTGAGGCTGTAAACGCGCACTCAGCACACACAAGGACATAAAACAGGACAACACACACAAAATTATACTGGCCATAGTGCCAGTCGCCAGAGCCTCGTTCGTCTCTTGTCCAGGGTGCACTACGTGGAAGTGAGGTTGACTTTTGGGCGCCTACGTGGAAGGTACCCCTTACACCCCTCTCAAATTAAGTGATTCAGCTTTCATAACAGAAGTTCACCATATAACAGGTGAAGGACAGGATGCAGGGGTGGTGTACAGTGAGATGCAGAGAAGTGAAAACAAAGGGGAATCACTGAGTTATCTTGACAACAGCTGGTAGTGGTGGATTCCTGACATTGATGCCAATTTTTGTAGATCATATTTTATATCCCAAATTAGGTGATTCAGCTTTCATAACAGAAGTTCACCATATAACAGGTGAAGGACAGGATGCAGGGGTGGTGTACAGTGAGATGCAGAGAAGTGAAAACAAAGGGGAATCACTGAGTTATCTTGACAACAGCTGGTAGTGGTGGATTCCTGACATTGATGCCTATTTTTCTTGATCACATTTTATATCCCAAGTTAAGTGAATCGGCATTTGTAACTGAAGTTCACCATGTAACCGGCAAAGGAGAGGATGCAGGAGTTGTTTATAGTGAAATGCAAGGAACGGAAAACAATGCGGACTCAATGAGTTATCTTGACAACATCTGGTAGTGGTGGATTCCTGACATTGATGCCAATTTTTGTAGATCATATTTTATATCCCAAATTAAGTGATTCAGCTTTCATAACAGAAGTTCACCATATAACAGGTGAAGGACAGGATGCAGGGGTGGTGTACAGTGAGATGCAGAGAAGTGAAAACAAAGGGGAATCACTGAGTTATCTTGACAACAGCTGGTAGTGGTGGATTCCTGACATTGATGCCTATTTTTCTTGATCATCATATTTTATATCTCAAATTAAGTTTGGAATTTGGAATTTGAATTTAAAATTTTGGGAGCGTCAGCACTTAGGCTATTTTGCTCCCGTCACATTATACGGGGTCCAGCCCCTTACCATTACAAGTAACAACTCTAACGTTGCTTAACTAAAAATTTTAAAACCTTAAAATGTTCTGACTTCTGTTAAAAGCTGAGGCTGTAAACGCGCACTCAGCACACACAAGGACATAAAACAGGACAACACACACAAAATTATACTGGCCATAGTGCCAGTCGCCAGAGCCTCGTTAGTCTCTTGTCCAGGGTGCACTATGTGGAAGTGAGGTTGACTTTTGGGCGCCTACGTGGAAGGTACCCCTTACACCCCTCTCAAATTAAGTGATTCAGCTTTCATAACAGAAGTTCACCATATAACAGGTGAAGGACAGGATGCAGGAGTGGTATAAAGTGAGATGCAAGGAAGTGAAAACAAAGGGGACTCACTGAGTTACCTTGACAACATCTGGTAGTGGTGGATTCTTGACATTGATGCCAATTTTTGTAGACCATATTTTATATCCCAATTCAGCTTTCATAACAGAAGTTCACCATATAACAGGTGAAGGACAGGATGCAGGGGTGGTGTACAGTGAGATGCAGAGAAGTGAAAACAAAGGGGAATCACTGAGTTATCTTGACAACAGCTGGTAGTGGTGGATTCCTGACATTGATGCCAATTTTTGTAGATCATATTTTATATCCCAAATTAGGTGATTCAGCTTTCATAACAGAAGTTCACCATATAACAGGTGAAGGACAGGATGCAGGGGTGGTGTACAGTGAGATGCAGAGAAGTGAAAACAAAGGGGAATCACTGAGTTATCTTGACAACAGCTGGTAGTGGTGGATTCCTGACATTGATGCCTATTTTTCTTCATCATCATATTTTATATCTCAAATTAAGTTTGGAATTTGGAATTTGAATTTAAAATTTTGGGAGCGTCAGCACTTAGGCTATTTTGATCCCGTCACATTATACGGGGTCCAGCCCCTTACCATTACAAGTAACAACTCTAACGTTGCTTAACTAAAAATTTTAAAACCTTAAAATGTACTGACTTCTGTTAAAAGCTGAGGCTGTAAACGTGCACTCAGCACACACAAGGACATAAAACAGGACAACACACACAAAATTATACTGGCCATAGTGCCAGTCGCCAGAGCCTCGTTAGTCTCTTGTCCAGGGTGCACTACGTGGAAGTGAGGTTGACTTTTGGGCACCTACGTGGAAGGTACCCCTTACACCCCTCTCAAATTAAGTGATTCAGCTTTCATAACAGAAGTTCACCATATAACAGGTGAAGGACAGGATGCAGGAGTGGTATAAAGTGAGATGCAAGGAAGTGAAAACAAAGGGGACTCACTGAGTTACCTTGACAACATCTGGTAGTGGTGGATTCTTGACATTGATGCCAATTTTTGTAGACCATATTTTATATCCCAATTCAGCTTTCATAACAGAAGTTCACCATATAACAGGTGAAGGACAGGATGCAGGGGTGGTGTACAGTGAGATGGAGAGAAGTGAAAACAAAGGGGAATCACTGAGTTATCTTGACAACAGCTGGTAGTGGTGGATTCCTGACATTGATGCCAATTTTTGTAGATCATATTTTATATCCCAAATTAGGTGATTCAGCTTTCATAACAGAAGTTCACCATATAACAGGTCAAGGACAGGATGCAGAGGTGGTGTACAGCGAGATGCAGAGAAGTGAAAACAAAGGGGAATCACGGAGTTACCTTGACAACAGCTGGTAGTGGTGGATTCCTGACATTGATGCCTATTTTTCTTGATCACATTTTGTATCCAAAGTTAAGTGAATCGGCATTTGTAACTGAAGTTCACCATGTAACCGGCATAGGAAAGGATGCAGGAGTTGTTTATAGTGAAATGCAAGGAACAGAAAACAATGCGGACTCAATGAGTTATCTTGAAAACATCTGGTAGTGGTGGATTCCTGACATTGATGCCAATTTTTGTAGATCATATTTTATATCTCAAATTAAGTGATTCAGCTTTCATAACAGAAGTTCACCATATAACAGGTGAAGGACAGGATGCAGGAGTGGTATAAAGTGAGATGCAAGGATGTGAAAACAAAGGGGACTCACTGAGTTATCTTGACAACATCTGGTAGTGGTGGATTCCTGACATTGATGCCAATTTTTGTAATCATATTTTATATCCCAAATTAAGTGATTCAGCTTTCATAACAGAAGTTCACCATATAACAGGTGAAGGACAGGATGCAGGGGTGGTGTACAGTGAGATGCAGAGAAGTGAAAACAAAGGGGAATCACTGAGTTATCTTGACAACAGCTGGTAGTGGTGGATTCCTGACATTGATGCCTATTTTTCTTGATCACATTTTGTATCCAATCTTAAGTTAATCGGCTTTTGTAACTGAAGTTCACCATGTAACCGGCAAAGGAGAGGATG
This sequence comes from Lepisma saccharinum, assembly GCF_977018435.1. Lineage (NCBI taxonomy): Eukaryota > Metazoa > Arthropoda > Insecta > Zygentoma > Lepismatidae > Lepisma > Lepisma saccharinum. The sequence continues at coordinate 138,374,014 of NC_139229.1, forward strand.
CAGGAGTTGTTTATAGTGAAATGCAAGGAACGGAAAACAATGCGGACTCAATGAGTTATCTTGACAACATCTGGTAGTGGTGGATTCCTGACATTGATGCCAATTTTTGTAGATCATATTTTATATCCCAAATTAAGTGATTCAGCTTTCATAACAGAAGTTCACCATATAATAGGTGAAGGACAGGATGCAGGGGTGGTGTACAGTGAGATGCAGAGAAGTGAAAACAAAGGGGAATCACTGAGTTATCTTGACAACAGCTGGTAGTGGTGGATTCCTGACATTGATGCCTATTTTTCTTGATCACATTTTGTATCCAAAGTTAAGTGAATCGGCATTTGTAACTGAAGTTCACCATGTAACAGGCAAAGGAGAGGATGCAGGAGTTGTTTATAGTGAAAGGCAAGGAACGGAAAACAATGCGGACTCAATGAGTTATCTTGACAACATCTGGTAGTGGTGGATTCCACACATTGATGCCAATTTTTGTAGATCATATTTTATATCTCAAATTAAGTTTCGAATTTGGAATTTGAATTTAAAATTTTGGGAGCGTCAGCACTTAGGCTATTTTGCTCCCGTCACATTATACGGGGTCCAGCCCCTTACCATTACAAGTAACAACTCTAACGTTGCTTAACTAAAAATTTTAAAACCTTAAAATGTTCTGACTTCTGTTAAAAGCTGAGGCTCTAAACGCGCACTCAGCACACACAAGGACATAAAACAGGACAACACACACAAAATTATACTGGCCATAGTGCCAGTCGCCAGAGCCTCGTTCGTCTCTTGTCCAGGGTGCACTACGTGGAAGTGAGGTTGACTTTTGGGCGCCTACGTGGAAGGTACCCCTTACACCCCTCTCAAATTAAGTGATTCAGCTTTCATAACAGAAGTTCACCATATAACAGGTGAAGGACAGGATGCAGGGGTGGTGTACAGTGAGATGCAGAGAAGTGAAAACAAAGGGGAATCACTGAGTTATCTTGACAACAGCTGGTAGTGGTGGATTCCTGACATTGATGCCAATTTTTGTAGATCATATTTTATATCCCAAATTAGGTGATTCAGCTTTCATAACAGAAGTTCACCATATAACAGGTGAAGGACAGGATGCAGGGGTGGTGTACAGTGAGATGCAGAGAAGTGAAAACAAAGGGGAATCACTGAGTTATCTTGACAACAGCTGGTAGTGGTGGATTCCTGACATTGATGCCTATTTTTCTTGATCACATTTTATATCCCAAGTTAAGTGAATCGGCATTTGTAACTGAAGTTCACCATGTAACCGGCAAAGGAGAGGATGCAGGAGTTGTTTATAGTGAAATGCAAGGAACGGAAAACAATGCGGACTCAATGAGTTATCTTGACAACATCTGGTAGTGGTGGATTCCTGACATTGATGCCAATTTTTGTAGATCATATTTTATATCCCAAATTAAGTGATTCAGCTTTCATAACAGAAGTTCACCATATAACAGGTGAAGGACAGGATGCAGGGGTGGTGTACAGTGAGATGCAGAGAAGTGAAAACAAAGGGGAATCACTGAGTTATCTTGACAACAGCTGGTAGTGGTGGATTCCTGACATTGATGCCTATTTTTCTTGATCACATTTTGTATCCAAAGTTAAGTGAATCGGCATTTGTAACTGAAGTTCACCATGTAACCGGCATAGGAAAGGATGCAGGAGTTGTTTATAGTGAAATGCAAGGAACGGAAAACAATGCGGACTCAATGAGTTATCTTGAAAACATCTGGTAGTGGTGGATTCCTGACATTGATGCCAATTTTTGTAGATCATATTTTATATCTCAAATTAAGTGATTCAGCTTTCATAACAGAAGTTCACCATATAACAGGTGAAGGACAGGATGCAGGAGTGGTATAAAGTGAGATGCAAGGATGTGAAAACAAAGGGGACTCACTGAGTTATCTTGACAACATCTGGTAGTGGTGGATTCCTGACATTGATGCCAATTTTTGTAATCATATTTTATATCCCAAATTAAGTGATTCAGCTTTCATAACAGAAGTTCACCATATAACAGGTGAAGGACAGGATGCAGGGGTGGTGTACAGTGAGATGCAGAGAAGTGAAAACAAAGGGGAATCACTGAGTTATCTTGACAACAGCTGGTAGTGGTGGATTCCTGACATTGATGCCTATTTTTCTTGATCACATTTTGTATCCAATCTTAAGTTAATCGGCTTTTGTAACTGAAGTTCACCATGTAACCGGCAAAGGAGAGGATGCAGGAGTTGTTTATAGTGAAATGCAAGGAACGGAAAACAATGCGGACTCAATGAGTTATCTTGACAACATCTGGTAGTGGTGGATTCCTGACATTGATGCCAATTTTTGTAGATCATATTTTATATCCCAAATTAAGTGATTCAGCTTTCATAACAGAAGTTCACCATATAATAGGTGAAGGACAGGATGCAGGGGTGGTGTACAGTGAGATGCAGAGAAGTGAAAACAAAGGGGAATCACTGAGTTATCTTGACAACAGCTGGTAGTGGTGGATTCCTGACATTGATGCCTATTTTTCTTGATCACATTTTGTATCCAAAGTTAAGTGAATCGGCATTTGTAACTGAAGTTCACCATGTAACAGGCAAAGGAGAGGATGCAGGAGTTATTTATAGTGAAAGGCAAGGAACGGAAAACAATGCGGACTCAATGAGTTATCTTGACAACATCTGGTAGTGGTGGATTCCAGACATTGATGCCAATTTTTGTAGATCATATTTTATATCTCAAATTAAGTTTCGAATTTGGAATTTGAATTTAAAATTTTGGGAGCGTCAGCACTTAGGCTATTTTGCTCCCGTCACATTATACGGGGTCCAGCCCCTTACCATTACAAGTAACAACTCTAACGTTGCTTAACTAAAAATTTTAAAACCTTAAAATGTTCTGACTTCTGTTAAAAGCTGAGGCTGTAAACGCGCACTCAGCACACACAAGGACATAAAACAGGACAACACACACAAAATTATACTGGCCATAGTGCCAGTCGCCAGAGCCTCGTTCGTCTCTTGTCCAGGGTGCACTACGTGGAAGTGAGGTTGACTTTTGGGCGCCTACGTGGAAGGTACCCCTTACACCCCTCTCAAATTAAGTGATTCAGCTTTCATAACAGAAGTTCACCATATAACAGGTGAAGGACAGGATGCAGGGGTGGTGTACAGTGAGATGCAGAGAAGTGAAAACAAAGGGGAATCACTGAGTTATCTTGACAACAGCTGGTAGTGGTGGATTCCTGACATTGATGCCAATTTTTGTAGATCATATTTTATATCCCAAATTAGGTGATTCAGCTTTCATAACAGAAGTTCACCATATAACAGGTGAAGGACAGGATGCAGGGGTGGTGTACAGTGAGATGCAGAGAAGTGAAAACAAAGGGGAATCACTGAGTTATCTTGACAACAGCTGGTAGTGGTGGATTCCTGACATTGATGCCTATTTTTCTTGATCACATTTTATATCCCAAGTTAAGTGAATCGGCATTTGTAACTGAAGTTCACCATGTAACCGGCAAAGGAGAGGATGCAGGAGTTGTTTATAGTGAAATGCAAGGAACGGAAAACAATGCGGACTCAATGAGTTATCTTGACAACATCTGGTAGTGGTGGATTCCTGACATTGATGCCAATTTTTGTAGATCATATTTTATATCCCAAATTAAGTGATTCAGCTTTCATAACAGAAGTTCACCATATAACAGGTGAAGGACAGGATGCAGGGGTGGTGTACAGTGAGATGCAGAGAAGTGAAAACAAAGGGGAATCACTGAGTTATCTTGACAACAGCTGGTAGTGGTGGATTCCTGACATTGATGCCTATTTTTCTTGATCATCATATTTTATATCTCAAATTAAGTTTGGAATTTGGAATTTGAATTTAAAATTTTGGGAGCGTCAGCACTTAGGCTATTTTGCTCCCGTCACATTATACGGGGTCCAGCCCCTTACCATTACAAGTAACAACTCTAACGTTGCTTAACTAAAAATTTTAAAACCTTAAAATGTTCTGACTTCTGTTAAAAGCTGAGGCTGTAAACGCGCACTCAGCACACACAAGGACATAAAACAGGACAACACACACAAAATTATACTGGCCATAGTGCCAGTCGCCAGAGCCTCGTTAGTCTCTTGTCCAGGGTGCACTACGTGGAAGTGAGGTTGACTTTTGGGCGCCTACGTGGAAGGTACCCCTTACACCCCTCTCAAATTAAGTGATTCAGCTTTCATAACAGAAGTTCACCATATAACAGGTGAAGGACAGGATGCAGGAGTGGTATAAAGTGAGATGGAAGGAAGTGAAAACAAAGGGGACTCACTGAGTTACCTTGACAACATCTGGTAGTGGTGGATTCTTGACATTGATGCCAATTTTTGTAGACCATATTTTATATCCCAATTCAGCTTTCATAACAGAAGTTCACCATATAACAGGTGAAGGACAGGATGCAGGGGTGGTGTACAGTGAGATGCAGAGAAGTGAAAACAAAGGGGAATCACTGAGTTATCTTGACAACAGCTGGTAGTGGTGGATTCCTGACATTGATGCCAATTTTTGTAGATCATATTTTATATCCCAAATTAGGTGATTCAGCTTTCATAACAGAAGTTCACCATATAACAGGTGAAGGACAGGATGCAGGGGTGGTGTACAGTGAGATGCAGAGAAGTGAAAACAAAGGGGAATCACTGAGTTATCTTGACAACAGCTGGTAGTGGTGGATTCCTGACATTGATGCCTATTTTTCTTGATCACATTTTATATCCCAAGTTAAGTGAATCGGCATTTGTAACTGAAGTTCACCATGTAACCGGCAAAGGAGAGGATGCAGGAGTTGTTTATAGTGAAATGCAAGCAACGGAAAACAATGCGGACTCAATGAGTTATCTTGACAACATCTGGTAGTGGTGGATTCCTGACATTGATGCCAATTTTTGTAGATCATATTTTATATCCCAAATTAAGTGATTCAGCTTTCATAACAGAAGTTCACCATATAACAGGTGAAGGACAGGATGCAGGGGTGGTGTACAGTGAGATGCAGAGAAGTGAAAACAAAGGGGAATCACTGAGTTATCTTGACAACAGCTGGTAGTGGTGGATTCCTGACATTGATGCCTATTTTTCTTGATCACATTTTGTATCCCAAGTTAAGTGAATCGGCATTTGTAACTGAAGTTCACCATGTAACCGGCAAAGGAGAGGATGCAGGAGTTGTTTATAGTGAAATGCAAGGAACGGAAAACAATGCGGACTCAATGAGTTATCTTGACAACATCTGGTAGTGGTGGATTCCTGACATTGATGCCAATTTTTGTAGATCATATTTTATATCCCAAATTAAGTGATTCAGCTTTCATAACAGAAGTTCACCATATAATAGGTGAAGGACAGGATGCAGGGGTGGTGTACAGTGAGATGCAGAGAAGTGAAAACAAAGGGGAATCACTGAGTTATCTTGACAACAGCTGGTAGTGGTGGATTCCTGACATTGATGCCTATTTTTCTTGATCACATTTTGTATCCAAAGTTAAGTGAATCGGCATTTGTAACTGAAGTTCACCATGTAACAGGCAAAGGAGAGGATGCAGGAGTTGTTTATAGTGAAAGGCAAGGAACTGAAAACAATGCGGACTCAATGAGTTATCTTGACAACATCTGGTAGTGGTGGATTCCAGACATTGATGCCAATTTTTGTAGATCATATTTTATATCTCAAATTAAGTTTGGAATTTGGAATTTGAATTTAAAATTTTGGGAGCGTCAGCACTTAGGCTATTTTGCTCCCGTCACATTATACGGGGTCCAGCCCCTTACCATTACAAGTAACAACTCTAACGTTGCTTAACTAAAAATTTTAAAACCTTAAAATGTTCTGACTTCTGTTAAAAGCTGAGGCTGTAAACGCGCACTCAGCACACACAAGGACATAAAACAGGACAACACACACAAAATTATACTGGCCATAGTGCCAGTCGCCAGAGCCTCGTTCGTCTCTTGTCCAGGGTGCACTACGTGGAAGTGAGATTGACTTTTGGGCGCCTACGTGGAAGGTACCCCTTACACCCCTCTCAAATTAAGTGATTCAGCTTTCATAACAGAAGTTCACCATATAACAGGTGAAGGACAGGATGCAGGGGTGGTGTACAGTGAGATGCAGAGAAGTGAAAACAAAGGGGAATCACTGAGTTATCTTGACAACAGCTGGTAGTGGTGGATTCCTGACATTGATGCCAATTTTTGTAGATCATATTTTATATCCCAAATTAGGTGATTCAGCTTTCATAACAGAAGTTCACCATATAACAGGTGAAGGACAGGATGCAGGGGTGGTGTACAGTGAGATGCAGAGAAGTGAAAACAAAGGGGAATCACTGAGTTATCTTGACAACAGCTGGTAGTGGTGGATTCCTGACATTGATGCCTATTTTTCTTGATCACATTTTATATCCCAAGTTAAGTGAATCGGCATTTGTAACTGAAGTTCACCATGTAACCGGCAAAGGAGAGGATGCAGGAGTTGTTTATAGTGAAATGCAAGGAACGGAAAACAATGCGGACTCAATGAGTTATCTTGACAACGTCTGGTAGTGGTGGATTCCTGACATTGATGCCAATTTTTGTAGATCATATTTTATATCCCAAATTAAGTGATTCAGCTTAAATAACAGAAGTTCACCATATAACAGGTGAAGGACAGGATGCAGGGGTGGTGTACAGTGAGATGCAGAGAAGTGAAAACAAAGGGGAATCACTGAGTTATCTTGACAACAGCTGGTAGTGGTGGATTCCTGACATTGATGCCTATTTTTCTTGATCATCATATTTTATATCTCAAATTAAGTTTCGAATTTGGAATTTGAATTTAAAATTTTGGGAGCGTCAGCACTTAGGCTATTTTGCTCCCGTCACATTATACGGGGTCCAGCCCCTTACCATTACAAGTAACAACTCTAACGTTGCTTAACTAAAAATTTTAAAACCTTAAAATGTTCTGACTTCTGTTAAAAGCTGAGGCTGTAAACGCGCACTCAGCACACACAAGGACATAAAACAGGACAACACACACAAAATTATACTGGCCATAGTGCCAGTCGCCAGAGCCTCGTTAGTCTCTTGTCCAGGGTGCACTACGTGGAAGTGAGGTTGACTTTTGGGCGCCTACGTGGAAGGTACCCCTTACACCCCTCTCAAATTAAGTGATTCAGCTTTCATAACAGAAGTTCACCATATAACAGGTGAAGGACAGGATGCAGGAGTGGTATAAAGTGAGATGCAAGGAAGTGAAAACAAAGGGGACTCACTGAGTTACCTTGACAACATCTGGTAGTGGTGGATTCTTGACATTGATGCCAATTTTTGTAGACCATATTTTATATCCCAATTCAGCTTTCATAACAGAAGTTCACCATATAACAGGTGAAGGACAGGATGCAGGGGTGGTGTACAGTGAGATGCAGAGAAGTGAAAACAAAGGGGAATCACTGAGTTATCTTGACAACAGCTGGTAGTGGTGGATTCCTGACATTGATGCCAATTTTTGTAGATCATATTTTATATCCCAAATTAGGTGATTCAGCTTTCATAACAGAAGTTCACCATATAACAGGTCAAGGACAGGATGCAGGGGTGGTGTACAGTGAGATGCAGAGAAGTGAAAACAAAGGGGAATCACTGAGTTATCTTGACAACAGCTGGTAGTGGTGGATTCCTGACATTGATGCCTATTTTTCTTGATCACATTTTATATCCCAAGTTAAGTGAATCGGCATTTGTAACTGAAGTTCACCATGTAACCGGCAAAGGAGAGGATGCAGGAGTTGTTTATAGTGAAATGCAAGCAACGGAAAACAATGCGGACTCAATGAGTTATCTTGACAACATCTGGTAGTGGTGGATTCCTGACATTGATGCCAATTTTTGTAGATCATATTTTATATCCCAAATTAAGTGATTCAGCTTTCACAACAGAAGTTCACCATATAACAGGTGAAGGACAGGATGCAGGGGTGGTGTACAGTGAGATGCAGAGAAGTGAAAACAAAGGGGAATCACTGAGTTATCTTGACAACAGCTGGTAGTGGTGGATTCCTGACATTGATGCCTATTTTTCTTGATCACATTTTGTATCCCAAGTTAAGTGAATCGGCATTTGTAACTGAAGTTCACCATGTAACCGGCAAAGGAGAGGATGCAGGAGTTGTTTATAGTGAAATGCAAGGAACGGAAAACAATGCGGACTCAATGAGTTATCTTGACAACATCTGGTAGTGGTGGATTCCTGACATTGATGCCAATTTTTGTAGATCATATTTTATATCCCAAATTAGGTGATTCAGCTTTCATAACAGAAGTTCACCATATAACAGGTGAAGGACAGGATGCAGGGGTGGTGTACAGTGAGATGCAGAGAAGTGAAAACAAAGGGGAATCACTGAGTTATCTTGACAACAGCTGGTAGTGGTGGATTCCTGACATTGATGCCTATTTTTCTTGATCACATTTTATATCCCAAGTTAAGTGAATCGGCATTTGTAACTGAAGTTCACCATGTAACCGGCAAAGGAGAGGATGCAGGAGTTGTTTATAGTGAAATGCAAGGAACGGAAAACAATGCGGACTCAATGAGTTATCTTGACAACATCTGGTAGTGGTGGATTCCTGACATTGATGCCAATTTTTGTAGATCATATTTTATATCCCAAATTAAGTGATTCAGCTTTCATAACAGAAGTTCACCATATAACAGGTGAAGGACAGGATGCAGGGGTGGTGTACAGTGAGATGCAGAGAAGTGAAAACAAAGGGGAATCACTGAGTTATCTTGACAACAGCTGGTAGTGGTGGATTCCTGACATTGATGCCTATTTTTCTTGATCATCATATTTTATATCTCAAATTAAGTTTGGAATTTGGAATTTGAATTTAAAATTTTGGGAGCGTCAGCACTTAGGCTATTTTGCTCCCGTCACATTATACGGGGTCCAGCCCCTTACCATTACAAGTAACAACTCTAACGTTGCTTAACTAAAAATTTTAAAACCTTAAAATGTTCTGACTTCTGTTAAAAGCTGAGGCTGTAAACGCGCACTCAGCACACACAAGGACATAAAACAGGACAACACACACAAAATTATACTGGCCATAGTGCCAGTCGCCAGAGCCTCGTTAGTCTCTTGTCCAGGGTGCACTATGTGGAAGTGAGGTTGACTTTTGGGCGCCTACGTGGAAGGTACCCCTTACACCCCTCTCAAATTAAGTGATTCAGCTTTCATAACAGAAGTTCACCATATAACAGGTGAAGGACAGGATGCAGGAGTGGTATAAAGTGAGATGCAAGGAAGTGAAAACAAAGGGGACTCACTGAGTTACCTTGACAACATCTGGTAGTGGTGGATTCTTGACATTGATGCCAATTTTTGTAGACCATATTTTATATCCCAATTCAGCTTTCATAACAGAAGTTCACCATATAACAGGTGAAGGACAGGATGCAGGGGTGGTGTACAGTGAGATGCAGAGAAGTGAAAACAAAGGGGAATCACTGAGTTATCTTGACAACAGCTGGTAGTGGTGGATTCCTGACATTGATGCCAATTTTTGTAGATCATATTTTATATCCCAAATTAGGTGATTCAGCTTTCATAACAGAAGTTCACCATATAACAGGTGAAGGACAGGATGCAGGGGTGGTGTACAGTGAGATGCAGAGAAGTGAAAACAAAGGGGAATCACTGAGTTATCTTGACAACAGCTGGTAGTGGTGGATTCCTGACATTGATGCCTATTTTTCTTCATCATCATATTTTATATCTCAAATTAAGTTTGGAATTTGGAATTTGAATTTAAAATTTTGGGAGCGTCAGCACTTAGGCTATTTTGATCCCGTCACATTATACGGGGTCCAGCCCCTTACCATTACAAGTAACAACTCTAACGTTGCTTAACTAAAAATTTTAAAACCTTAAAATGTACTGACTTCTGTTAAAAGCTGAGGCTGTAAACGTGCACTCAGCACACACAAGGACATAAAACAGGACAACACACACAAAATTATACTGGCCATAGTGCCAGTCGCCAGAGCCTCGTTAGTCTCTTGTCCAGGGTGCACTACGTGGAAGTGAGGTTGACTTTTGGGCACCTACGTGGAAGGTACCCCTTACACCCCTCTCAAATTAAGTGATTCAGCTTTCATAACAGAAGTTCACCATATAACAGGTGAAGGACAGGATGCAGGAGTGGTATAAAGTGAGATGCAAGGAAGTGAAAACAAAGGGGACTCACTGAGTTACCTTGACAACATCTGGTAGTGGTGGATTCTTGACATTGATGCCAATTTTTGTAGACCATATTTTATATCCCAATTCAGCTTTCATAACAGAAGTTCACCATATAACAGGTGAAGGACAGGATGCAGGGGTGGTGTACAGTGAGATGGAGAGAAGTGAAAACAAAGGGGAATCACTGAGTTATCTTGACAACAGCTGGTAGTGGTGGATTCCTGACATTGATGCCAATTTTTGTAGATCATATTTTATATCCCAAATTAGGTGATTCAGCTTTCATAACAGAAGTTCACCATATAACAGGTCAAGGACAGGATGCAGAGGTGGTGTACAGCGAGATGCAGAGAAGTGAAAACAAAGGGGAATCACGGAGTTACCTTGACAACAGCTGGTAGTGGTGGATTCCTGACATTGATGCCTATTTTTCTTGATCACATTTTGTATCCAAAGTTAAGTGAATCGGCATTTGTAACTGAAGTTCACCATGTAACCGGCATAGGAAAGGATGCAGGAGTTGTTTATAGTGAAATGCAAGGAACAGAAAACAATGCGGACTCAATGAGTTATCTTGAAAACATCTGGTAGTGGTGGATTCCTGACATTGATGCCAATTTTTGTAGATCATATTTTATATCTCAAATTAAGTGATTCAGCTTTCATAACAGAAGTTCACCATATAACAGGTGAAGGACAGGATGCAGGAGTGGTATAAAGTGAGATGCAAGGATGTGAAAACAAAGGGGACTCACTGAGTTATCTTGACAACATCTGGTAGTGGTGGATTCCTGACATTGATGCCAATTTTTGTAATCATATTTTATATCCCAAATTAAGTGATTCAGCTTTCATAACAGAAGTTCACCATATAACAGGTGAAGGACAGGATGCAGGGGTGGTGTACAGTGAGATGCAGAGAAGTGAAAACAAAGGGGAATCACTGAGTTATCTTGACAACAGCTGGTAGTGGTGGATTCCTGACATTGATGCCTATTTTTCTTGATCACATTTTGTATCCAATCTTAAGTTAATCGGCTTTTGTAACTGAAGTTCACCATGTAACCGGCAAAGGAGAGGATGCAGGAGTTGTTTATAGTGAAATGCAAGGAACGGAAAACAATGCGGACTCAATGAGTTATCTTGACAACATCTGGTAGTGGTGGATTCCTGACATTGATGCCAATTTTTGTAGATCATATTTTATATCCCAAATTAAGTGATTCAGCTTTCATAACAGAAGTTCACCATATAATAGGTGAAGGACAGGATGCAGGGGTGGTGTACAGTGAGATGCAGAGAAGTGAAAACAAAGGGGAATCACTGAGTTATCTTGACAACAGCTGGTAGTGGTGGATTCCTGACATTGATGCCTATTTTTCTTGATCACATTTTGTATCCAAAGTTAAGTGAATCGGCATTTGTAACTGAAGTTCACCATGTAACAGGCAAAGGAGAGGATGCAGGAGTTGTTTATAGTGAAAGGCAAGGAACGGAAAACAATGCGGACTCAATGAGTTATCTTGACAACATCTGGTAGTGGTGGATTCCACACATTGATGCCAATTTTTGTAGATCATATTTTATATCTCAAATTAAGTTTCGAATTTGGAATTTGAATTTAAAATTTTGGGAGCGTCAGCACTTAGGCTATTTTGCTCCCGTCACATTATACGGGGTCCAGCCCCTTACCATTACAAGTAACAACTCTAACGTTGCTTAACTAAAAATTTTAAAACCTTAAAATGTTCTGACTTCTGTTAAAAGCTGAGGCTCTAAACGCGCACTCAGCACACACAAGGACATAAAACAGGACAACACACACAAAATTATACTGGCCATAGTGCCAGTCGCCAGAGCCTCGTTCGTCTCTTGTCCAGGGTGCACTACGTGGAAGTGAGGTTGACTTTTGGGCGCCTACGTGGAAGGTACCCCTTACACCCCTCTCAAATTAAGTGATTCAGCTTTCATAACAGAAGTTCACCATATAACAGGTGAAGGACAGGATGCAGGGGTGGTGTACAGTGAGATGCAGAGAAGTGAAAACAAAGGGGAATCACTGAGTTATCTTGACAACAGCTGGTAGTGGTGGATTCCTGACATTGATGCCAATTTTTGTAGATCATATTTTATATCCCAAATTAGGTGATTCAGCTTTCATAACAGAAGTTCACCATATAACAGGTGAAGGACAGGATGCAGGGGTGGTGTACAGTGAGATGCAGAGAAGTGAAAACAAAGGGGAATCACTGAGTTATCTTGACAACAGCTGGTAGTGGTGGATTCCTGACATTGATGCCTATTTTTCTTGATCACATTTTATATCCCAAGTTAAGTGAATCGGCATTTGTAACTGAAGTTCACCATGTAACCGGCAAAGGAGAGGATGCAGGAGTTGTTTATAGTGAAATGCAAGGAACGGAAAACAATGCGGACTCAATGAGTTATCTTGACAACATCTGGTAGTGGTGGATTCCTGACATTGATGCCAATTTTTGTAGATCATATTTTATATCCCAAATTAAGTGATTCAGCTTTCATAACAGAAGTTCACCATATAACAGGTGAAGGACAGGATGCAGGGGTGGTGTACAGTGAGATGCAGAGAAGTGAAAACAAAGGGGAATCACTGAGTTATCTTGACAACAGCTGGTAGTGGTGGATTCCTGACATTGATGCCTATTTTTCTTGATCACATTTTGTATCCAAAGTTAAGTGAATCGGCATTTGTAACTGAAGTTCACCATGTAACCGGCATAGGAAAGGATGCAGGAGTTGTTTATAGTGAAATGCAAGGAACAGAAAACAATGCGGACTCAATGAGTTATCTTGAAAACATCTGGTAGTGGTGGATTCCTGACATTGATGCCAATTTTTGTAGATCATATTTTATATCTCAAATTAAGTGATTCAGCTTTCATAACAGAAGTTCACCATATAACAGGTGAAGGACAGGATGCAGGAGTGGTATAAAGTGAGATGCAAGGATGTGAAAACAAAGGGGACTCACTGAGTTATCTTGACAACATCTGGTAGTGGTGGATTCCTGACATTGATGCCAATTTTTGTAATCATATTTTATATCCCAAATTAAGTGATTCAGCTTTCATAACAGAAGTTCACCATATAACAGGTGAAGGACAGGATGCAGGGGTGGTGTACAGTGAGATGCAGAGAAGTGAAAACAAAGGGGAATCACTGAGTTATCTTGACAACAGCTGGTAGTGGTGGATTCCTGACATTGATGCCTATTTTTCTTGATCACATTTTGTATCCAATCTTAAGTTAATCGGCTTTTGTAACTGAAGTTCACCATGTAACCGGCAAAGGAGAGGATGCAGGAGTTGTTTATAGTGAAATGCAAGGAACGGAAAACAATGCGGACTCAATGAGTTATCTTGACAACATCTGGTAGTGGTGGATTCCTGACATTGATGCCAATTTTTGTAGATCATATTTTATATCCCAAATTAAGTGATTCAGCTTTCATAACAGAAGTTCACCATATAATAGGTGAAGGACAGGATGCAGGGGTGGTGTACAGTGAGATGCAGAGAAGTGAAAACAAAGGGGAATCACTGAGTTATCTTGACAACAGCTGGTAGTGGTGGATTCCTGACATTGATGCCTATTTTTCTTGATCACATTTTGTATCCAAAGTTAAGTGAATCGGCATTTGTAACTGAAGTTCACCATGTAACAGGCAAAGGAGAGGATGCAGGAGTTATTTATAGTGAAAGGCAAGGAACGGAAAACAATGCGGACTCAATGAGTTATCTTGACAACATCTGGTAGTGGTGGATTCCAGACATTGATGCCAATTTTTGTAGATCATATTTTATATCTCAAATTAAGTTTGGAATTTGGAATTTGAATTTAAAATTTTGGGAGCGTCAGCACTTAGGCTATTTTGCTCCCGTCACATTATACGGGGTCCAGCCCCTTACCATTACAAGTAACAACTCTAACGTTGCTTAACTAAAAATTTTAAAACCTTAAAATGTTCTGACTTCTGTTAAAAGCTGAGGCTGTAAACGCGCACTCAGCACACACAAGGACATAAAACAGGACAACACACACAAAATTATACTGGCCATAGTGCCAGTCGCCAGAGCCTCGTTCGTCTCTTGTCCAGGGTGCACTACGTGGAAGTGAGGTTGACTTTTGGGCGCCTACGTGGAAGGTACCCCTTACACCCCTCTCAAATTAAGTGATTCAGCTTTCATAACAGAAGTTCACCATATAACAGGTGAAGGACAGGATGCAGGGGTGGTGTACAGTGAGATGCAGAGAAGTGAAAACAAAGGGGAATCACTGAGTTATCTTGACAACAGCTGGTAGTGGTGGATTCCTGACATTGATGCCAATTTTTGTAGATCATATTTTATATCCCAAATTAGGTGATTCAGCTTTCATAACAGAAGTTCACCATATAACAGGTGAAGGACAGGATGCAGGGGTGGTGTACAGTGAGATGCAGAGAAGTGAAAACAAAGGGGAATCACTGAGTTATCTTGACAACAGCTGGTAGTGGTGGATTCCTGACATTGATGCCTATTTTTCTTGATCACATTTTATATCCCAAGTTAAGTGAATCGGCATTTGTAACTGAAGTTCACCATGTAACCGGCAAAGGAGAGGATGCAGGAGTTGTTTATAGTGAAATGCAAGGAACGGAAAACAATGCGGACTCAATGAGTTATCTTGACAACATCTGGTAGTGGTGGATTCCTGACATTGATGCCAATTTTTGTAGATCATATTTTATATCCCAAATTAAGTGATTCAGCTTTCATAACAGAAGTTCACCATATAACAGGTGAAGGACAGGATGCAGGGGTGGTGTACAGTGAGATGCAGAGAAGTGAAAACAAAGGGGAATCACTGAGTTATCTTGACAACAGCTGGTAGTGGTGGATTCCTGACATTGATGCCTATTTTTCTTGATCATCATATTTTATATCTCAAATTAAGTTTGGAATTTGGAATTTGAATTTAAAATTTTGGGAGCGTCAGCACTTAGGCTATTTTGCTCCCGTCACATTATACGGGGTCCAGCCCCTTACCATTACAAGTAACAACTCTAACGTTGCTTAACTAAAAATTTTAAAACCTTAAAATGTTCTGACTTCTGTTAAAAGCTGAGGCTGTAAACGCGCACTCAGCACACACAAGGACATAAAACAGGACAACACACACAAAATTATACTGGCCATAGTGCCAGTCGCCAGAGCCTCGTTAGTCTCTTGTCCAGGGTGCACTACGTGGAAGTGAGGTTGACTTTTGGGCGCCTACGTGGAAGGTACCCCTTACACCCCTCTCAAATTAAGTGATTCAGCTTTCATAACAGAAGTTCACCATATAACAGGTGAAGGACAGGATGCAGGAGTGGTATAAAGTGAGATGGAAGGAAGTGAAAACAAAGGGGACTCACTGAGTTACCTTGACAACATCTGGTAGTGGTGGATTCTTGACATTGATGCCAATTTTTGTAGACCATATTTTATATCCCAATTCAGCTTTCATAACAGAAGTTCACCATATAACAGGTGAAGGACAGGATGCAGGGGTGGTGTACAGTGAGATGCAGAGAAGTGAAAACAAAGGGGAATCACTGAGTTATCTTGACAACAGCTGGTAGTGGTGGATTCCTGACATTGATGCCAATTTTTGTAGATCATATTTTATATCCCAAATTAGGTGATTCAGCTTTCATAACAGAAGTTCACCATATAACAGGTGAAGGACAGGATGCAGGGGTGGTGTACAGTGAGATGCAGAGAAGTGAAAACAAAGGGGAATCACTGAGTTATCTTGACAACAGCTGGTAGTGGTGGATTCCTGACATTGATGCCTATTTTTCTTGATCACATTTTATATCCCAAGTTAAGTGAATCGGCATTTGTAACTGAAGTTCACCATGTAACCGGCAAAGGAGAGGATGCAGGAGTTGTTTATAGTGAAATGCAAGCAACGGAAAACAATGCGGACTCAATGAGTTATCTTGACAACATCTGGTAGTGGTGGATTCCTGACATTGATGCCAATTTTTGTAGATCATATTTTATATCCCAAATTAAGTGATTCAGCTTTCATAACAGAAGTTCACCATATAACAGGTGAAGGACAGGATGCAGGGGTGGTGTACAGTGAGATGCAGAGAAGTGAAAACAAAGGGGAATCACTGAGTTATCTTGACAACAGCTGGTAGTGGTGGATTCCTGACATTGATGCCTATTTTTCTTGATCACATTTTGTATCCCAAGTTAAGTGAATCGGCATTTGTAACTGAAGTTCACCATGTAACCGGCAAAGGAGAGGATGCAGGAGTTGTTTATAGTGAAATGCAAGGAACGGAAAACAATGCGGACTCAATGAGTTATCTTGACAACATCTGGTAGTGGTGGATTCCTGACATTGATGCCAATTTTTGTAGATCATATTTTATATCCCAAATTAAGTGATTCAGCTTTCATAACAGAAGTTCACCATATAATAGGTGAAGGACAGGATGCAGGGGTGGTGTACAGTGAGATGCAGAGAAGTGAAAACAAAGGGGAATCACTGAGTTATCTTGACAACAGCTGGTAGTGGTGGATTCCTGACATTGATGCCTATTTTTCTTGATCACATTTTGTATCCAAAGTTAAGTGAATCGGCATTTGTAACTGAAGTTCACCATGTAACAGGCAAAGGAGAGGATGCAGGAGTTGTTTATAGTGAAAGGCAAGGAACTGAAAACAATGCGGACTCAATGAGTTATCTTGACAACATCTGGTAGTGGTGGATTCCAGACATTGATGCCAATTTTTGTAGATCATATTTTATATCTCAAATTAAGTTTGGAATTTGGAATTTGAATTTAAAATTTTGGGAGCGTCAGCACTTAGGCTATTTTGCTCCCGTCACATTATACGGGGTCCAGCCCCTTACCATTACAAGTAACAACTCTAACGTTGCTTAACTAAAAATTTTAAAACCTTAAAATGTTCTGACTTCTGTTAAAAGCTGAGGCTGTAAACGCGCACTCAGCACACACAAGGACATAAAACAGGACAACACACACAAAATTATACTGGCCATAGTGCCAGTCGCCAGAGCCTCGTTCGTCTCTTGTCCAGGGTGCACTACGTGGAAGTGAGATTGACTTTTGGGCGCCTACGTGGAAGGTACCCCTTACACCCCTCTCAAATTAAGTGATTCAGCTTTCATAACAGAAGTTCACCATATAACAGGTGAAGGACAGGATGCAGGGGTGGTGTACAGTGAGATGCAGAGAAGTGAAAACAAAGGGGAATCACTGAGTTATCTTGACAACAGCTGGTAGTGGTGGATTCCTGACATTGATGCCAATTTTTGTAGATCATATTTTATATCCCAAATTAGGTGATTCAGCTTTCATAACAGAAGTTCACCATATAACAGGTGAAGGACAGGATGCAGGGGTGGTGTACAGTGAGATGCAGAGAAGTGAAAACAAAGGGGAATCACTGAGTTATCTTGACAACAGCTGGTAGTGGTGGATTCCTGACATTGATGCCTATTTTTCTTGATCACATTTTATATCCCAAGTTAAGTGAATCGGCATTTGTAACTGAAGTTCACCATGTAACCGGCAAAGGAGAGGATGCAGGAGTTGTTTATAGTGAAATGCAAGGAACGGAAAACAATGCGGACTCAATGAGTTATCTTGACAACGTCTGGTAGTGGTGGATTCCTGACATTGATGCCAATTTTTGTAGATCATATTTTATATCCCAAATTAAGTGATTCAGCTTAAATAACAGAAGTTCACCATATAACAGGTGAAGGACAGGATGCAGGGGTGGTGTACAGTGAGATGCAGAGAAGTGAAAACAAAGGGGAATCACTGAGTTATCTTGACAACAGCTGGTAGTGGTGGATTCCTGACATTGATGCCTATTTTTCTTGATCATCATATTTTATATCTCAAATTAAGTTTCGAATTTGGAATTTGAATTTAAAATTTTGGGAGCGTCAGCACTTAGGCTATTTTGCTCCCGTCACATTATACGGGGTCCAGCCCCTTACCATTACAAGTAACAACTCTAACGTTGCTTAACTAAAAATTTTAAAACCTTAAAATGTTCTGACTTCTGTTAAAAGCTGAGGCTGTAAACGCGCACTCAGCACACACAAGGACATAAAACAGGACAACACACACAAAATTATACTGGCCATAGTGCCAGTCGCCAGAGCCTCGTTAGTCTCTTGTCCAGGGTGCACTACGTGGAAGTGAGGTTGACTTTTGGGCGCCTACGTGGAAGGTACCCCTTACACCCCTCTCAAATTAAGTGATTCAGCTTTCATAACAGAAGTTCACCATATAACAGGTGAAGGACAGGATGCAGGAGTGGTATAAAGTGAGATGCAAGGAAGTGAAAACAAAGGGGACTCACTGAGTTACCTTGACAACATCTGGTAGTGGTGGATTCTTGACATTGATGCCAATTTTTGTAGACCATATTTTATATCCCAATTCAGCTTTCATAACAGAAGTTCACCATATAACAGGTGAAGGACAGGATGCAGGGGTGGTGTACAGTGAGATGCAGAGAAGTGAAAACAAAGGGGAATCACTGAGTTATCTTGACAACAGCTGGTAGTGGTGGATTCCTGACATTGATGCCAATTTTTGTAGATCATATTTTATATCCCAAATTAGGTGATTCAGCTTTCATAACAGAAGTTCACCATATAACAGGTCAAGGACAGGATGCAGGGGTGGTGTACAGTGAGATGCAGAGAAGTGAAAACAAAGGGGAATCACTGAGTTATCTTGACAACAGCTGGTAGTGGTGGATTCCTGACATTGATGCCTATTTTTCTTGATCACATTTTATATCCCAAGTTAAGTGAATCGGCATTTGTAACTGAAGTTCACCATGTAACCGGCAAAGGAGAGGATGCAGGAGTTGTTTATAGTGAAATGCAAGCAACGGAAAACAATGCGGACTCAATGAGTTATCTTGACAACATCTGGTAGTGGTGGATTCCTGACATTGATGCCAATTTTTGTAGATCATATTTTATATCCCAAATTAAGTGATTCAGCTTTCACAACAGAAGTTCACCATATAACAGGTGAAGGACAGGATGCAGGGGTGGTGTACAGTGAGATGCAGAGAAGTGAAAACAAAGGGGAATCACTGAGTTATCTTGACAACAGCTGGTAGTGGTGGATTCCTGACATTGATGCCTATTTTTCTTGATCACATTTTGTATCCCAAGTTAAGTGAATCGGCATTTGTAACTGAAGTTCACCATGTAACCGGCAAAGGAGAGGATGCAGGAGTTGTTTATAGTGAAATGCAAGGAACGGAAAACAATGCGGACTCAATGAGTTATCTTGACAACATCTGGTAGTGGTGGATTCCTGACATTGATGCCAATTTTTGTAGATCATATTTTATATCCCAAATTAAGTGATTCAGCTTTCATAACAGAAGTTCACCATATAACAGGTGAAGGACAGGATGCAGGGGTGGTGTACAGTGAGATGCAGAGAAGTGAAAACAAAGGGGAATCACTGAGTTATCTTGACAACAGCTGGTAGTGGTGGATTCCTGACATTGATGCCTATTTTACTTGATCACATTTTGTATCCAAAGTTAAGTGAATCGGCATTTGTAACTGAAGTTCACCATGTAACCGGCAAAGGAGAGGATGCAGGAGTTGTTTATAGTGAAATGCAAGGAACGGAAAACAATGCGGACTCAATGAGTTATCTTGACAACATCTGGTAGTGGTGGATTCCTGACATTGATGCCAATTTTTGTAGATCATATTTTATATCCCAAATTAAGTGATTCAGCTTTCATAACAGAAGTTCACCATATAATAGGTGAAGGACAGGATGCAGGGGTGGTGTACAGTGAGATGCAGAGAAGTGAAAACAAAGGGGAATCACTGAGTTATGTTGACAACAGCTGGTAGTGGTGGATTCCTGACATTGATGCCTATTTTTCTTGATCACATTTTGTATCCAAAGTTAAGTGAATCGGCATTTGTAACTGAAGTTCACCATGTAACAGGCAAAGGAGAGGATGCAGGAGTTGTTTATAGTGAAAGGCAAGGAACGGAAAACAATGCGGACTCAATGAGTTATCTTGACAACATCTGGTAGTGGAGGATTCCAGACATTGATGCCAATTTTTGTAGATCATATTTTATATCTCAAATTAAGTTTGGAATTTGGAATTTGAATTTAAAATTTTGGGAGCGTCAGCACTTAGGCTATTTTGCTCCCGTCACATTATACGGGGTCCAGCCTCTTACCATTACAAGTAACAACTCTAACGTTGCATAACTAAAAATTTTAAAACCTTAAAATGTTCTGACTTCTGTTAAAAGCTGAGGCTGTAAAGCGCACTCAGCACACACAAGGACATAAAACAGGACAACACACACAAAATTATACTGGCCATAGTGCCAGTCGCCAGAGCCTCGTTAGTCTCTTGTCCAGGGTGCACTATGTGGAAGTGAGGTTGACTTTTGGGCGCCTACGTGGAAGGTACCCCTTACACCCCTCTCAAATTAAGTGATTCAGCTTTCATAACAGAAGTTCACCATATAACAGGTAAAGGACAGGATGCAGGAGTGGTATAAAGTGAGATGCAAGGAAGTGAAAACAAAGGGGACTCACTGAGTTACCTTGACAACATCTGGTAGTGGTGGATTCTTGACATTGATGCCAATTTTTGTAGACCATATTTTATATCCCAATTCAGCTTTCATAACAGAAGTTCACCATATAACAGGTGAAGGACAGGATGCAGGGGTGGTGTACAGTGAGATGCAGAGAAATGAAAACAAAGGGGAATCACTGAGTTATCTTGACAACAGCTGGTAGTGGTGGATTCCTGACATTGATGCCAATTTTTGTAGATCATATTTTATATCCCAAATTAGGTGATTCAGCTTTCATAACAGAAGTTCACCATATAACAGGTGAAGGACAGGATGCAGAGGTGGTGTACAGCGAGATGCAGAGAAGTGAAAACAAAGGGGAATCACGGAGTTACCTTGACAACAGCTGGTAGTGGTGGATTCCTGACATTGATGCCTATTTTTCTTGATCACATTTTGTATCCAAAGTTAAGTGAATCGGCATTTGTAACTGAAGTTCACCATGTAACCGGCATAGGAGAGGATGCAGGAGTTGTTTATAGTGAAATGCAAGGAACGGAAAACAATGCGGACTCAATGAGTTATCTTGAAAACATCTGGTAGTGGTGGATTCCTGACATTGATGCCAATTTTTGTAGATCATATTTTATATCTCAAATTAAGTGATTCAGCTTTCATAACAGAAGTTCACCATATAACAGGTGAAGGACAGGATGCAGGAGTGGTATAAAGTGAGATGCAAGGATGTGAAAACAAAGGGGACTCACTGAGTTATCTTGACAACATCTGGTAGTGGTGGATTCCTGACATTGATGCCAATTTTTGTAATCAAATTTTATATCTCAAATTAAGTGATTCAGCTTTCATAACAGAAGTTCACCATATAACAGGTGAAGGACAGGATGCAGGGGTGGTGTACAGTGAGATGCAGAGAAGTGAAAACAAAGGGGAATCACTGAGTTATCTTGACAACAGCTGGTAGTGGTGGATTCCTGACATTGATGCCTATTTTTCTTGATCACATTTTGTATCCAATCTTAAGTTAATCGGCTTTTGTAACTGAAGTTCACCATGTAACCGGCAAAGGAGAGGATGCAGGAGTTGTTTATAGTGAAATGCAAGGAACGGAAAACAATGCGGACTCAATGAGTTATCTTGACAACATCTGGTAGTGGTGGATTCCTGACATTGATGCCAATTTTTGTAGATCATATTTTATATCTCAAATTAAGTGATTCAGCTTTCATAACAGAAGTTCACCATATAACAGGTGAAGGACAGGATGCAGAGAAGTGAAAACAAAGGGGAATCACTGAGTTATCTTGACAACATCTGGTAGTGCTGGATTCCTGACATTGATGCCAATTTTTGTAGATATTTTATATCTCAAATTAAGTTTGGAATTTGGAATTTGAATTTAAAATTTTGGAAGCGTCAGCACTTAGGCTATTTTGCTCCCGTCACATTATACGGGGTCCAGCCCCTTACCATTACAAGTAACAACTCTAACGTTGCATAACTAAAAATTTTAAAACCTTAAAATGTTCTGACTTCTGTTAAAAGCTGAGGCTGTAAACGTGCACTCAGCACACACAAGGACATAAAACAGGACAACACACACAAAATTATTCTGACCATAGTGCCAGTCGCCAGAGCCTCGTTAGTCTCTTGTCCAGGGTGCACTACGTGGAAGTGAGGTTGACTTTTGGGCGCCTATGTGGAAGGTACCCCTTACACCCCTCTCAAATTAAGTGATTCAGCTTTCATAACATAAGTTCACCATATAACACATCAAGGACAGGATGCAGGAGTGGTATAAAGTGAGATGCAAGGAAGTGAAAAAAAAGGGGACTCACTGAGTTATCTTGACAACATCTGGTAGTGGTGGATTCCTGCCAAATTTTGTAGACCATATTTTATATCCCAAATTAAGTGATTCAGCTTTCATAACAGAAGTTTACCATATAACAGGTGAAGGACAGGATGCAGGGGTGGTGTACAGTGAGATGCAGAGAAGTGAAAACAAAGGGGAATCACTGAGTTATCTTGACAACAGCTGGTAGTGGTGGATTCCTGACATTGATGCCTATTTTTCTTGATCACATTTTATATCCCAAGTTAAGTGAATCGGCATTTGTAACTGAAGTTCACCATGTAACCGGCAAAGGAGAGGATGCAGGAGTTGTTTATAGTGAAATGCAAGGAACGGAAAACAATGCGGACTCAATGAGTTACCTTGACAACATCTGGTAGTGGTGGATTCCTGACATTGATGCCAATTTTTGTAGATCATATTTTATATCCCAAATTAAGTGATTCAGCTTTCATAACAGAAGTTCACCATATAACAGGTGAAGGACAGGATGCAGGGGTGGTGTACAGTGAGATGCAGAGAAGTGAAAACAAAGGGGAATCACTGAGTTATCTTGACAACAGCTGGTAGTGGTGGATTCCTGACATTGATGCCTATTTTTCTTGATCACATTTTGTATCCAAAGTTAAGTGAATCGGCATTTGTAACTGAAGTTCACCATGTAACAGGCAAAGGAGAGGATGCAGGAGTTGTTTATAGTGAAAGGCAAGGAACGGAAAACAATGCGGACTCAATGAGTTATCTTGACAACATCTGGTAGTGGTGGATTCCAGACATTGATGCCAATTTTTGTAGATCATATTTTATATCTCAAATTAAGTTTGGAATTTGGAATTTGAATTTAAAATTTTGGGAGCGTCAGCACTTAGGCTATTTTGCTCCCGTCACATTATACGGGGTCCAGCCCCTTACCATTACAAGTAACAACTCTAACGTTGCATAACTAAAAATTTTAAAACCTTAAAATGTTCTGACTTCTGTTAAAAGCTGAGGCTGTAAACGCGCACTCAGCACACACAAGGACATAAAACAGGACAACACACACAAAATTATACTGGCCATAGTGCCAGTCGCCAGAGCCTCGTTAGTCTCTTGTCCAGGGTGCACTACGTGGAAGTGAGGTTGACTTTTGGGCGCCTACGTGGAAGGTACCCCTTACACCCCTCTCAAATTAAGTGATTCAGCTTTCATAACAGAAGTTCACCATATAACAGGTAAAGAACAGGATGCAGGAGTGGTATAAAGTGAGATGCAAGGAAGTGAAAACAAAGGGGACTCACTGAGTAACCTTGACAACATCTGGTAGTGGTGGATTCTTGACATTGATGCCAATTTTTGTAGACCATATTTTATATCCCAATTCAGCTTTCATAACAGAAGTTCACCATATAACAGGTGAAGGACAGGATGCAGGGGTGGTGTACAGTGAGATGCAGAGAAGTGAAAACAAAGGGGAATCACTGAGTTATCTTGACAACAGCTGGTAGTGGTGGATTCCTGACATTGATGCCAATTTTTGTAGATCATATTTTATATCCCAAATTAGGTGATTCAGCTTTCATAACAGAAGTTCACCATATAACAGGTCAAGGACAGGATGCAGAGGTGGTGTACAGCGAGATGCAGAGAAGTGAAAACAAAGGGGAATCACGGAGTTACCTTGACAACAGCTGGTAGGGTGGATTCCTGACATTGATGCCTATTTTTCTTGATCACATTTTGTATCCAAAGTTAAGTGAATCGGCATTTGTAACTGAAGTTCACCATGTAACCGGCATAGGAGAGGATGCAGGAGTTGTTTATAGTGAAATGCAAGGAACGGAAAACAATTCGGACTCAATGAGTTATCTTGAAAACATCTGGTAGTGGTGGATTCCTGACATTGATGCCAATTTTTGTAGATCATATTTTATATCTCAAATTAAGTGATTCAGCTTTCATAACAGAAGTTCACCATATAACAGGTGAAGGACAGGATGCAGGAGTGGTATAAAGTGAGATGCAAGGATGTGAAAACAAAGGGGACTCACTGAGTTATCTTGACAACATCTGGTAGTGGTGGATTCCTGACATTGATGCCAATTTTTGTAATCATATTTTATATCCCAAATTAAGTGATTCAGCTTTCATAACAGAAGTTCACCATATAACAGGTGAAGGACAGGATGCAGGGGTGGTGTACAGTGAGATGCAGAGAAGTGAAAACAAAGGGGAATCACTGAGTTATCTTGACAACAGCTGGTAGTGGTGGATTCCTGACATTGATGCCTATTTTTCTTGATCACATTTTGTATCCAATCTTAAGTTAATCGGCTTTTGTAACTGAAGTTCACCATGTAACCGGCAAAGGAGAGGATGCAGGAGTTGTTTATAGTGAAATGCAAGGAACGGAAAACAATGCGGACTCAATGAGTTATCTTGACAACATCTGGTAGTGCTGGATTCCTGACATTGATGCCAATTTTTGTAGATATTTTATATCTCAAATTAAGTTTGGAATTTGGAATTTGAATTTAAAATTTTGGAAGCGTCAGCACTTAGGCTATTTTGCTCCCGTCACATTATACGGGGTCCAGCCCCTTACCATTACAAGTAACAACTCTAACGTTGCATAACTAAAAATTTTAAAACCTTAAAATGTTCTGACTTCTGTTAAAAGCTGAGGCTGTAAACGTGCACTCAGCACACACAACGACATAAAACAGGACAACACACACAAAATTATACTGACCATAGTGCCAGTCGCCAGAGCCTCGTTAGTCTCTTGTCCAGGGTGCACTACCTGGAAGTGAGGTTGACTTTTGGGCACCTATGTGGAAGGTACCCCTCTCAAATTAAGTGATTCAGCTTTCATAACAGAAGTTCACCATATAACACGTCAAGGACAGGATGCAGGAGTGGTATAAAGTGAGATGCAAGGAAGTGAAAACAAAGGGGACTCACTGAGTTATCTTGACAACATCTGGTAGTGGTGGATTCCTGCCAATTTTTGTAGACCATATTTTATATCCCAAATTAAGTGATTCAGCTTTCATAACAGAAGTTCACCATATAACAGGTGAAGGACAGGATGCAGGGGTGGTGTACAGTGAGATGCAGAGAAGTGAAAACAAAGGGGAATCACTGAGTTATCTTGACAACAGCTGGTAGTGGTGGATTCCTGACATTGATGCCAATTTTTGTAGATCATATTTTATATCCCAAATTAGGTGATTCAGCTTTCATAACAGAAGTTCACCATATAACAGGTCAAGGACAGGATGCAGAGGTGGTGTACAGCGAGATGCAGAGAAGTGAAAACAAAGGGGAATCACGGAGTTACCTTGACAACAGCTGGTAGGGTGGATTCCTGACATTGATGCCTATTTTTCTTGATCACATTTTGTATCCAAAGTTAAGTGAATCGGCATTTGTAACTGAAGTTCACCATGTAACCGGCATAGGAGAGGATGCAGGAGTTGTTTATAGTGAAATGCAAGGAACGGAAAACAATTCGGACTCAATGAGTTATCTTGAAAACATCTGGTAGTGGTGGATTCCTGACATTGATGCCAATTTTTGTAGATCATATTTTATATCTCAAATTAAGTGATTCAGCTTTCATAACAGAAGTTCACCATATAACAGGTGAAGGACAGGATGCAGAGAAGTGAAAACAATGGGGAATCACTGAGTTATCTTGACAACATCTGGTAGTGCTGGATTCCTGACATTGATGCCAATTTTTGTAGATATTTTATATCTCAAATTAAGTTTGGAATTTGGAATTTGAATTTAAAATTTTGGAAGCGTCAGCACTTAGGCTATTTTGCTCCCGTCACATTATACGGGGTCCAGCCCCTTACCATTACAAGTAACAACTCTAACGTTGCATAACTAAAAATTTTAAAACCTTAAAATGTTCTGACTTCTGTTAAAAGCTGAGGCTGTAAACGTGCACTCAGCACACACAACGACATAAAACAGGACAACACACACAAAATTATACTGACCATAGTGCCAGTCGCCAGAGCCTCGTTAGTCTCTTGTCCAGGGTGCACTACCTGGAAGTGAGGTTGACTTTTGGGCACCTATGTGGAAGGTACCCCTCTCAAATTAAGTGATTCAGCTTTCATAACAGAAGTTCACCATATAACACGTCAAGGACAGGATGCAGGAGTGGTATAAAGTGAGATGCAAGGAAGTGAAAACAAAGGGGACTCACTGAGTTATCTTGACAACATCTGGTAGTGGTGGATTCCTGCCAATTTTTGTAGACCATATTTTATATCCCAAATTAAGTGATTCAGCTTTCATAACAGAAGTTCACCATATAACAGGTGAAGGACAGGATGCAGGGGTGGTGTACAGTGAGATGCAGAGAAGTGAAAACAAAGGGGAATCACTGAGTTATCTTGACAACAGCTGGTAGTGGTGGATTCCTGACATTGATGCCAATTTTTGTAGATCATATTTTATATCCCAAATTAGGTGATTCAGCTTTCATAACAGAAGTTCACCATATAACAGGTCAAGGACAGGATGCAGAGGTGGTGTACAGCGAGATGCAGAGAAGTGAAAACAAAGGGGAATCACGGAGTTACCTTGACAACAGCTGGTAGGGTGGATTCCTGACATTGATGCCTATTTTTCTTGATCACATTTTGTATCCAAAGTTAAGTGAATCGGCATTTGTAACTGAAGTTCACCATGTAACCGGCATAGGAGAGGATGCAGGAGTTGTTTATAGTGAAATGCAAGGAACGGAAAACAATTCGGACTCAATGAGTTATCTTGAAAACATCTGGTAGTGGTGGATTCCTGACATTGATGCCAATTTTTGTAGATCATATTTTATATCTCAAATTAAGTGATTCAGCTTTCATAACAGAAGTTCACCATATAACAGGTGAAGGACAGGATGCAGGAGTGGTATAAAGTGAGATGCAAGGATGTGAAAACAAAGGGGACTCACTGAGTTATCTTGACAACATCTGGTAGTGGTGGATTCCTGACATTGATGCCAATTTTTGTAATCATATTTTATATCCCAAATTAAGTGATTCAGCTTTCATAACAGAAGTTCACCATATAACAGGTGAAGGACAGGATGCAGGGGTGGTTTACAGTAAGATGCAGAGAAGTGAAAACAAAGGGGAATCACTGAGTTATCTTGACAACAGCTGGTAGTGGTGGATTCCTGACATTGATGCCTATTTTTCTTGATCACATTTTGTATCCAATCTTAAGTTAATCGGCTTTTGTAACTGAAGTTCACCATGTAACCGGCAAAGGAGAGGATGCAGGAGTTGTTTATAGTGAAATGCAAGGAACGGAAAACAATGCGGACTCAATGAGTTATCTTGACAACATCTGGTAGTGGTGGATTCCTGACATTGATGCCAATTTTTGTAGATCATATTTTATATCTCAAATTAAGTGATTCAGCTTTCATAACAGAAGTTCACCATATAACAGGTGAAGGACAGGATGCAGAGAAGTGAAAACAATGGGGAATCACTGAGTTATCTTGACAACATCTGGTAGTGCTGGATTCCTGACATTGATGCCAATTTTTGTAGATATTTTATATCTCAAATTAAGTTTGGAATTTGGAATTTGAATTTAAAATTTTGGAAGCGTCAGCACTTAGACTATTTTGCTCCCGTCACATTATACGGGGTCCAGCCCCTTACCATTACAAGTAACAACTCTAACGTTGCATAACTAAAAATTTTAAAACCTTAAAATGTTCTGACTTCTGTTAAAAGCTGAGGCTGTAAACGTGCACTCAGCACACACAACGACATAAAACAGGACAACACACACAAAATTATACTGACCATAGTGCCAGTCGCCAGAGCCTCGTTAGTCTCTTGTCCAGGGTGCACTACCTGGAAGTGAGGTTGACTTTTGGGCGCCTA
Organism: Lepisma saccharinum; assembly: GCF_977018435.1. Taxonomy (NCBI): domain Eukaryota; kingdom Metazoa; phylum Arthropoda; class Insecta; order Zygentoma; family Lepismatidae; genus Lepisma; species Lepisma saccharinum. The sequence goes on from NC_139229.1 coordinate 138,402,753, forward strand.
TGTGGAAGGTACCCCTCTCAAATTAAGTGATTCAGCTTTCATAACAGAAGTTCACCATATAACACGTCAAGGACAGGATGCAGGAGTGGTATAAAGTGAGATGCAAGGAAGTGAAAACAAAGGGGACTCACTGAGTTATCTTGACAACATCTGGTAGTGGTGGATTCCTGCCAATTTTTGTAGACCATATTTTATATCCCAAATTAAGTGATTCAGCTTTCATAACAGAAGTTCACCATATAACAGGTGATGGACAGGATGCAGGGGTGGTGTACAGTGAGATGCAGAGAAGTGAAAACAAAGGGGAATCACTGAGTTATCTTGACAACAGCTGGTAGTGGTGGATTCCTGACATTGATGCCTATTTTTCTTGATCACATTTTGTATCCAATCTTAAGTTAATCGGCTTTTGTAACTGAAGTTCACCATGTAACCGGCAAAGGAGAGGATGCAGGAGTTGTTTATAGTGAAATGCAAGGAACGGAAAACAATGCGGACTCAATGAGTTATCTTGACAACATCTGGTAGTGGTGGATTCCTGATATTGATGCCAATTTTTGTAGATCATATTTTATATCCCAAATTAAGTGATTCAGCTTTCATAACAGAAGTTCACCATATAATAGGTGAAGGACAGGATGCAGGGGTGGTGTACAGTGAGATGCAGAGAAGTGAAAACAAAGGGGAATCACTGAGTTATCTTGACAACAGCTGGTAGTGGTGGATTCCTGACATTGATGCCTATTTTTCTTGATCACATTTTGTATCCAAAGTTAAGTGAATCGGCATTTGTAACTGAAGTTCACCATGTAACAGGCAAAGGAGAGGATGCAGGAGTTGTTTATAGTGAAAGGCAAGGAACGGAAAACAATGCGGACTCAAAGAGTTATCTTGACAACATCTGGTAGTGGTGGATTCCAGACATTGATGCCAATTTTTGTAGATCATATTTTATATCCCAAATTAAGTGATTCAGCTTTCATAACAGAAGTTCACCATATAATAGGTGAAGGACAGGATGCAGGGGTGGTGTACAGTGAGATGCAGAGAAGTGAAAACAAAGGGGAATCACTGAGTTATCTTGACAACAGCTGGTAGTGGTGGATTCCTGACATTGATGCCTATTTTTCTTGATCACATTTTGTATCCAAAGTTAAGTGAATCGGCATTTGTAACTGAAGTTCACCATGTAACAGGCAAAGGAGAGGATGCAGGAGTTGTTTGTAGTGAAAGGCAAGGAACGGAAAACAATGCGGACTCAATGAGTTATCTTGACATCTGGTAGTGGTGGATTCCAGACATTGATGCCAATTTTTGTAGATCATATTTTATATCTCAAATTAAGTTTGGAATTTGGAATTTGAATTTAAAATTTTGGGAGCGTCAGCACTTAGGCTATTTTGCTCCCGTCACATTATACGGGGTCCAGCCCCTTACCATTACAAGTAACAACTCTAACGTTGCTTAACTAAAAATTTTAAAACCTTAAAATGTTCTGACTTCTGTTAAAAGCTGAGGCTGTAAACGCGCACTCAGCACACACAAGGACATAAAACAGGACAACACACACAAAATTATACTGGCCATAGTGCCAGTCGCCAGAGCCTCGTTAGTCTCTTGTCCAGGGTGCACTACGTGGAAGTGAGGTTGACTTTTGGCGCCTACGTGGAAGGTACCCCTTACACCCCTCTCAAATTAAGTGATTCAGCTTTCATAACAGAAGTTCACCATATAACAGGTGAAGGACAGGATGCAGAGAAGTGAAAACAAAGGGGAATCACTGAGTTATCTTGACAACATCTGGTAGTGCTGGATTCCTGACATTGATGCCAATTTTTGTAGATATTTTATATCTCAAATTAAGTTTGGAATTTGGAATTTGAATTTAAAATTTTGGAAGCGTCAGCACTTAGGCTATTTTGCTCCCGTCACATTATACGGGGTCCAGCCCCTTACCATTACAAGTAACAACTCTAACGTTGCATAACTAAAAATTTTAAAACCTTAAAATGTTCTGACTTCTGTTAAAAGCTGAGGCTGTAAACGCGCACTCAGCACACACAAGGACATAAAACAGGACAACACACACAAAATTATACTGACCATAGTGCCAGTCGCCAGAGCCTCGTTAGTCTCTTTTCCAGGGTGCACTACGTGGAAGTGAGGTTGACTTTTGGGCGCCTATGTCGAAGGTACCCCTTACACCCCTCTCAAATTAAGTGATTCAGCTTTCATAACAGAAGTTCACCATATAACAGGTGAAGGAAAGGATGCAGGTGTGGTGTACAGTGAGATGCAGAGAAGTGAAAACAAAGGGGAATCACTGAGTTATCTTGACAACAGCTGGTAGTGGTGGATTCCTGACATTGATGCCTATTTTTCTTGATCACATTTTGTATCCAAAGTTAAGTGAATCGGCATTTGTAACTGAAGTTCACCATGTAACCGGCAAAGGAGTTGTTTATAGTGAAATGCAAGGAACGGAAAGCAATGCGGACTCAATGAGTTATCTTGACAACATCTGGTAGTGGTGGATTCCAGACATTGATGCCAATTTTTGTAGATCATATTTTATATCTCAAATTAAGTTTGGAATTTGGAATTTGAATTTAAAATTTTGGGAGCGTCAGCACTTAGGCTATTTTGCTCCCATCACATTATACGGGGTCCAGCCCCTTACCATTACAAGTAACAACTCTAAGGTTGCATAACTAAAAATTTTAAAACCTTAAAATGTTCTGACTTCTGTTAAAAGCTGAGGCTGTAAACGCGCACTCAGCACACACAAGGACATAAAACAGGACAACACAAACAAAATTATACTGGCCATAGTGCCAGTCGCCAGAGCCTCGTTAGTCTCTTGTTGAGGGTGCACTACGTGGAAGTGAGGTTGACTTTTGGGCGCCTACGTGGAAGGTACCCCTTACACCCCTCTCAAATTAAGTGATTCAGCTTTCATAACAGAAGTTCACCATATAACAGGTGAAGGACAGGATGCAGGAGTGGTATAAAGTGAGATGCAAGGAAGTGAAAACAAAGGGGACTCACTGAGTTATCTTGACAACATCTGGTAGTGGTGGATTCTTGACATTGATGCCAATTTTTGTAGACCATATTTTATATCCCAATTCAGCTTTCATAACAGAAGTTCACCATATAACAGGTGAAGGACAGGATGCAGGGGTGGTGTACAGTGAGATGCAGAGAAGTGAAAACACACGGGAATCACTGAGTTATCTTGACAACAGCTGGTAGTGGTGGATTCCTGACATTGATGCCAATTTTTGTAGATCATATTTTATTTCCCAAATTAAGTGATTCAGCTTTCATAACAGAAGTTCACCATATAACAGGTCAAGGACAGGATGCAGAGGTGGTGTACAGCGAGATGCAGAGAAGTGAAAACAAAGGGGAATCACGGAGTTACCTTGACAACAGCTGGTAGTGGTGGATTCCTGACATTGATGCCTATTTTTCTTGATCACATTTTGTATCCAAAGTTAAGTGAATCGGCATTTGTAACTGAAGTTCACCATGTAACCGGCAAAGGAGAGGATGCAGAAGTTGTTTATAGTGAAATGCAAGGAATGGAAAACAATGCGGACTCAATGAGTTATCTTGAAAACATCTGGTAGTGGTGGATTCCTGACATTGATGCCAATTTTTGTAGATCATATTTTATATCCCAAATTAAGTGATTCAGCTTTCATAACAGAAGTTCACCATATAACAGGTGAAGGACAGGATGCAAGGGTAGTGTACAGTGAGATGCAGAGAAGTGAAAACAAAGGGGAATCACTGAGTTATCTTGACAACAGCTGGTAGTGGTGGATTCCTGACATTGATGCCTATTTTTCTTGATCACATTTTGTATCCAATCTTAAGTGAATCGGCTTTTGTAACTGAAGTTCACCATGTAACCGGCAAAGGAGAGGATGCAGGAGTTGTTTATAGTGAAATGCAAGGAACGGAAAACAATGCGGACTCAATGAATTATCTTGACAACATCTGGTAGTGGTGGATTCCTGACATTGATGCCAATTTTTGTAGATCATATTTTATATCTCAAATTAAGTGATTCAGCTTTCATAACAGAAGTTCACCATATAACAGGTGAAGGACAGGATGCAGAGAAGTGAAAACAAAGGGGAATCACTGAGTTATATTGACAACATCTGGTAGTGGTGGATTCCTGACATTGATGCCAATTTTTGTAGATATTTTATATCTCAAATTAAGTTTGGAATTTGGAATTTGAATTTAAAATTTTGGAAGCGTCAGCACTTAGGCTATTTTGCTCCCGTCACATTATACGGGGTCCAGCCCCTTACCATTACAAGTAACAACTCTACCGTTGCATAACTAAAAATTTTAAAACCTTAAAATGTTCTGACTTCTGTTAAAACCTTAAAATGTTCTGACTTCTGTTAAAAGCTGAGGCTGTAAACGCACACTCAGCACACACAAGGACATAAAACAGGACAACACACACAAAATTATACTGACCATAGTGCCAGTCGCCAGAGCCTCGTTAGTCTCTTGTCCAGGGTGCACTACGTGGAAGTGAGGTTGACTTTTGGGCGCCTATGTGGAAGGTACCCCTTACACCCCTCTCAAATTAAGTGATTCAGCTTTCATAACAGAAGTTCACCATATAACAGGTCAAGGACAGGATGCAGGAGTGGTATAAAGTGAGATGCAAGGAAGTGAAAACAAAGGGGACTCACTGAGTTATCTTTACAACATGTGGTAATGGTGGATTCCTGACATTGATGCCAATTTTTGTAGACCATATTTTATATCCCAAATTAAGTGATTCAGCTTTCATAACAGAAGTTCACCATATAAGAGGTGAAGGACAGGATGCAGGGGTGGTGTACAGTGAGATGCAGAGAAGTGAAAACAAAGGGGAATCACTGAGTTATCTTTACAACAGCTGGTAGTGGTGGATTCCTGACATTGATGCCTATTTTTCTTGATCACATTTTATATCCCAAGTTAAGTGAATCGGCATTTGTAACTGAAGTTCACCATGTAACCGGCAAAAGAGAGGATGCAGGAGTTGTTTATAGTGAAATGCAAGGAACGGAAAACAATGCGGACTCAATGAGTTACCTTGACAACATCTGGTAGTGGTGGATTCCTGACATTGATGCCAATTTTTGTAGATCATATTTTATATCCCAAATTAAGTGATTCAGCTTTCATAACAGAAGTTCACCATATAACAGGTGAAGGACAGGATGCAGGGGTGGTGTACAGTGAGATGCAGAGAAGTGAAAACAAAGGGGAATCACTGAGTTATCTTGACAACAGCTGGTAGTGGTGGATTCCTGACATTGATGCCTATTTTTCTTGATCACATTTTGTATCCAAAGTTAAGTGAATCGGCATTTGTAACTGAAGTTCACCATGTAACAGGCAAAGGAGAGGATGCAGGAGTTGTTTATAGTGAAAGGCAAGGAACGGAAAACAATGCGGACTCAATGAGTTATCTTGACAACATCTGGTAGTGGTGGGTTCCACACATTGATGCCAATTTTGTAGATCATATTTTATATCTCAAATTAAGTTAGGAATTTGAAATTTGAATTTAAAATTTTGGGAGCGTCAGCACTTAGGCTATTTTGCTCCCGTCAAATTATACGGGGTCCAGCCCCTTACCATTACAAGTAACAACTCTAACGTTGCATAACTAAAAATTTTAAAACCTTAAAATGTTCTGACTTCTGTTAAAAGCTGAGGCTGTAAACGCGCACTCAGCACACACAAGGACATAAAACAGGACAACACACACAAAATTATACTGGCCATAGTGCCAGTCGCCATAGCCTCGTTAGTCTCTTGTCCAGGGTGCACTACGTGGAAGTGAGGTTGACTTTTGGGCGCCTACGTGGAAGGTACCCCTTACACCCCTCTCAAATTAAGTGATTCAGCTTTCATAACAGAAGTTCACCATATAACAGGTCAAGGACAGGATGCAGGAGTGGTATAAAGTGAGATGCAAGGAAGTGAAAACAAAGGGGACTCACTGAGTTACCTTGACAACATCTGGTAGTGGTGGATTCTTGACATTGATGCCAATTTTTGTAGACCATATTTTATATCCCAATTCAGCTTTCATAACAGAAGTTCACCATATAACAGGTGAAGGACAGGATGCAGGGGTGGTGTACAGTGAGATGCAGAGAAGTGAAAACAAAGGGGAATCACTGAGTTATCTTGACAACAGCTGGTAGTGGTGGATTCCTGACATTGATGCCAATTTTTGTAGATCATATTTTATATCCCAAATTAGGTGATTCAGCTTTCATAACAGAAGTTCACCATATAACAGGTCAAGGACAGGATGCAGAGGTGGTGTACAGCGAGATGCAGAGAAGTGAAAACAAAGGGGAATCACGGAGTTACCTTGACAACAGCTGGTAGTGGTGGATTCCTGACATTGATGCCTATTTTTCTTGATCACATTTTGTATCCAAAGTTAAGTGAATCGGCATTTGTAACTGAAGTTCACCATGTAACCGGCAAAGGAGAGGATGCAGAAGTTGTTTATAGTGAAATGCAAGGAATGGAAAACAATGCGGACTCAATGAGTTATCTTGAAAACATCTGGTAGTGGTGGATTCCTGACATTGATGCCAATTTTTGTAGATCATATTTTATATCTCAAATTCAGTGATTCAGCTTTCATAACAGAAGTTCACCATATAACAGGTGAAGGACAGGATGCAAGGGTAGTGTACAGTGAGATGCAGAGAAGTGAAAACAAAGGGGAATCACTGAGTTATCTTGACAACAGCTGGTAGTGATGGATTCCTGACATTGATGCCTATTTTTCTTGATCACATTTTGTATCCAATCTTAAGTGAATCGGCTTTTGTAACTGAAGTTCACCATGTAACCGGCAAAGGAGAGGATGCAGGAGTTGTTTATAGTGAAATGCAAGGAACGGAAAACAATGCGGACTCAATGAATTATCTTGACAACATCTGGTAGTGGTGGATTCCTGACATTGATGCCAATTTTTGTAGATCATATTTTATATCTCAAATTAAGTGATTCAGCTTTCATAACAGAAGTTCACCATATAACAGGTGAAGGACAGGATGCAGAGAAGTGAAAACAAAGGGGAATCACTGAGTTATATTGACAACATCTGGTAGTGGTGGATTCCTGACATTGATGCCAATTTTTGTAGATATTTTATATCTCAAATTAAGTTTGGAATTTGGAATTTGAATTTAAAATTTTGGAAGCGTCAGCACTTAGGCTATTTTGCTCCCGTCACATTATACGGGGTCCAGCCCCTTACCATTACAAGTAACAACTCTACCGTTGCATAACTAAAAATTTTAAAACCTTAAAATGTTCTGACTTCTGTTAAAACCTTAAAATGTTCTGACTTCTGTTAAAAGCTGAGGCTGTAAACGCACACTCAGCACACACAAGGACATAAAACAGGACAACACACACAAAATTATACTGACCATAGTGCCAGTCGCCAGAGCCTCGTTAGTCTCTTGTCCAGGGTGCACTACGTGGAAGTGAGGTTGACTTTTGGGCGCCTATGTGGAAGGTACCCCTTACACCCCTCTCAAATTAAGTGATTCAGCTTTCATAACAGAAGTTCACCATATAACAGGTCAAGGACAGGATGCAGGAGTGGTATAAAGTGAGATGCAAGGAAGTGAAAACAAAGGGGACTCACTGAGTTATCTTTACAACATGTGGTAATGGTGGATTCCTGACATTGATGCCAATTTTTGTAGACCATATTTTATATCCCAAATTAAGTGATTCAGCTTTCATAACAGAAGTTCACCATATAAGAGGTGAAGGACAGGATGCAGGGGTGGTGTACAGTGAGATGCAGAGAAGTGAAAACAAAGGGGAATCACTGAGTTATCTTTACAACAGCTGGTAGTGGTGGATTCCTGACATTGATGCCTATTTTTCTTGATCACATTTTATATCCCAAGTTAAGTGAATCGGCATTTGTAACTGAAGTTCACCATGTAACCGGCAAAAGAGAGGATGCAGGAGTTGTTTATAGTGAAATGCAAGGAACGGAAAACAATGCGGACTCAATGAGTTACCTTGACAACATCTGGTAGTGGTGGATTCCTGACATTGATGCCAATTTTTGTAGATCATATTTTATATCCCAAATTAAGTGATTCAGCTTTCATAACAGAAGTTCACCATATAACAGGTGAAGGACAGGATGCAGGGGTGGTGTACAGTGAGATGCAGAGAAGTGAAAACAAAGGGGAATCACTGAGTTATCTTGACAACAGCTGGTAGTGGTGGATTCCTGACATTGATGCCTATTTTTCTTGATCACATTTTGTATCCAAAGTTAAGTGAATCGGCATTTGTAACTGAAGTTCACCATGTAACAGGCAAAGGAGAGGATGCAGGAGTTGTTTATAGTGAAAGGCAAGGAACGGAAAACAATGCGGACTCAATGAGTTATCTTGACAACATCTGGTAGTGGTGGGTTCCACACATTGATGCCAATTTTGTAGATCATATTTTATATCTCAAATTAAGTTAGGAATTTGAAATTTGAATTTAAAATTTTGGGAGCGTCAGCACTTAGGCTATTTTGCTCCCGTCAAATTATACGGGGTCCAGCCCCTTACCATTACAAGTAACAACTCTAACGTTGCATAACTAAAAATTTTAAAACCTTAAAATGTTCTGACTTCTGTTAAAAGCTGAGGCTGTAAACGCGCACTCAGCACACACAAGGACATAAAACAGGACAACACACACAAAATTATACTGGCCATAGTGCCAGTCGCCATAGCCTCGTTAGTCTCTTGTCCAGGGTGCACTACGTGGAAGTGAGGTTGACTTTTGGGCGCCTACGTGGAAGGTACCCCTTACACCCCTCTCAAATTAAGTGATTCAGCTTTCATAACAGAAGTTCACCATATAACAGGTCAAGGACAGGATGCAGGAGTGGTATAAAGTGAGATGCAAGGAAGTGAAAACAAAGGGGACTCACTGAGTTACCTTGACAACATCTGGTAGTGGTGGATTCTTGACATTGATGCCAATTTTTGTAGACCATATTTTATATCCCAATTCAGCTTTCATAACAGAAGTTCACCATATAACAGGTGAAGGACAGGATGCAGGGGTGGTGTACAGTGAGATGCAGAGAAGTGAAAACAAAGGGGAATCACTGAGTTATCTTGACAACAGCTGGTAGTGGTGGATTCCTGACATTGATGCCAATTTTTGTAGATCATATTTTATATCCCAAATTAGGTGATTCAGCTTTCATAACAGAAGTTCACCATATAACAGGTCAAGGACAGGATGCAGAGGTGGTGTACAGCGAGATGCAGAGAAGTGAAAACAAAGGGGAATCACGGAGTTACCTTGACAACAGCTGGTAGTGGTGGATTCCTGACATTGATGCCTATTTTTCTTGATCACATTTTGTATCCAAAGTTAAGTGAATCGGCATTTGTAACTGAAGTTCACCATGTAACCGGCAAAGGAGAGGATGCAGAAGTTGTTTATAGTGAAATGCAAGGAATGGAAAACAATGCGGACTCAATGAGTTATCTTGAAAACATCTGGTAGTGGTGGATTCCTGACATTGATGCCAATTTTTGTAGATCATATTTTATATCTCAAATTCAGTGATTCAGCTTTCATAACAGAAGTTCACCATATAACAGGTGAAGGACAGGATGCAAGGGTAGTGTACAGTGAGATGCAGAGAAGTGAAAACAAAGGGGAATCACTGAGTTATCTTGACAACAGCTGGTAGTGATGGATTCCTGACATTGATGCCTATTTTTCTTGATCACATTTTGTATCCAATCTTAAGTGAATCGGCTTTTGTAACTGAAGTTCACCATGTAACCGGCAAAGGAGAGGATGCAGGAGTTGTTTATAGTGAAATGCAAGGAACGGAAAACAATGCGGGCTCAATGAATTATCTTGACAACATCTGGTAGTGGTGGATTCCTGACATTGATGCCAATTTTTGTAGATCATATTTTATATCTCAAATTAAGTGATTCAGCTTTCATAACAGAAGTTCACCATATAACAGGTGAAGGACAGGATGCAGAGAAGTGAAAACAAAGGGGAATCACTGAGTTATATTGACAACATCTGGTAGTGGTGGATTCCTGACATTGATGCCAATTTTTGTAGATATTTTATATCTCAAATTAAGTTTGGAATTTGGAATTTGAATTTAAAATTTTGGAAGCGTCAGCACTTAGGCTATTTTGCTCCCGTCACATTATACGGGGTCCAGCCCCTTACCATTACAAGTAACAACTCTACCGTTGCATAACTAAAAATTTTAAAACCTTAAAATGTTCTGACTTCTGTTAAAACCTTAAAATGTTCTGACTTCTGTTAAAAGCTGAGGCTGTAAACGCACACTCAGCACACACAAGGACATAAAACAGGACAACACACACAAAATTATACTGACCATAGTGCCAGTCGCCAGAGCCTCGTTAGTCTCTTGTCCAGGGTGCACTACGTGGAAGTGAGGTTGACTTTTGGGCGCCTATGTGGAAGGTACCCCTTACACCCCTCTCAAATTAAGTGATTCAGCTTTCATAACAGAAGTTCACCATATAACAGGTCAAGGACAGGATGCAGGAGTGGTATAAAGTGAGATGCAAGGAAGTGAAAACAAAGGGGACTCACTGAGTTATCTTGACAACATCTGGTAGTGGTGGATTCCTGACATTGATGCCAATTTTTGTAGACCATATTTTATATCCCAAATTAAGTGATTCAGCTTTCATAACAGAAGTTCACCATATAAGAGGTGAAGGACAGGATGCAGGGGTGGTGTACAGTGAGATGCAGAGAAGTGAAAACAAAGGGGAATCACTGAGTTATCTTTACAACAGCTGGTAGTGGTGGATTCCTGACATTGATGCCTATTTTTCTTGATCACATTTTATATCCCAAGTTAAGTGAATCGGCATTTGTAACTGAAGTTCACCATGTAACCGGCAAAAGAGAGGATGCAGGAGTTGTTTATAGTGAAATGCAAGGAACGGAAAACAATGCGGACTCAATGAGTTACCTTGACAACATCTGGTAGTGGTGGATTCCTGACATTGATGCCAATTTTTGTAGATCATATTTTATATCCCAAATTAAGTGATTCAGCTTTCATAACAGAAGTTCACCATATAACAGGTGAAGGACAGGATGCAGGGGTGGTGTACAGTGAGATGCAGAGAAGTGAAAACAAAGGGGAATCACTGAGTTATCTTGACAACAGCTGGTAGTGGTGGATTCCTGACATTGATGCCTATTTTTCTTGATCACATTTTGTATCCAAAGTTAAGTGAATCGGCATTTGTAACTGAAGTTCACCATGTAACAGGCAAAGGAGAGGATGCAGGAGTTGTTTATAGTGAAAGGCAAGGAACGGAAAACAATGCGGACTCAATGAGTTATCTTGACAACATCTGGTAGTGGTGGGTTCCACACATTGATGCCAATTTTGTAGATCATATTTTATATCTCAAATTAAGTTAGGAATTTGAAATTTGAATTTAAAATTTTGGGAGCGTCAGCACTTAGGCTATTTTGCTCCCGTCAAATTATACGGGGTCCAGCCCCTTACCATTACAAGTAACAACTCTAACGTTGCATAACTAAAAATTTTAAAACCTTAAAATGTTCTGACTTCTGTTAAAAGCTGAGGCTGTAAACGCGCACTCAGCACACACAAGGACATAAAACAGGACAACACACACAAAATTATACTGGCCATAGTGCCAGTCGCCAGAGCCTCGTTAGTCTCTTGTCCAGGGTGCACTACGTGGAAGTGAGGTTGACTTTTGGGCGCCTACGTGGAAGGTACCCCTTACACCCCTCTCAAATTAAGTGATTCAGCTTTCATAACAGAAGTTCACCATATAACAGGTGAAGGACAGGATGCAGGAGTGGTATAAAGTGAGATGCAAGGAAGTGAAAACAAAGGGGACTCACTGAGTTACCTTGACAACATCTGGTAGTGGTGGATTCTTGACATTGATGCCAATTTTTGTAGATCATATTTTATATCTCAAATTAAGTGATTCAGCTTTCATAACAGAAGTTCACCATATAACAGGTGAATGACAGGATGCAGGAGTGGTATAAAGTGAGATGCAAGGAAGTAAAAACAAAGGGGACTCACTGAGTTATCTTGACAACATCTGGTAGTGGTGGATTCCTGACATTGATGCCAATTTCTGTAGACCATATTTTATATCCCAATTCAGCTTTCATAACAGAAGTTCACCATATAACAGGTGAAGGACAGGATGCAGGGGTGGTGTACAGTGAGATGCAGAGAAGTGAAAACAAAGGGGAATCACGGAGTTATCTTGACAACAGCTGTTAGTGGTGGATTCGTGACATTGATGCCTATTTTTCTTGATCACATTTTGTATCCAAAGTTAAGTGAATCGGCATTTGTAACTGAAGTTCACCCTGTAACCGGCAAAGGAGAGGATGCAGGAGTTGTTTATAGTGAAATCCAAGGAACGGAAAACAATGCGGACTCAATGAGTTATCTTGACAACATCTGGTAGTGGTGGATTCCTGACATTGATGCCAATTTTTGTAGATCATATTTTATATCCCAAATTAAGTGATTCAGCTTTCATAACAGAAGTTCACCATATAACAGGTGAAGGACAGGATGCAGAGAAGTAAAAACAAAGGGGAATCACTGAGTTATCTTGACAACATCTGGTAGTGGTGGATTCCTGACATTGATGCCAATTTTTGTAGATATTTTATATCTCAAATTAAGTTTGGAATTTGGAATTTGAATTTAAAATTTTGGGAGCGTCAGCACTTAGGCTATTTTTCTCCCATCACATTATACGGGGTCCAGCCCCTTACCTTTACGAGTAACAACTCTAACGTTGCATAACTAAAAATTTTAAAACCTTAAAATGTTCTGACTTCCGTTAAAAGCTGAGGCTGTAAACGCGCACTCAGCACACACAAGGACATAAAACAGGACAACACACACAAAATTATACTGGCCATAGTGCCAGTCGCCAGAGCCTCGTTAGTCTCTTGTCCAGGGTGCACTACGTAGAAGTGAGGTTGACTTTTGGGCGCCTATGTGGAAGGTACCCCTTACACCCCTCTCAAATTAAGTGATTCAGCTTTCATAACAGAAGTTCACCATATAACAGGTCAAGGACAGGATGCAGGAGTGGTATAAAGTGAGATGCAAGGAAGTGAAAACAAAGGGGACTCACTGAGTTATCTTGACAACATCTGGTAGTGGTGGATTCCTGACATTGATGCCAATTTTTGTAGACCATATTTTATATCCCAATTCAGCTTTCATAACAGAAGTTCACCATATAACAGGTGAAGGACAGGATGCAGGGGTGGTGTACAGTGAGATGCAGAGAAGTGAAAACAAAGGGGAATCACGGAGTTATCTTGACAACAGCTGTTAGTGGTGGATTCCTGACATTGATGCCTATTTTTCTTGATCACATTTTGTATCCAAAGTTAAGTGAATCGGCATTTGTAACTGAAGTTCACCATGTAACCGGCAAAGGAGAGGATGCAGGAGTTGTTTATAGTGAAATCCAAGGAACGGAAAACAATGCGGACTCAATGAGTTATCTTGACAACATCTGGTAGTGGTGGATTCCTGACATTGATGCCAATTTTTGTAGATCATATTTTATATCCCAAATTAAGTGATTCGGCTTTCATAACAGAAGTTCACCATATAACAGGTGAAGGACAGGATGCAGGGGTGGTGTACAGTGAGATGCAGAGAAGTGAATACAAAGGGGAATCACTGAGTTACTTTGACAACAGCTGGTAGTGGTGGATTCCTGACATTGATGCCTATTTTTCTTGATCACATTTTATATCCAAAGTTAAGTGAATCGGCATTTGTAACTGAAGTTCACCATGTAACCGGCAAAGGAGAGGATGCAGGAGTTGTTTATAGTGAAATGCAAGGAATGGAAAACAATGCGGACTCAATGAGTTATCTTGACAACATCTGTTAGCGGTGGATTCCTGACATTGATGCCAATTTTTGTAGATCATATTTTATATCCCAAATTAAGTGATTCAGCTTTCATAACAGAAGTTCACCATATAACAAGTGAAGGACAGGATGCAGGGGTGGTGTACAGTGAGATGCAGAGAAGTGAAAACAAAGGGGAATCACTGAGTTATCTTGACAACAGCTGGTAGTGGTGGATTCCTGACATTGATGCCTATTTTTCTTGATCACATTTTGTATCCAAGAATAGACCAAATCATTTGCTTGGCAGCACTCCTCGAATGAACAACTTTTCTTTTTGTTTTGGCTCGCACCAATTGTACACAGTCCTATTGGATGGTGCATCATCCCCAAAAGCCAAATGAAGTAGCTCGATGCATTGTTTCAGTGTTAAACCACATTTGAAATCATAAAAAATCATTGCCCAAAAGTGTTCACAAGAAATTTCTCACACAAAACTACTACTTCAAACTGCTGTGAAAAATAAACTAATAGGCTTACACATACAATCAAAGATAATTTAAACATAAAAAAGGTCTATTCTTACGATTTTTTTTTATAATAGCAGAAAACTAGCGCCAGTGTTGGTCGTAGGGTTTGCAGAAACTTTTCCAGCAATCCTCGTATATGTAAAAAGAAAGTACTAATCCTGATTATATAAAACAGTGGCATATTGAAAAGATAATATTTTCAACTTCTGCTTGACTTTTCAGAAGCAAAACAAAGGTGCCTCTTTTTCCAAGGACTGGTTCATTTAAGAGCATTAAGTCTACAGCATTACCATGCTTCTTCCTCTATTCTCGCACTTATTCATTCATAATATACCATGGGTTTCCCTAATTCATTGTATTTGTTTGAAATAGGAAATGCTGGAATAGTAATAGTAAACGCACAAGCCGAGTGATAGTCTCACATTATTGCTTCTGCTATTTCAGAGCAGAATCCTGTGTAATTTCCCACATGTTGTGTGTGAAGTTTCTGTGTGAAAAAGTTATGTAATATGTTGAGTTACACATTTGGCATCCTATAGAAAGGGGGGGGGGGTGAGAACTGGAGCGGGCCAGGTCACATCACCATCCCCGGGGTGGGTGATCTAAGGTCAGAATTTTATCAGCTTTGTCCCTGCATAAAGCAGCCCCAGGACCCACCCAAGCCTCAAATCAAACATCTTCATGGCATGGTGCTATATGCACAGGTAAGTTTAACTTTGCCTGTATGTATATTGAAGGCCATTTGTTTCTGTACCCCTGAGTAACTATGTACATTTTTAGAAACGCACATACGAACCTTCTACTATGCCAATGGCCGAGGGCCTCCTGAAATAGGAAATGCTATAGGCTTGCTTACTTATCTCCTCCCCCCCCCCCCACGGTGTTTTGTGGCTTGTAGATCCTGCACTGGTTACAACAAGTAGCTCAGGTTATTGTTTATTGAATAAAATTATTATTATTAATTTTTGTGTTACAAATTGTTATGGTTGCTACAAAAAGTCTCATGTCAAAATATTCTCTCTCTCATATATTAACATTGAACTGACATCACAATTTAGCTAGCTTGAATAAAGCGGTATCTGATCACTCATTTTGATAATATCGTTGCATGTAGCACCACCGAAAAAGATAATTCGACAAGTGAATCATATTTGCTGTGAATAATTTAGAAATTTATTTTAATTTGTACATCAGATTTTTTTTTAAACATCAACATTCGATATCTTGAGACTTGCATTTTGCCACTTACCATGTTTTACACCTGAGCCCTTCAAATAACAACCACGCCCAGGCCAAATTCGAACCTGGGACTTCTGGCAGCATAGCGTGCTATGCTAACCCCTCCACCACAGAGGCCGACGAGGTGGGAATGTGTTTGAATTTTCTTTGTAGATGCAAAAATCTTCAACTGTGATGTGCACGTGCTTTTGCTTACATTAAAGTTAACAACTTTTCACATAAACGAGAAATTGACATGTCACCCTAAAACACAAGCATGTATCTGAATTTAATACTACTGTACTATGTACGAAAATAAACCTTAGCCTGCTATTCATATTGTCCACAAAAAAAAAAAAAAAAAAAAAAACTTTTCAGCATATGGCTTTCCTTGCTTCCTCTGAGGTCTGAAGGATTTCGGTTGTGTATATGTAAGGATAGTACTTTCAGTCATGGGCATCCGGAAGTGGGGGCCGTGCCCTCCCCCCCCCCCCCCCCGGGAAATGAAAGTCAACCAAAAATTATGTAATTCACACATAATTTCATTTTAGCCACAATAATATGTGTTCATTATTGCAACATAAATCATAAATTCAAATTTAAGCAATGTTTTATTCGGGAACAACACTATTTTTGGAGTAAATATACCTTCCTTGCCCTTCCCTGGAAAAAAAATTCTGCGGACGTCCATGCTTTCAGTGCTTGAAGAATGTCATTAGGTACAGCTAATTATATAACAAATAAATGCTTTGTCAAATGTTTCACAAATATTTCAACTTCTTACGAGTTGATCTGCAACCATCTCAACTGTTTGGTTTTCTTTTTCTTTTTTTTTTTCATACAATGAATATCGGTATCCTATAGATGTCTAAGAAAATATCAAATACATGGCTTCTAAGAGGCATTGGATGTGGTGCACATCTGCCATTAATTGTTTCAAGATATTTTTATGCGTAGCTATGGGACTTTAAAATGGCTCATTCGGCTTTGAGGGGTTCCAAAGATTTGTGGACACTACTAATGATAATATCCATAAAATATTAGTGTAGATTATCAGTACGATATAAAAAGAAAATATCCTTTATAAAATACCTAAAAGTACTTACGTTGGCAAGTATGATTTTCGTGAAACTATGTTTCGGGATGTAACTACTCCCTTCATCAGGTAGATAAGCTATGCCAATTTATTTATGCCATTGGCTGCGTCAAACAAGACTTGCATCAAGAGGTATGGTAAAAATGGATAAGATTAAAATGTGATTTAAGGGAGTTGAACATGAAACATTAACATGAAAAATATTAGTCAGGAACTTTACTTTTCGTTAATTGGATCTAACTCATTTCTTTGTTATTCAATAAATATTCAAATCTTTTTCTATTTGGCATTAAATTTCTTTCCAGGGCAGTTTTTAGGCAAATCTTGGTGATCTTAAACTACACGTATAATAAGATAATGAATACACGCTGTTATATATAGTCTATTCTTTTACTATCATTTACTTATTCATATAATAATAACAATACAATATTACGTAGTATATCCGCTCGGTTAAGAAATATTGACCCTGGCAGATCCTTGTCAGCTCCTTCTCAGAAATGTGTAGGATAAGCCTTTGACAGGAAATGGTAAGAACACTGGCCTTTGGCTAGACATAACGAGAGGCCAAGTGAGGGTTTAAATAGGTGCGCATGAGAGCGACATGAGATCTTTTTACTTGGAATCATCGGAGAAGCAGGAGCTATTGGGCTATTTTCTAAACCGAGCAGGGTAAGCTATTCTACACCCTTATCTGCCATTCGCATTGCTCACTTCAGTCTAAACCGAATCATGAGTTTATTTTAATGTTAAGTTAGATATTTGTACCTGGCCCGTTCAGGTTGTCTCTACCATCAATAGTATTAATCAGGAGGGGCAAGTTACATCCCTATTTAAGATCCCCACGTTCATGGTGGAACGCTACGTCATTTACATATTTAATTTAAATAAATATAATTATTCAATTACTTATTATTATTATTGCTATACTTGGTTGGACCCCCAAAATGTATTTCTAGATATGTGCCTGCTAGGTAGAGAAGTATGTATGTGCATGCATGCACATATCAGGGGTGTTCCTTGAATTTTACAGCAAGGGAAGCACATGCCATAAGAAATTGAAATAAGCAGTATTATTATTATTATTATAATCATTATTAACTGTCCTTTATGAATTCTTCTATCATTAAATTGTAGAATCCATCTTCATTTTAATTTCAGCTTTCAGCTTCTCAATTGCTGCCCTTTGACATTTCAGTGGTAACTGTTAATTCGGGGAAGTGCTTAAAATGACAATAGCACTAGACTGCGGAATTGTTGAAAACAATTAACACACATAATTTGAAAGAAATGAGACTACAAAGCGGGTTCAGATATCAAGAGGAATTAGCGACACTTGGGCCCGGTTTTTCAATGTCCAGTTATTCTTTCTGTTAACTATCTGCCAGTTGGAGCCACTCTTAATGAGCCCCAGTTTCTTCAATGTGAAAGTAACTGGGAGTTAGCAAATCGAGAGTTGTACTCCAAAATAGTATGTTGGTAATGAGGAAGTGCGGAAAATTAGGGAATCGATCTGTGCGCCATCTGTTAGTAGTTTCAAACCACGTTGCTTGAGCACACAGCCTGGCACTCAAATATAGAACTACAAGCACGCCGCGCTCGAAAGCACATTATTGCATAGGAAAGGAAACAATTGAAACAATGGCTGCCTATACATTCTGCTTGCTTACAAAATAAATTAACAAAAACAAGCACTACACATTTGGCTTTCTTCTAATAAAAGGTCAATTCCATGTGGGGGAAATGCTGCTATGATGCCCAAGCGCAGTTACTTTCTTGTAGAAGATGCATGAAGAACTCTAAAGTCGAAATAGTAATAATATCTGTCTGTTGATATAAACACTATTAACATGTAGATATTGTACATTTGACTGCATGCTTTGTACCTCTCTTTGCATGTTTGTTGAGCGAAAAAATAACATGTTAGTAAGAATGCTTTGTAAATCAAGTTCTAAAAATATAAAGGTACAAGAAATAATAATAATTTTAAAATTTAGTGTAATATTTTTTCGAGAAGATCGTTCAACAATAAAGAATGAATTGAAGGCAACACACATAATAAATAATTGACAAAAAAATATAATTGTGACCAGGACTCAAACTCATAATACAAAACACAACATGCTCTGTAAGGTGATGCAGCTAACTATAGTAGAACCATGAGCAAAACAACCTGCGCAGACGAGCGTGTAGGGGAGGGAGAGTGGACCATGCTTCCTTACGGCCCGAGGTGGAGGGAGGACCATGCTTCCTTACGGCCCGAGGTGGAGGGAAGAAGGGAAAGCTGCGCAGGGACTTTTCATCCCAAGGTTTTTTTTTCCTTGTGGTCGATCTATACTACATCAAATTACCATTTGGAGATTTACCCACCTGGTAAAATGGATATCCTTGTCACAAATTCTCCAACACTGCTTAATTTCCATATTTGCATGAAGTGAATTCTAGTAAGTATGCTGCTTAATTTCCATATTTTCATGGACATTGGTAAACTCTGCCAAACAAAACAAATCTTCTTCTGTACCAATTTAACATTCTTATGAATCATATCTAGTTTTATCTGACAATGAAGTTGAGTGTGTGTTATTGCAAGAAGAAGTAGCAGTAAAGATAAGCGCCACCAGAGTTGCAGTTATGTGCTAACTGTACATGGAAAAACCGAAAATTTTCACAAAATTCCAGTTACATGCTAAAATGAACCTTAACTGGACATTGAAAAACCGGCCCTTATTGCTCTTCTGAGATGAGTGAAGACAAAATGTTGACCATTAAGGACAGAATGTGTCTCCAGAAAAACTATTCTTGCATTCTTCATATCAACTACTTCTGATCTTCAGTTTCCGCCGTTGACCTTGTTGCAAGTCTCACCTTCTTCATTTGAAGGCCCTCTCGGATGGCAAAAAATGAAAGGGTCTCGAGTTCGATACCCGGTGGAGACACAGTGATTCGGGGACACTTTCAACTGTAGGTTCAGTTCCGATTAGCCTATCTATGTATAAAGTGGACTTCAAAGAAAAAAGCATTTGAAAATAGGCCACAAGCCAACAGTAGTTTTAATGCTCTTCTGCAACCAAACTATTATTACACATTGGTCTGGATTAAAATGAACACGTTTTCTTTCTTACACTCGGTAGAGTTTAAATCAGGCTTTAAAACTTATCAATATCAGGCCCTGAACAAAGTGGGTTTCCAGCACCACTAGCTGGCTGTCGCAGGGCACGGAATGAGTTCTGCAGATTCATTCCCTTCGAGTCCATTGAAGTGCAGTGATTTGGCCAACTGTTAAGTGTGATTTTTAAACATGAAATGAAATTCACTGGGACAACTCACATCATAAAATTTGCTTGAACTGAAGAGAAAATATTACAATATTAATGTTTTTAAGACACATTTAACTCGCTAGAAACTTAGGCTGAAATGAGTAGCCATCATGAGTTCCCTATGCCGAAGATCTATGAAGAATGTCGAGGCACCGAGCACATGGCCAAGGTGGCCGAAGGCTCCTTTTCCCCCCCGGTGTGTCACGAAATATGCCGAGGGTTAGCGACCTAATACCCACGAGGAAAGATTTCTCGTGATTTTTACAACTCTTAGAAGAAGATATGTGATAGAATGGTTTGAATGAAACTGTAAAAGTAAATTGACATCAAAAACACATTTAATAAATTAGCATGTGTTGTACTTTATAAGGGAATGACTTATTCCCTTCATTCCATGGAATATCCGCCCATGGTATATACATGGGAGGCTGAATTTTATAATCCCCTCCCCCAAATAAATGTGCCATGTAATTGATTTTAATTATATTTACTCATAAAAAGCCATTTCTTCAAAACAGATAATGTTCCCGGGCCACCTCACCTTCCATTTACTTCCTTATGTCAGCTTTTCTATCTCAGAAACTCGCTCTTCACATGGGTGGAATGAACACAATTGGGAAGTGCACACATGAACCTGGCTGCACTTCGAAATGGCACTGTGTTCGATGGTGGGTAGAGGAAGCAGAAATTCTCTTTATGGCTTGGATCAGGGGCTTTCAGACTCGCTTCGCACAAAGAATTGTGACATAGTAGCTAATGACATGCACTGTTCCCTCTTCGTTATGTAGTGTTGCAATCTCTCCACTCCTTGCCCTGTGACTGAGTACAGAACAACCCATGCATCATTGTAAATTGAGTGATTTTTTTTCCCAACAATGGAATTTTTGATCTCTCATCTCACGTGGTTCTAAGCAAAGCATTGAAATCGAATGAGGGGAGGTTGGGAAAGGACCTGGCGTGTAGTGACAAGCATACTATTCAACCATGCAAGGCCAGATATGATGAGTGGAATACGTTGATACAGGTGCTGGAAAAATAAGTTTTATAAAATGTCATCAGTTTGAATTATAAACATTCACACTGTCGTAGGAATTGGTGCAATTAGACGCTCTGACTCATATTTGGAAGTTCAACAATAATTTTCAAATTATCGGTTAAATCTTGTATTTTTGTCACAGAACAGTCAATCTGTAACTTGTACTATTATGACACTGATTTGAGATAATTTTTGTAAAGGTGCTGGCAAGAACTAGTTGCATTTGATTAGGATTTCGAGGATCCTCATTACAATGACTACAGTAAATAAGTACATTAAAAATGGTAATTAATTTAAGTGTGCGATGAAATGTTTATGAAGCTTTAAACTTGGGTTTCTGATGGGACATATTTCCAATGAAGAAAGATAATATAAATTATTAAAACACTGCAATTAACACAAAATTCTGGCAATATTATTATCCTTTACAAACCATCGCAGTTTATTGGTATAGCGTTAACCTCTTAACTGGGTATGACGTAATACTCCCGTTCTGGCTCTACTGATTTATAATGGGCATGACGGGATACTACGTTCTCATGTTCTTACTGCTGATATCTGTTGTGTATGACGAGATACTTCGTAAAATTACTTTCTTCTTTGTTTCACCAGATGGCTCTGACTTCCAGACTGTTGTAACCGTTAGAGTTAGCGGGAAGCAACGAACACAGCCCGATGTTCAGTTCTATCGCGTATGCAATAATGGCTCAGGCAAATCGGAAGCGACGGCGTGTTTTTCCTGCTGAGAAAATCCGAGATATATTGGATTGTGACGACGAATCGGAAGAGTTTTCGGGTGAATCTAGTAATGATGGCTGGTGCAGTTCAGGTAACGATTATTCCAGCAGTGAGGCGCATCCTGAAAGTGGTATTAGCTGAAAACTTATCCTCATCTGGTGGGGTACAGAAGTCTGCCAGCAGGGGCCGTCTGTCTAGAAGTCCAGCACCAAGTCGACTCATGCGACGATGTTTTCCAGACACGCTGCCTGCAACTTCTAAAAAGTACCCTACAAGAAGATGTGTTGTATGTTGGAGCAATGGAAAAAGAAAGGAAACATCGTATTGGTGCCCTGTGCGTTGTGCCATGTTTTCGTGCATATCACACTGACAAAAGTTTAAAACTATGAACTACTTTAGGTGTAACTATTGTATTTGAAAGCATTGTAATTGTAAACATTGTAGTTGTAAACATTGTAACTTTATAATTGTAAACAATATATGTCATTTGAAATCTCGACATTGTAAAAACATAGATGATTTTAAACCGAACTAAATATAAACATTCCTTTTGTAACCATTGCAATTGTAAACATTGTAATTGTAATAATTGTAGTTGGAAATCTCGCATATTGTAAAAAGTACAACAAGGACCAATAAAAGAATAAACAATACCTAAATGGTATGCCATGGAGCACAGAAATATTAACTAAAATATTGGTTTACGAAATTCATCAATTTATCAACAAAAATTCCAAGGGCAGATTGGGCTTTCGATGAGGAAATTACCCAGTTAAGAGGTTAAGAGTGATTTTGTCAAGTTGTGGAATGCTGAATTTTCTATAGATTCCGAAAGAGACCAAACAACAAATCTTCTCTCGTGATCGATTACAAAAAATCACTAGGGTATTTCGACTTTGTAATAAACCTTATTTTTTAAAATTTTCATGAAATATAACTGCTATCATCTCATTATCAGGGAAAGGTGCATCACAACTTGGATTGCAAATGTGTTTAGCAGAAACGGGCAGGAATAATTGAGTGGGAATAACACTTCTGAATGCGAGGCCAAGGTGAATGAACACCCACAGACCCAAACCACGAGCCGCCACTGATACATATTAATTTAAAAAGCACTAGTTTCAAACCAATAAACAATTCTGGATGTTTTGCACGAAATTTCGCAGGACGTTGTTGAAAAGTAGGTACTATTATCGTATGAGGGAAACACCTACAAATCATATATTTCAGACTTATTCACATAGCCAACGTGTTATTTTCGAATGTGGAACATTTCCTAAAGTGAAATACTGCATATCAATGTCTATATCTTAGATTTACGAGTACTTACTGTTACTTGTTTCGAATCTGTAACACATTATGGCCATGATAGTGTACTGCTTTAGGGGGTGTTCTAAGAGTGTTGTGTCGATTTATGCAGTGTTGCAACCTTGTTCGCTGGAAAATATCTAGTTTCGTGCCCAGATTTGAAATTATGCTAATACGTCGCAAACCATTGACGTTAGCCCCACAAACCATTCACGTTAGCCCCCAAAACCATTCACGTTAGCACCCAAAACCATTCATGTTAACCCCCAAAACCATTCACGTTAGCCCCAAAAACAATTTTCCGTAAGGTTAGGTTAGGTTAAGTTAGGCAAGCATAGTTAAAAAAGAAAATTAAAAATATTAGACACGTCATGTTCTAGTGAAAACACGACGAGGCTGAAACA
Source organism: Lepisma saccharinum (assembly GCF_977018435.1). Taxonomy (NCBI): domain Eukaryota; kingdom Metazoa; phylum Arthropoda; class Insecta; order Zygentoma; family Lepismatidae; genus Lepisma; species Lepisma saccharinum. Next base: position 138,426,408 of record NC_139229.1, read on the forward strand.
CTGGCTACGGGGTTGCATCATCTTAACACAAGGAACATTGCACTCTCGTGCAGAAGGCAAACGGTGGGAGCAGAAACAGCGTGTCAGACAGATTTTCGCAGAAAACAACAAGCATTCACATTAAAATGGATCAAATCTACATTCAGGAACTTCCACAGCGCTAAAAAAAATTATTTCCGTAAGTACTTTCTCCTGTAAATTTGAAGGAATCCGTTTACCTCATACGATAATGTTACCGAAAAATATTTTTGACATATTTGGTTCTTTGGAGTAGCATCGCATACCGCAGGACATGACCCTCAAAAATAGGACTGTCGTGTGAAAATCAGGATGTCTGCTCACTCTTATTACAAATCCCCCCAGAGGATTGATGTGCATTTTCATGTAGTTTGCTTTCATTGTTATCTAGATATTATCAATGGTTTAATAGACTTACACAAAATCAATCGCAAAACTTTTGAGAATATCTAGATAACAGCAAAAGCAAAAAAACTACCTGAAAATTCATGTTAATGATCTAAGGAATTCTAAGCAGTGGCGTGCCAGGATTTTCAGAAGGAAGGTGTTATAACCCGATGCAGCTTTCTTTACCATTGTGCAGATCCCAATTTTAGTTTAGTCTCCCTCTCTTAGCATCACGCATTCTACCCTGCTCGCCAACCTTCGCCATTGTTGCCATTGGCATTCCATTCCTGGACACACTCTCGCAAACACAATTACAAACAATTTAATAGCGCTCCAGCTCAGTTCACACAGTTCGACAGGGACACTAATGTGGCAATATAGCATGAGGTAATGGTTGCTTCCTTTACACATTGTATTTTCATTGGCTAGCTAGTAAATGCTTCTTTTACAGATTGCATTTTCATTGGCTAGCTAGTAAATCGTGTTGCCAACTGTATTAGAGTTGAAATCGAAAACCTTGCATAGCTAAGCTCAGAAGATTCTAAGCAATGTGCAAGAGTTCATGAAGGAAGAAGCCAGTCAAGGTGTTAGCATCCTAAAAAATAATTTTGGCAAGAGAACATTGGCTGCGACTGGAGTTCTTAAACAAACAATCAGGGCTATCTTGAACCAAAGACAATCTATGTCAAAATGCCCCTCCACATAAGTCCACACTCCCGGGAAATAATTTTACATATTTCAACAGGTTTATTTTACAAATTGTTCACATTTCACAATTTTGGAATTGTAACAAAAAAAACAAAAATATGTGGTTCCATGAGCATTTCAACTCTTGGCTCCGGTACGTGTTCTTGTAAGAATTACACAGAGGAAGGAGGCTGTCATTTTTGCTGCTTAATGCGATGGATATTGTTTGCTCTGTTAAAATTGCCATGCTTTGATGGATGACAAGTTCATAGCAAAAGAAAAAGCCATGCAGCTTATCATCTAGTGACAGTATATGTACTTGTTATTGTTGTGGAAGCCGCCATCCTTTGTAAATGTACAACAAAGGCAACAGACTGTTGCCGATCACAGAGGCAATAATACTGCTTCAGGAGGAGTGTTGTGGTCCAATTGTCGCAGTTTAACACGTTTGCATATTATTATATCTCAGGGCAGTGGTAGGGTCGGTCGTGTATTATCTGTCGTTGCAGTTCTCTACCAGTGTAGACTGGTTTATTGGGAGTGAACAGTTAGAATGCCACTAGTGCATTAATGCAATGAAAAATAATAAATTGTTTATTTTGTTTGAAATCACTCAAATAAGGAACCACTATGAAGTCTTCTTTGCAGCATTGTGGGTAATTTTATGTATGTGTTACGTATGTGTATGCAATTTTTTAGTCCATATGTATGTACATACAAAGCCACTTGTTAGTACATATTAATCCTAGTCCCGATATAATGCATGACATAATGCATGACGTTTAAAACTCAACGTTAGAGCTAAATTCTCTACTTTTCTTGTTGTACGTAACAGATGTTCATCGGCGACTGCAGCGATTTTTCTATCCGCTCCATTAGCAACACTGCTTCTTGAGTTGTGTCGCGCATCCCACGGCAGAAATATATGTGTGGGGCTATACCTACACTTTTTTCGTACTCAACCCTCATTTTGCTTTCTTTTCTTGCCTTTCATTTTTTTAAAAATAATTCTGGGCAAAGGGGGGAGGGGGTTTATAAACCTCACCATCCACCCCTTCGGCACGCCACTGATTTTAAGTGTATGTAATTTTTCAGTTTGGATTATCACAAGTGGTTTTTCGAATGAAGAAGGAAATTTGAAAAAAAATTGTCCTTACAGCTGCCAAAGGTCCCGACGAGCTGAAGTTGTATTACAATCAGTGTAAAATACTCAAATTGAGAGGTTTTTTTTTAAAATCTTATTCTCTGCACACAAACATAGTTTTAAAAAAATGAAAGTTACTTTACGACATTTGAAATTTACTTCAGGATTTAATCAACGTGCTAGCTTTCAGTTATTCCGAAAATGAGAACAATTTTTAAGTAACGAGTTTACAATACCGGACAGGTTTTCAATTTCTATGAAATTTCACCTACTCACTAATCGTGAACTCATCACGAATCTGCATGTAATAATTGGCGGTCGAGTATGGAAATTGAGGGAAAACGAAATAAACTGTTTTCTTAATGTAACCCTACCATAAGAACAGTAGCTCCACGGCACATGCCATTTTCCCACCTAACAGGCCTAACCTAACCTTGTAGCCATTCCTCGTCTCTGACGTCAATATTCAAGGTAGCAAGATTGTTATGCGTAAAGGAAGACCATTAACGAATTGCGGAATAAAGCTGGTATTGAATTGCTGAGTGTAGACAATGACTGGTAAATCGCAAGGTTATTTTACAAGTTATACACGTAAATGTACAATTTTAAGTGACCGCGGTAACATTAACACATCATCAGGACTAATTTTATAGAAATTGGAGAGTGGTCCGATATTGTAAACTCACGCCATTTTTAAAATGCATATAATTCACTTTGCGACATTTGAAATTTACTAAAGCATTTAATTTAATCGATCGATGCGCTGGCTATCAGTTATTCCGAAAATGAGAACAATTTGAGGTAAGAATTTACAATATAGAGAAAGTCTCCAATTTCGTTAATTTTCGGTATACTAACTACTTTTGGCCTCCTAATCATGACTCTCTTGTAAAAAAAAAGGGGGTCACGTCTGGAAATTGTACAAAAATTGTTCGTTAGCGCAAAAAGTCATCCACGGGTAGCCCCACATACCATTGACGTTAGCCCCAAAAACCATCCATGGGTAGCCCCACAAACCATTGACGTTAGCCTCACGAACCATTCACATGAGGTTTAGGTTAGGCCTGTTAGGTTAGGTTCCATTAGCACTCATTTCACCCCTAAATTCATCGAAAAAATAGAGATCGTACTAGAATTGAAGATCATAAATCATTTTCTTGTAAAACAACGGCGTGGTTGGACACAATGACCAACCACGCAATGACAGGAGATTACATTTTTGTTCGTAAAACTACGCATATACACCTATATATAAAAAAAATTCAATCTGCTTTTTTTTCAAATTTTCAGACGTGACCCCCGGTTTTTTTCAACAGATTCGTGATTAGGAGGTCAAAATTAGTTAGTATACCGAAAATTAACAAAATTGGAGACTTTCTCTATATTGTATATTCGCTCCCAATTTGAAAATATATGGACAGTTTAACAAGCTATTACATACAAAGAAAAAACTATTACGTAATTCATCCTAACTACTTTGGGGAGATTGTGATGAACGTGTTTGGGAATGCATTCACGACCTTCGTGGGGATGATATAACACCTCTTTAGGGAGAATGGCAGATCAAGTATATTGATTGATCGAGTTGGTGTTTTAAGTCCACTTTATGCACAGTAAGGCTATTCGGGACTGGACACAGATCAAGTATAATGTTAAGGTTACTTTCAGTAGCCATGATATTGATATGACATGATTTATTTGCATCCAAAGACTACAATTTTGTACTCGTAGGTACATCTGTAGTATAGGACATCTTGCAGTAAGTAATCAAGTTCTTCATGGGGAGGGGATTATAATATTTGTCAACTGTAATTTGCTAGCTATAAACCACTATGGGTGAGCGGGACAGAATTTATGGGTTGGGACGGGAAATTTATTAATTCTGCCGCATTCGGGACGGGGCCCGTTCAAATTTTCCCTACACTCTGGAAATCTCAAATTCTACACGTCATTTTCACTTTAGGTAGGGAGACCAGACATACTCTTTTTAAGAGTATTATACTCTTTTAGAGGTTCATATACTCTATACTCTTTTCAAATTGCAAAAATCCCCAAATATACTCTTGTCCTTGCTATTTAATTTCATTCACTATTTTACGTGTAAAAATGCCTTAAAATACACAGAACAGAAAACGTCAAGATGTCAACAAACTGAAGTATTTACTCCTTGACTCAAGAATTTCCTATGAACAATTTCAAGAGTCATTTTCATATTCCATCAACAAGCAAAACATATCTCAAATTGAAATAATTAAAATTTGTTCAAAATATTGATCAATATTGGTGTGTAAATATTCTCCTCCAATTATATGCATCAACATACCAAGATATTTGCTTTACAATATTCAAGAATTGCATCAGAATATTAAAATAGATTTTATGTAGTCACAAAATAGTTTTTCGTGCAAAATTAGTGTAAAATAAAAAGGACGTTTTAATTCTGCATAATTTCCAGGATAATTAGACTGTCAAGAAGTAGCGCGGGATTTTTGCGGTCCCCGTGAAAGACCAAAATGCCGATACATCGGCATCGGCTCAGCCGTAATAATGATATTTTTTAAACATACTGTGCAATTTCAAAAGCCGTTGAAAAACATCTTGAAGATTGGGGGAAAGAAAAGAATCAATGATGTGTAAGTGGAGGTCAGTGTGCAAAGATTTAGTACAGGCTGGGTCAAATTTAAAAGTGATTGTGCCTCTTATAATATTCTTCTTTACTCTGCCTGGTACAAACACTCTTCCGTGTTACTAAAACTTATTGGCGAGAGGGAAAAAGTACACTCCTGGTGTCAACACTCGAACAAGTAATGAAAGTGAAATTCAATGTGGACATGACCTGAGAAGAGTTTGGACTGGCAATAAAGGACGACTTAAACATACTCAAGAAAGCAAAATCATCCCAGAAGTATGAACGATGGTGCCATTGGTGAGGAAGTATTTGTAATTACCTAATTACATTAGACCCATAAGTAATTTGCATCTGTAGAGTGTAGGCCTATTTTATATAGGGGCTATAATAGAAGCAATAACAAATAGCCACTTATTTTCGTTTTCTTTTTATGTTTTGTGCATGCGCACCTTCCACCTATAGACTATACTCTTTTTGGTCAACAAATATCTGGTCACCCTACTTTAGGGTATTGTTTTTGCATTTAGTTAAAAAACTAACAATTTCCGATAAAGGGTATAATTTTAAAATACAGGAAATTTATCTAATTTGTTTGAAATTTGGGCCTCGTAATCACGAATCTGCACTTAAAATTTGGCGTTTATTTGGGGGCAGGTGAATCCGGCCAATTTCTACATGCCTTTAACAGGGATTCTATAGAGTAAGCCGGGGAGACGGAGCGGAGGCGGGGCCGCGTTAGCGCCTGGGGGCGACAGGTCAATTACCCGAAGGGCGGAGCCCGGAATCTGTGGGAAATTTGGAAACCAAGGGTGTAGAAATAAGAACTTAATTTAGATTATTTTGCTATTTCCACGTGTGAGCTCCAAATTTTAACTACAGATTCGCGATTAGGGGGTTAAAAATTGGTGAGTATGCCGAATTTCAAACAAAATGGAAAAATTCCCGGCTTGTAAAATCGCTCCCGATATAGTTCCAGACATTCCGTATATCCCTACATACAAACACGTGCACGCCCACAAGATTCACAATAGCCTCTGGTATCAATCCACGATGTTCTGGGGGGGGGGGGGGAGGTAAAAAAAACAATTTTGTGTCTTATTGATTTTCTACCTCTTCGGTACTAAACCCCGCGACAGGTTGAGTTTGCAGCAGATTTTATGTATTAAACCACGCGAGAATGGCGCTCCGCATCTCCTATGCAAGTCTTGCCTCAACTGTCGAGCTGCTCATATCACAGACAGTGAGAAAATCGGCAGTATTGCAGCAGAACTACATTCTGTGTGGACGTTTGGGTCTATTATATGCGAAAAGTTGCTGCAAACTTAACCTGTCGCGGGGCTTAGTTTACTATCCTTCGGACAAATTTCTACAGAAGAAAAAATAATAATAAATACCTGTTATCTACCTAGAGTAAAATAGCCGTCCACAAGAGGGCCTTCCACCTGTGCTAACAATTGTCATATCAGTCCTAAGAGATTGATATTTCACTATACACTCAGGACACGCAATTTGCATCTTCTGTAGAGTACCAGGACCAAGTGGACAAAGAAGACGGGAAGTCCCGCTAGTGATGGGTCGTTCGTGAACGAGTCGTTCAAAAGTAACGACTCTCTCTTGTGAGTGGTGAACGACTCGTTCACCAGAATTGAACGACACGTTCAAAGAGTCGTATGTGTGCCACTACTCCTCCGCCCGCCAACCAACTATTATTCCATTATTCCCTCTCCTTTCCACGAATTTTGCGAGGAAGGCGCATGCGCAAGTGTATACTCGCCTGGCTGCCGGAATTTTTGAAAGAAAGCAAGTCGATTCTGCGGGCAGCATATGGGGACTGGAGAGGAGAGGGAGGGGTCCTCTCTTTTCCTTTTCCCTACCACTACCAGTGTTGCCACAATCTGTGAGCACAATTTCCCTTTCCAAGGGGTAAAATTTCCCTTTTTCGCCCATTTTTTCCCTTCATCTAAAGAATTATTATTATTATTAATAATAATAATAATTAAATATTATCGTTGACCCATGTTCGTATGTAGGTATGTATAAAATGTTAATCAATTTAACTTTTAAATGCTACGACGCCAGGGGTACCGGGTTCGAATCCCGGCCTGGGCATGGCTGTTTGTGAGTGTCCATTCATAAATTTCATCATATCATTACTCATCCCCATCTTTGCAATTAGCCAAAAGTGGCAGAAAAGCGAAGTAAAATAAACCAAATGAATAAACAATAAAATCAATAACTTGTAAAGGTTTTTTTGGAAGATTTAGATTTTATTTCCAAACCAAGCTTTTTTTTTATTTTGAGGTGAAAGCTAAAACTATGTTATAGTTGGCAACTGAAGATTTTCATCAGTAAAGAGCAAAACACACAAACAGAAATTGGATTTAGGGAGGCCAATGTCCCTTGTCTTCATCACACCATCAGAAGAAAATTAAAAATATTCTAGTTCTGGTAAGGCGCGCATATGAAGGGTTTGTGTGGAAAATCACATTTTTGCCTCCCCATAAAAATGTTAAGTTCGGCGCATGGATATACGTGTTTTATTAAAAAAAGATATATAGTACATACCTGAGCAAATGTTATATTCTGGTAAATTTCACATATTAGGTGGAAACTTCTAAAAGACAGCAAGTTTTTTATTAAAATTTAATCCATTGTTGGTCACTTATTGCCACTCTGCACGGAATTTTTAAACTTGTTTCCGCGGTGTTTTTTCATCTTCCGATAATTCTACACGACGTTTTCTAATATATTCTGGAGTTGCAGATCGTTTCCTTTGCTTCCCTTGTTCTCGCGTCGTCCAAGACGGCACAGCCTTCCACCAAACACTCGCACACGACGAATAACCCACCCAGTGTCCATTGAGGACTGAAGTAAAGATAATTTGCGACAAAGAGAACTTTATGGTTTGCACGTGTAATGCTTGAGGCAAAATTCAGAGAACCGGGGAAAGCTTAAATAAATAATACCCTCGGACTCCCACTCCCATAAGGGTGAATGCCCAAAGACCTCCGACCCCAAACGGTAGCCAGATGTGGGTCAACCCAAATTCCACCCTTCCTCTCAGAACAAAGTATACGACAAAATAAAAAATAATAAGTTCTCATTTTCAAAACTGGAATCTGTTATAATGTTTAATATAATTAATGTCCAGTCTGTCTTAAAATTTCCCTGAAAATTCGCTATTTTTCATCGAATTTCCCTTTTCACTTAAAATTAGCTCCAAATTTCCCTTCAAAAAGGGAAATTTCCCTTCATGTGGCAACACTGACCACTACTAGTAGTTGAGTAGATCTAAAGAGTCGTGGCACACTTTAGCGCAAAGAGAATGGGATTACAAGAGAAACGAAAGTTCCGATACTCACAATGGAAACTTTTCAGCAGCCGACGGCCAATCCAGAATGAGAAATTTAAATGAGATTGGCCAATCAGGAAGAAGTATAGAGTCTGTGCTGCCGCCACCGGCATCTCCCCCGAACTACTGCGGTTACCATAGCAACGCCGGAAGCAACGCAACGCGGCTGCGTACAGGTAGAACCTATTCAACTTTTACGCTGAAACGCGCATTTCTATTTCGAAAAATTCAATGGCGAATTACGCACTTTAAATTAAGCTGCGTGGCTGCTAAACACTATTAGCGAATTAATAAGCTTTCGAAGGAAAAAAATATGTATAATTTAAGCAAATGTACTTAGGAATTCAGGTTTCATTGTACAGGCTATTGCAATTTTAAAAGTGCAGAAATATTCTCTTTGCTTTAGCGACTCTTTGAACGAAGGAAAGAGTCGACTCGCGAACTCGCGACTCGCGAGTGTTGTTTGCAGAGAGAGAGCGCGCAACCTCAGCCCATGACGGGCAGCGAAGAACAGCCAACAAATTTGTCCTGTAGTTTCAAGTTCGGCCAAACCATTAGCGCTAAAATTACAAGAAATTAAATGTTAGTAAAAAATATTAGGGGAGTCTTGTAAAAAATTTGGGAAGGTGTTAGGCAGAGACCTCTTGATTACAATATTCCGATTAGCCTATTTTGAGTTGTTATTGTTTAAGTCCACTTTATGTGCAGATAGGATAGTCGGGACTGGACCTACAGTTTAAAGTGGGATCCGAACCTCCACTTTGTATTGAACACGGTACCCCTTGATTACCGGCGACGTTATCACTACGCCATCGGGAAGACCCGATTAGCCTATTGGAGCATAAAAGTGGACTTATAACAATTTTTGCCAAGCAAACCAGTTTAATACATGACAGCGTTAACCACTATGCTATTAGGGTGAATCAGAAAAAGGGGGCAGTAATTTATAATTTGCAACACTAAATACTTAGTGTGGAAAGCGATTGTTACTTTTAATTATTTTCTAATGCGCCGGCCTCCATGGTGGAGTGGTTAGTACACCTCATTACTCATCCTGATCTTCGCGATTACCCAAAAAAAGTGACAGAAAAGCGAAGTAAAATAAACCAAATCAATCAACCAATCATTATTTTCTAAAGCAAGATCAAAGACAATAAACACCTTTTGTTTTCTGTTACTCCAAATCCAAAAATGACGTAATACAAGCAGCAAGCACAAGTTCAAATGATAAACCTTTAGTGAAAATAACAAACATGTATTAAAACAAAAATTATAACTTACAATTTTTTATATTCAGTTAAGAATTACCTAATAGAACATATAACGGAAAATCACGCCTTACAGATTAACAAATCTGATTAAAATAATTATAGATTAAATTATTTCATTTAAGACACGTATTCAGTATAATTCTATACTTAGTATAATTTGAACTAAGGCAAGGTGCAAGTGGATAATGTTTAATGTTGCATTTGGCCACAACAAATCGTCTCTGAAACAGTATTTGTATAGGTTCTTATGGACATTAACGAAAAAAAGAAACTTTTGATCTAGTGGACCGATTGAGCAGAAATTCAAGACCATGGTAAAACACATTCTAAAAGTCAAGATTCCGAAGTTTAATAAAAATCGAGTGAAGGATAAAGCCGTAATTGAGGATCAAAAATCACAGAAGATAACAAAAGGGCGCTTGAGAAGATAGCATTCACGCTGAGCTGTCCTACTTTCCATGCTGATGGACAATGAACGGGTCAATCACCTAATCTCGTCAAGGGTGCATTTCATCAATACAGGGGTAGATGGCGGATAACAAGTTTTTCTGGAGGGAAAGTAGAAACGGACTTAAGCATAGAGGCTAGACATGGAAGTCTTCGCGCGAAGCTGAAAGAAAACACAGTACTAGTGGAATATTCGTTCGGATCGCATCCGTGCTAGCTGATTTCGCAAAAGAGTCTTTGTTAGTTTTCGAAACGTTGAACAGCCACATCATGGGTGAGTAGAACGCTACAGAGCCGCAAGGGGCTTTTCCCCTTCCGATCGCGCCTACGTCTGCGACAAAATTCCATCTGTCGTCGCGAGAATTTGATTACCGCCGTGATAAATTATAGCCCGATAATTACATAACATCGTAGAAACGCCGCCCGAACTATATTTAAAGATAACCGCCGCATTCGTAGCCCTGTGAACTCTGATTTCAATGTGTGAGAGATCGTGAACTGTTGAGATGCCGAACCATTGTTGAGATGCTGAACCATTGTTGATGTGCCAATCCACTGTTGAGATGCCGAACCATTGTTGAGATGCTGAACCATTGTTGATGTGCCAATCCACTGTTGAGATGCCGAACCATTGTTGAGATGCTGAACCATTGATGAGATGTCGATCCATTGTTGAGCGAACTTAAGATCCTTGCTTCAACGAAGATTACTCCAGAGAACGGAAGAGAGGAATACGGGTTGACAATCGTAAGTTAAGTACTGGAAGTGAAAGTGATTCCGTTAATCGAGTGTCCATCTGAGATGTCATCCCAGGTAGCTATGACCCAAGTCCAGCCGTAAGGTAAGAAAGCATTTTATGAACGTCGGAGATCATTCCAGAATATCGGCGCGTTATTCTAAATATTGGATTACACAATATTTCGTAGCCAAATTGACATAAACATTATCTACTTCGCATATTAACAAGTAATAAGCATTTGAGTATAATTATTAGTCTAAAAACCACATTGCGTTGAGTAAAAAAAATTGCTAACAACCGTCTTTAACTGAAAGCCAGACAATGATATTATTCCACAAAAAATGAAAGTATTTGTAGTAGAATTAGTATTGTGTAATCTGCCGATGAATGTGTGAGTGAGTGTGTGGTTTGTGCGTAAGAGGGCAGCCTGTATAATATAAATTGATTTATTTAATTATATAGATTTCACACCCATTTTGTCGTGTTACGTAATTTACAGAATAGAATAATATAACGGTATAAACAAAGTTACCTCGCTTTAAAGGTCCAACTGCGTAAACACGATCCCTGAGACCATATTTATTATGATATTATTATATTCCTTATGGCTTAAATTACAGTTATACTTGACATTATTGAATTAATTAATTAGTGTACATTTTACTTTAATTGCTTACCACCGAACCCGTCGTCGCGCATCTTTACAAGATGGCGCCCGAACATGCGACAAGGCAGGCCGAACATGCGACAGGGCAGGTCGAACATGCGATAGGACAGGTCGAACTGAGTTACGTTTAGGCTAATGTGTCGTATTTGCGTTCTAAATCAGCTTATCAGATAGGTAGGCCTGAGTGGGCTGTGGTAACTGCATAGGAATATGTTAAGATAATCGTAGGCATTATGCAAGCTATGGATAGGAAAGTAAACTGTTTCATTTGTTGTTGCTAGTATAACTGTAATTTCAAGAATTGAAATTTTGACTGAAAATTTGTATAAGCCATAAACTTGCCATGTTTAGCGACGGGACGTTAAAGCGAAAGGAGCTTGTGAGAAAATTTTATTAAGCTAAATAATAGAATAATAACAATTAACGCGTAACCAAATTAATTGAGTTTGAATAATTACGTAACAAACACAAACTTAGGATGTTTATCATTTATTGAGGTATTCTGGAATATTTGCATGTTTTGTTTATTGTATTTTGATATTTGTAGTGGTTAGTGTAGTTAAAAAGTATATAGAGGTTTTTGTGAATACTATTATGTTGCATGTGTGTATATATATTTTGGGCTTATCGATCAACAATTAAATGGGCGAAGAATTAAATTTTTGGGCAATCCGGCGGTACGGAAAACGACTAGGCCGATGGAAGAAAGTGGAAGCCCGTAGGCTCTATTTATGAAAAAGAAAAGAGAAATTTATATCTCGCTGCGAGAACGCATCGAATCCAAGGAAGAAGAGAGAGAGAGAATAACGACCGAGGAGAAGGGTGATGGAGAGAATAACTCGACAAAGGAAGAAGATTGAAGAAATGGAAAATCCAAAAGAAGGAGAGGAAGTGACGTTACTGGAAGGCGACCAGGGAGGAGAAAGCAACCGTGCTCCCGAGAATACCGTTATCCCTGAAAGTGAGCAGCCAACGGCAGTGTTACCAACCCAAGGCACCATGGATGTTCAAGCGATAATGGCGCTCTTCACTACGATGATGAAGCAACAAGAAGAAGAGAAAGAACGTCGAAAAGAAGAGAAAGAAAGGAAGAGGAAATTGGAAGAAGAAGAGAAAGAGAAGAAAAAAGAATTGCGAAGAAGAGAGAGAGAACAACAACACCGAGAGATGATGGATCAGTTTCTACAAGCATTAAAAAAGAATGATGAGAAAATAGAAAAAGCCCAAGAAGAGTGTGTTGAAAGACATCGTGATAACTCGAAAGACATTGAGAACCTGGAAAAAACAGTGGAAACTGAAGTCAGGCAGATCCATGAACACCTGGCACACCTGGGAGAGAAGATAGAAGAAAAGAAGAATGACGTAGAAAAGAGAATGGAAGAGGAATTCCGAGTGGTTGATCGTCGACTTGCAGCGGATTCCAGAATGGTGGAAGAAAGATTTGGACAAATCGAAACAAAGATGACCTCAGAAGAACAGCAATGGAGGAAGATAAAAAACATGACGCAAGACTTACGCCAAGACGTCACCCGAATCAAAGAAACGATGCAGAGAGAGACTTCTTCAATCGTTGTTACGTCACCACGAACAAGGAACGAGGAAGAACAGCGAGAATCAACGCCCCTGGCGACATTAGCGCAGCAAACATCTCGATCGGGGAGTCAGTCGACAGGCGATGACGTCATGGAGCAGGATAGCAGTTGCTCGCGAGTCCACTCCGTGGTACAGACCAGTGTGGCCACCTCGGAAATAGGCAGGCGTGCCATCTTCTCGAAGTTTTCACTGGACAACTTTATGATTTTCGATCAAGAGAAGACAGAAACTTTGCCATCCACGTTTCTTCAAGAATTCAAAAGAGATTGCATTTTATATGGGATTCACGAAGAGGATTACCTGAAGCTCATCCAGAAACTTCTTCGCGGTTCCGCACGCATTTGGCTAGACCACCAGGTACCAGCGTTCAAGACCTTTAGCACCTTCGAAAAAGCTTTCATTGAACAATTTCAGTGCAGATCGTTGGTAGAGAGGAAGGTTACCCAGTTAAGAAACAAGCGGTACGACGTCAACGGAAAGCTCACATACAAACAGTTTTTCTGGCAGAGGGTGAATGAATTCCGTTCGCTTAAACCCGGAACCGAAGTGATAGAAATCCTCACGGCCATCAGAGCGATGTACCCGAGCTACGTACAGAGGCAGCTTACAGGAGATGTGTTAGAAAATTTTGACCGAATGTCGCTTATCCTTGAAGACATGGATTTGCTGAAGGAGAACGAAAAACATCGATGGGAAGATCAATCGAGCAGAAGAGGGAATAATAATTTTGATAGGAAGAGAGAACATTTTCCACGAGTGCAAATGGCGACTACACGCAATACATACAATGGACGTCGACAACAATTCAATCGACAAGAACAATCGCAGTACAGTCCTCCAAGACAGCGAGACGGGGATACCAAACGCTCGAATCGAGGGAACTACCGTGGAGGCAGACAGAACACGAACGCAGGCTACCGAGGGCGTGGCGACATACGATTTTCAAACCAGGAGGAAGACAATCGTATGGAAGAAGGCAGAACACAAGCTATTCATTTAGTAAGAACCGCCTACAACAATGAGAAGCAAGAGACTGACGAACAATGGCCTCAACCATCAACGAGTAGGGGACTCAATCCCAACGCGCCAGATTACCAGTCAGGTACTCGTCGGGATAACAGCCACGGCGCAAGAGCGGAAAACTAACACCTTCCGACGACAGCTCGGCTCGTGTCGGCGGAGAATCTGAGATGCAAAAGGTTCTAGAGCCACAATCCTCACCTGTGAATAGACGACACAAAATGACAGACATAGAAGTAAGAAGTTGTTGGTTTATAAATAACTTATCAGAAGATGATGATGAAAGCGATGCTGCAGAGAATTTGAGCAAGAAATTATGGCCATCTCAAACGCCTCAAATACAGTTAAAAATAGGAGAACACTCTATTAATGCCATTGTGGACACTGGGTCGGAATTGAACTTATGTGGGGAACAGATCTGGAAGAAAATCTCTAAGGACATAACGAAACCGCAGCTTAGTAGCAGTAAGGACATTAGGCTAGTAGATTTCTCAGGCAAGGTTAGACAGCGACCACTAGGGCACGTGGTAGTAGGTGGCAAAATAGGAGATATGGAGACTCTAATAGATTTTTACGTCGTTCGAGAATTGAATGTGGATGCTATTTTAGGCATGGAGTTCCTTATACAATATAGCGCAGATTTGAACCTACGTAGAGGTACGTTACGTTTATGTGACGACGTCAGTCAGCAGGAAGCTGAATTTATAAATAATAGAATGTACTTCCCAGAGGAAGGAAAGTGTTTTAATGTTACAGAAAATTGCGCTACCTTAAGCCCTGAGGAAAGAATTGATGCATTAGTGTCTAATCTCAACGAAATAAACATGGAAGCCCGAGAGAAGTTCAGAAACGTCCTACGAGAGCATGCAGAGATCTTTTCAGAGAAACCAGGCAGATGCAGAGTATACACTCATGAGATCAAAGTTGAAGGTGACGAACCAGTTGTGTCACATGTATATCCGGTGGCCTACTCCTACAGGGGCGAGATAAGAAAGCAGCTGAGGCAGATGTTAGATGGGGACATCATTAGATTAGGAAATAACATCTTAAAACTCACAAACTGCAAAAATGGCAAAGAAACTACACCTCAGCACATCGATAATGTAAAAAAATGGAATTGTTCGACAGAAAAGAGAGATTCGTGGATTCAACAGCTAAAAATGAACCAAACAAATCCTACCAACGACCAAGCTGCAAGCTACATGTAGAGAAACTTGTATATAGCAAATATCTATATATATCATACAGTCTAAATATATATATATATAACATAATGAAGTGAAAGGTTTAAAGAATTGTTAATTAATCACATTTATATAACCATGTCTACTTCATGAAAACTAAATTAATTATAAGTATATAGTTTTCCATGTTTTAGTCAAATTATGAAAATTGATTTACGCATATAATCATTAGATTTAAGTGTGGTAATTGTACTCATTTTTGAAAATCAAGTGTAGGTATGTCTTAAGGTTTATATATATAAGTTCACTTATTCGACGAATGAGAAATATTTAATATTCATTTGCAAATATTTAATATGTAAAGTAATGATAATTGTGCTTATGAAATTGGTTATGAAAATGGTGTAAACAGTCCAGGGTTCGAGTCCCTGATTCGGACGTTTTAAAATTTAAGAAACAGTAGGCATAATTTTACGTTATTATGAAATTTATTGTGGGATGAATTTTCCTCTAGTCAGCAAAGCTAATTCCAGAAAAAAATTCATGTGTAAGAGGGGGAAAGTTTATAACGGAAAATCACGCCTTACAGATTAACAAATCTGATTAAAATAATTATAGATTAAATTATTTCATTTAAGACACGTATTCAGTATAATTCTATACTTAGTATAATTTGAACTAAGGCAAGGTGCAAGTGGATAATGTTTAATGTTGCATTTGGCCACAACAAATCGTCTCTGAAACAGTATTTGTATAGGTTCTTATGGACATTAACGAAAAAAAGAAACTTTTGATCTAGTGGACCGATTGAGCAGAAATTCAAGACCATGGTAAAACACATTCTAAAAGTCAAGATTCCGAAGTTTAATAAAAATCGAGTGAAGGATAAAGCCGTAATTGAGGATCAAAAATCACAGAAGATAACAAAAGGGCGCTTGAGAAGATAGCATTCACGCTGAGCTGTCCTACTTTCCATGCTGATGGACAATGAACGGGTCAATCACCTAATCTCGTCAAGGGTGCATTTCATCAATACAGGGGTAGATGGCGGATAACAAGTTTTTCTGGAGGGAAAGTAGAAACGGACTTAAGCATAGAGGCTAGACATGGAAGTCTTCGCGCGAAGCTGAAAGAAAACACAGTACTAGTGGAATATTCGTTCGGATCGCATCCGTGCTAGCTGATTTCGCAAAAGAGTCTTTGTTAGTTTTCGAAACGTTGAACAGCCACATCATGGGTGAGTAGAACGCTACAGAGCCGCAAGGGGCTTTTCCCCTTCCGATCGCGCCTACGTCTGCGACAAAATTCCATCTGTCGTCGCGAGAATTTGATTACCGCCGTGATAAATTATAGCCCGATAATTACATAACATCGTAGAAACGCCGCCCGAACTATATTTAAAGATAACCGCCGCATTCGTAGCCCTGTGAACTCTGATTTCAATGTGTGAGAGATCGTGAACTGTTGAGATGCCGAACCATTGTTGAGATGCTGAACCATTGTTGATGTGCCAATCCACTGTTGAGATGCCGAACCATTGTTGAGATGCTGAACCATTGTTGATGTGCCAATCCACTGTTGAGATGCCGAACCATTGTTGAGATGCTGAACCATTGATGAGATGTCGATCCATTGTTGAGCGAACTTAAGATCCTTGCTTCAACGAAGATTACTCCAGAGAACGGAAGAGAGGAATACGGGTTGACAATCGTAAGTTAAGTACTGGAAGTGAAAGTGATTCCGTTAATCGAGTGTCCATCTGAGATGTCATCCCAGGTAGCTATGACCCAAGTCCAGCCGTAAGGTAAGAAAGCATTTTATGAACGTCGGAGATCATTCCAGAATATCGGCGCGTTATTCTAAATATTGGATTACACAATATTTCGTAGCCAAATTGACATAAACATTATCTACTTCGCATATTAACAAGTAATAAGCATTTGAGTATAATTATTAGTCTAAAAACCACATTGCGTTGAGTAAAAAAAATTGCTAACAACCGTCTTTAACTGAAAGCCAGACAATGATATTATTCCACAAAAAATGAAAGTATTTGTAGTAGAATTAGTATTGTGTAATCTGCCGATGAATGTGTGAGTGAGTGTGTGGTTTGTGCGTAAGAGGGCAGCCTGTATAATATAAATTGATTTATTTAATTATATAGATTTCACACCCATTTTGTCGTGTTACGTAATTTACAGAATAGAATAATATAACGGTATAAACAAAGTTACCTCGCTTTAAAGGTCCAACTGCGTAAACACGATCCCTGAGACCATATTTATTATGATATTATTATATTCCTTATGGCTTAAATTACAGTTATACTTGACATTATTGAATTAATTAATTAGTGTACATTTTACTTTAATTGCTTACCACCGAACCCGTCGTCGCGCATCTTTACAAACAAACCACATGATAATGAATTAATTATAAGTGGACTCGTGAAATGAAGGTCTTTTTATATTTGAATACTACATTATGTTCTGTTTTTCTGATTTTTTTTAAAAAAGAACCTGAGAGACAAACACACGCTCACACACGCAGTTATACATAATTTCTTATAATCCGATCTATAATGGATATTCAATTTGTTATAACATTAATTTAATATATTTTGTGTAATACAAGGAACAAATTTGAAATTATGCGGGGAACGGTGGGGATTTCCCCTCTAACGATCATATCATGCAATTTCCCAATACAATCGCTCTCTCTTTCTCTCTGTATGCATGTGTACATACATATACTTACATATTATACACGTGAGATTAGAAGATTAAAATTTAAATCACATTGGAATGATAACGTTATTAGAGACTAATCACAAATTTACACCAATAGAAACACAGCATTATATACAAAATAAAAGTAAAACACAAATGAAAAGCAAAGATAAATATGAAAATTCAGTGCGCAAAATCATTGCAAAACAAAAATGCAATCAATAAAATTAATATTGACAAAACTAACTCAAGTATTCTATAATGTATGCCGGCGTGGTTAGCACATCAAGGGTCTCGAGAAATATAGTTTAAGGGATGTAAGGGATGATCCTTCCACGTAGTACACCCAATTGTCAACCTCACTTCCACATAGTACACCCTGGACTGCATTTTGCAGACTAACGAGGCTCTGGCCAGTATAATTTTCGTAGGAATGTGTGTGTGTGTTGTCCTGTGTTTTGTCCTTATGTGTGCTGAGTGCCTTTACAGCCTCAGCTTTTAACCGGTCAGATTATTTTAATATTTTAGTTGCTACAGGACATTACAGTTATGTTATTTTAGTTCTGGAAAGGGGCTGGATCCCGTATAAAGTGAAGGGTGCAAAATAGCCTAAGTGACGCACACAAAATTTTAAATTCATATTCAATCATAGCCTTTAGTATAAAACAGAGATGTGATGGGGAGGGCCGGCCCCCGTGGCGGAGTGGTTAGCACATCGCGGCACGACGGCAGGGAGTCCTGAGGCCGATATTTGGTGGAAACACATAGCGGCTCGGGATACCACTTTTGCCCAGGCTTTGATCTTCTGCCACTTTGGCTAATCGCGAACATGAAAATCAGTGATGATATAATGAAATTGATGAAGTGACACTCAATTCCGAGATTCCTCTTAGCGCACTGTTCTAACCACTCCTCCACGGAGGCGACTGAAATTGTTGGAAGTGAATCAGTTTCACAAGTAGCAGGACATTACAAAATCGCAATGAAAACGGGGCCAACCCTTCCAAAGTTGGTGAGATGATGAGAGACACTCTGTGTAAAATGTACTGTCCGAGAATCTCGTCTCATTGGAGTAACGATACCGATTTATGCTTTGAAATCGATAAGCGAACAAGACCAGACAGGTGTTTTTAACTTGAAATCAAATCGCGAACAAGATATGCATTCTCATTCACGAGTTGAAACGATGTACCAAGTCATCTTGTCTCACCACGATACTCGATCGAGTTGCTCTTCCGCTTCGTGCACATGTAAACCTTTTAATTTACACGTTCAATTTTATTTATCCAAGAAAACAAATCTGTTAACATGAGAATGAACAGAAGAAATAAGCTACTAGTTATTTTCCCATTAAGGAACAAACAAATTTTAAAATGCTATAATTTCTTATAAATTAGCATGCAGTAATTATATTTTATAATTTATTAATTCAATTTTAATGAGTATGTTTTATTTATGTTATTCAGCCATCCTTTCATTCCTTGTTAAATCCTGGTAAGGATATCGCTTCCTGTCTCGGATTCGATCCTCGGTGGAGGCACCTTGCCCAGTGATTTAGACCCCCAGTTTAAAATGTAGCTTCAATCCCGATTAGACTATCTGAGCATAAAGTGAACTTTAAACATTGTCTGACAAAATCGTTTTCATATGACGTGAAATATTTCATTAACATTAACGTGTAAATATTTTACTAATGAAAACAGCATTAAAGAATAAATATAGAAGTTTAATCATAAATCTCATCGTACATGATACTGCAAAAAAGCTTTTATTGAATGACTGCAGAATTAGGAACAACTACGTAAGATGGACATGGGTCATGTTCACGAGTGATATAAACAGCTGTTGGCCATCTGCGGTGAGCCTACGTGTTAAGGTGTTTTACTAGTAGAAAGCAACATTAAAAAAAATACATACGTATAATTTGGCCCGCTTTATAGAAATTCGATCATACATTATGATATTGGCTCGCGACTCGCGAGCGAACGATGAGTGAGCAGAAGAGTCGCTAAGGCGAGCGAGTCGTTAAGGTGCTTAATGACTCTTCGTGCCGTCTCGAGAGTCGTGAACGATGAGGGAGGAGAAGAGTCGCTAAGGCGAGCGAGTCGTTAAGGTGCTTAATGACTCTTCGTGCCGTCTCGAGAGTCGTGAACGAATGATGGGGAAAGAGTCGTGGGACTGTGCTGTGACTCTTCGTGCTGTTTCAAGAGTCGTGAACAAGCGATGCTCGTGGAAATGCAAGCATGTGTCGCAGCGCAGATCTGGAGTGCATTTTGTTGACTTGCTTTCTCACATTTGTTGCGATATTAAAACCAGTGATCGAATGCAAAAAAGGAAGAATATGTAAATGCACGTTATTACTAATAAAAGGTTGATATAATTATATACCATTTCTGTGTATGCTATCGTACTGCATAATTTGCATTATCCGCAGCATGAAATGTAAACTGAAACAAGATACAAATATAGAAAATCTCACTCATGAGGCAGAGTAATGAAAACAAGTATGTGCAATAAATTTTGTTTGTGTGTGTGTGTTTACTGTTTACACATATATGTATATCCACACACATACAGAATCGTATTTGTATTTTTCTTATTTTATGCCGCTTTTCTTCAAATTTTAAGTAATCGCGACGATGAGGATGATGCGTGATGATATAGATGAAGGGACACTCGTAAAGAATATCCTTGCCCAGACCGGGACTAGAACCCGGGAACTTCTGTGGCAAGATCAAATGTCGATTACTTCAGAATCTTGGCCATCTAGTCGGCTACACGCACACACACATACACAAAAATGCAATACAATTTATTAATCTTGAAGGACGTACGTTGTGTTCGTTTACTTAAATACAATCATCTGCTCCAACACCTCCTACCCCCTTCCCCCTCTTCAGCCATGTGTTTCAAGAAAAAGAAGCTTGGCGACTCTTTTGAACGACTCTTCTCAGTGAGCGAGCGCTCATGAGTCGACTCGCACAAATGAACGGCTTGAACCCATCACTAGTCCCGTCTATAACCACTCTGTGCTATAACGAAAATTGCTCCGCGCATGCGCACAATTCAGGATATAGGTATGCGCATCGTGGTGCTCTAGTGATGAGTCGATCTGTGAACTGTTCGCTCCTTTGGAGTGAACGAACAATTCCTCGTGTACTTCCATCATAGAACTATTCTATGCTTCCACTACAGCGCTGTACTTCCACGTTGCGTACCACTCCACCAGCACAGTGTTGCCACATGAAGGGAAATCTGGAGCTAATTTTAAGTGAAAAGGGAAAAGATAAATTCGATGAAAAATAGCGGATTTGCAGGGAAATTTTAAGACACTCAACATTAATTATATTAAACATTATAAGAGATTCCAGTTTTGAAAATGAGATTTTTTTAAAAAAAAATTGTCGTATACTTTGCTCTGAGAGGATGGGTGGAATTTGGATTGCTCCACATCTGGCTACCGTTTGGGGCTGGAGGTCATTGACCATTCACCCTTATGTCCCGGCTTCGGAATTGAGTGGCTAATTGCAAATATGGGGATGAGTGCAGTAGCGGCTCGTGCCTAAAATAACAGGTGAAGAAGTATATTTATAGGCAATGAAAACAAATAGTAAGTGCCAGTGCCGCCCCCCCCCCAATTTAAAACGTCTTTTTTGTCTTCATCCGTCCATCTGGAAAATGGTGTCTGCAACAAATTACACACTAAGTCATTTACTGGGTTCATTGTAGAAACCACAGCTCAACACATGAACACAACACACGATAGGAAACGCGAAACAAACACGCGGAACATGATCTCGCGAGAACGCGAAGATTTTTCCACAAGCACTGGATGAGCTCCATTTACTTGTAGTACCACATTCATGAAATCACAAAAAAACATTATAGGAATTTTGTACTATTTTTGTACAATTTTGTACACCAAATCAAAAATTTTGTACAAGTCAAATAACTGAGAAAAATCAAAATCAAAAGTGGTACTACAAGTAAATGCTGTAGTACCACTTTCTAGAATTCCAAAATAAACAGTGCAGGAATTTTGTACTATTTTTGTACAATTTTGTACACCAAATCAAAAATTTTGTACAAGTCAAATAACCGAGAAAAATCAAAATCAAAAGTGGTACTACAAGTAAATGCTGTAGTACCACTTTTTACAATTCCAAAATTAACAGTGCAGAAATTTTGTACTATTTTTTTACAATTTTGTACACCAAATCAAAAATTTTGTACAAGTCAAATAACCGAGAAAAATCAAATCAAAAAAGTACTACAAGTAAATGCTTTAGTACATTTTAGAGAAACCGAATAAAAACAGTGCAGGAATTTTTGTACTATTTGTGTACAATTTTGTACCCCAAATCAAAAATTTTGTACAAGTCAAATAACCAAGAAAAATCAAAATCAAAAGTGGTACTACAAGTAAATGCTGTAGTACCACTTTCTAGAATTCCAAAATAAACAGTGTAGGAATTTTGTACTATTTTTGTAGAATTTTATACACCAAATCAAAAATTTTGTACAAGTCAAATAACCAAGAAAAATCAAAATCAAAAGTGGTACTACAAGTAAATGCTTTAGTACATTTAAGAGAAACCGAATATAAACAGTGCAGGAATTTTGTACTATTTTTGTACAATTTTGTACACCAAATAAAAAATTTTGTACAAGTCAAATAACCGAGAAAAATCAAAATCAAAAGTGGTACTACAAGTAAATGCTTTAGTACATTTTCGAGAATCCGAAAATAAACAGTGCAGGAATTTTGTACTATTTTTGTACAATTTTGTACACCAAATCAAAAATTTTGCACAAGTCAAATAACCGAGAAAAATCAAAATCAAATGTGGTACTACAAGTAAATGCTTTAGTACATTTTCGAGAATCCGAAAATAAACAGTGCCGGAATTTTGTACTATTTTTGTACAATTTTGTACACCAAATCGAAAATTTTGTACAAGTCAAATAACCGAGAAAAATCAAAATCAAAAGTGGTACTACAAGAAAATGCTTTAGTACATTTTAGAGAATCCGAAAATAAACAGTGCAGGAATTTTGTACTATTTTTGTACAATTTTGTACACCAAATCAAAAATTTTGTACAAGTCAAATAACCTAGAAAAATCAAAATCAAAAGTGGTACTACAAGTAAATGCTGTAGTACCACTTTCTACAATTCCAAAATAAACAGTGCAGAAATTTTGTACTATTTTTGTACAATTTTGTACACCAAATAAAAAACTTTGTACAAGTCAAATAACCGAGAAAAATCAAAATCAAAAGTGATACTACAAGTAAATGCTGTAGCACCACTTTCTAGAATTCCAAAATAAACAGTGCAGGAATTTTGTACTATTTTTGGACAATTTTGTACACCAAATCAAAAATTATGTACAAATCAAATAACCGAGAAAAATCAAAATCAAAAGTGGTACTACAAGTAAATGCTTTAGTACATTTTAGAGAAACCGAATATAAACAGTGCAGGAATTTTGTACTATTTTTGTAGAATTTTGAACACCAAATCAAAAATTTTGTACAAGTCAAATAACCGAGAAAAATCAAAATCAAAAGTGGTACTACACGTAAATGCTGTAGTACCACTTTCTATAATTCCAAAATAAACAGTGCAGGAATTTTGTACTATTTTTGTACAATTTTGTACACCAAATCAGAAATTTTGTACAAGTCAAATAACCGAGAAAAATCAAAATCAAAAGTGGTACTACAAGTAAATGCTTTAGTACATTTTCGAGAATCCGAAAATAAACAGTGCAGGAATTTTGTACTATTTTTGTACAATTTTGTACACCAAATCAAAAATTTTGCACAAGTCAAATAACCGAGAAAAATCAAAATCAAATGTGGTACTAGAAGTAAATGCTTTAGTACATTTTCGAGAATCCGAAAATAAACAGTGCAGGAATTTTGTACTATTTTGTACAATTTTGTACACCAAAGCGAAAATTTTGTACAAGTCAAATAACCGAGAAAAATCAAAATCAAAAGTGGTACTACAAGTAAATGCTTTAGTACATTTTAGAGAAAGCGAATATAAACAGTGCAGGAATTTTGTACTATTTTTGTACAATTTTGTACACCAAATCAAAAATTTTGTACAAGTCAAATAACCGAGAAAAATCAAAATCAAAAGTGGTACTACAAGTAAATGCTTTAGTACATTTTCGAGAATCCGAAAATAAACAGTGCAGGAATTTTTGTACTATTTTTGTACAATTTTGTACACCAAATCAAAAATTTTGTACAAGTCAAATAACCGAGAAAAATCAAAATCAAAAGTGGTACTACAAGAAAATGCTTTAGTACATTTTAGAGAATCCGAAAATAAACAGTGCAGGAATTTTGTACTATTTTTGTACAATTTTGTACACCAAATCAAAAATTATGTACAAGTCAAATAACCGAGAAAAATCAAAATCAAAAGTGGTACTACAAGTAAATGCTGTAGAACCACTTTCTACAATTCCAAAATAAACAGTGCAGAAATTTTGTACTATTTTTGTCAAATTTTGTACACCAAATCAAAAATTTTGTACAAGTCAAATAACCGAGAAAAATCAAATCAAAAAAGTACTACAAGTAAATGCTTTAGTACATTTTAGAGAAACCGAATAAAAACAGTGCAGGAATTTTGTACTATTTTTGTACACTTTTGTACACGAAATCAAAAATTTTGTACAAGTCAAATAACCAAGAAAAATCAAAATCAAAAGTGGTACTACAAGTAAATGCTGTACTACCACTTTCTAAAATTCCAAAATAAACAGTGTAGGAATTTTGTACTATTTTTGTACAATTTTATACACCAAATCAAAAATTTTGTACCAGTCAAATAACCGAGAAAAATCAAAATCAAAAGTGGTACTACAAGTAAATGCTTTAGTACATTTAAGAGAAACCGAATATAAGCAGTGCAGGAATCTTGTACTATTTTTGTACAATTTTGTACACCAAATCAAAAATTTTGTACAAGTCAAATAACCGAGAAAAATCAAAAGTGGTACTACAAGTAAATGCTGTAGTACATTTTAGAGAAACCGAATATG
This sequence comes from Lepisma saccharinum, assembly GCF_977018435.1. Lineage (NCBI taxonomy): Eukaryota > Metazoa > Arthropoda > Insecta > Zygentoma > Lepismatidae > Lepisma > Lepisma saccharinum. The sequence continues at coordinate 138,451,342 of NC_139229.1, forward strand.
AACAGTGCAGGAATTTTGTACTATTTTTGTAGAATTTTGAACACCAAATCAAAAATTTGGACAAGTCAAATAACCGAGAAAAATCAAAATCAAAAGTGGTACTACAAGTAAATGCTGTAGTACCACTTTCTATAATTCCAAAATAAACAGTGCAGGAATTTTGAACTATTTTTGTACAATTTTGTACACCAAATCAAAAATTTTGTACAAGTCAAATAACCGAGAAAAATCAAAATCAAAAGTGGTACTACAAGTAAATGCTTTAGTACATTTTAGAGAAACCGAATATAAACAGTGCAGGAATTTTGTACTATTTTTGTACAATTTTGTACACCAAATAAAAAATTTTGTACAAGTCAAATAACCGAGAAAAATCAAAATCAAAAGTGGTACTACAAGTAAATGCTTTAGTACATTTTCGAGAATCCGAAAATAAACAGTGCAGGAATTTTGTACTATTTTTGTACAATTTTGTACACAAAATCAAAAATTTTGCACAAGTCAAATAACCGAGAAAAATCAAAATCAAATGTGGAACTACAAGTAAATGCTTTAGTACATTTTCGAGAATCCGAAAATAAACAGTGCCGGAATTTTGTACTATTTTTGTACAATTTTGTACACCAAATCGAAAATTTTGTACAAGTCAAATAACCGAGAAAAATCAAAATCAAAAGTGGTACTACAAGTAAATGCTTTAGTACATTTTCGAGAATCCGAAAATAAACAGTGCAGGAATTTTTGTACTATTTTTGTACAATTTTGTACACCAAATCAAAAATTTTGTACAAGTCAAATAACCGAGAAAAATCAAAATCAAAAGTGGTACTACAAGAAAATGCTTTAGTACATTTTAGAGAATCCGAAAATAAACAATGCAGGAATTTTGTACTATTTTTGTACAATTTTGTACACCAAATCAAAAATTTTGTACAAGTCAAATAACCTAGAAAAATCAAAATCAAAAGTGGTACTACAAGTAAATGCTGTAGTACCACTTTCTACAATTCCAAAATAAACAGTGCAGAAATTTTGTACTATTTTTGTACAATTTTGTACACCAAATAAAAAATTTTGTACAAGTCAAATAACCGAGAAAAATCAAAATCAAAAGTGATACTACAAGTAAATGCTGTAGTACCACTTTCTAGAATTCCAAAATAAACAGTGCAGGAATTTTGTACTATTTTTGTACAATTTTGTACACCAAATCAAAAATTATGTACAAATCAAATAACCGAGAAAAATCAAAATCAAAAGTGGTACTACAAGTAAATGGTTTAGTACATTTTAGAGAAACCGAATATAAACAGTGCAGGAATTTTGTACTATTTTTGTAGAATTTTGAACACCAAATCAAAAATTTTGTACAAGTCAAATAACCGAGAAAAATCAAAATCAAAAGTGGTACTACACGTAAATGCTGTAGTACCACTTTCTATAATTCCAAAATAAACAGTGCAGTAATTTTGTACTATTTTTGTACAATTTTGTACACCAAATCAGAAATTTTGTACAAGTCAAATAACCGAGAAAAATCAAAATCAAAAGTGGTACTACAAGTAAATGCTTTAGTACATTTTCGAGAATCCGAAAATATACAGTGCAGGAATTTTGTACTATTTTTGTACAATTTTGTACACCAAATCAAAAATTTTGCACAAGTCAAATAACCGAGAAAAATCAAAATCAAATGTGGTACTAGAAGTAAATGCTTTAGTACATTTTCGAGAATCCGAAAATAAACAGTGCAGGAATTTTGTACTATTTTGTACAATTTTGTACACCAAATCGAAAATTTTGTACAAGTCAAATAACCGAGAAAAATCAAAATCAAAAGTGGTACTACAAGTAAATGCTTTAGTACATTTTAGAGAAAGCGAATATAAACAGTGCAGGAATTTTGTACTATTTTTGTACAATTTTGTACACCAAATCAAAAATTTTGTACAAGTCAAATAACCGAGAAAAATCAAAATCAAAAGTGGTACTACAAGTAAATGCTTTAGTACATTTTCGAGAATCCGAAAATAAACAGTGCAGGAATTTTTGTACTATTTTTGTACAATTTTGTACACCAAATCAAAAATTTTGTACAAGTCAAATAACCGAGAAAAATCAAAATCAAAAGTGGTACTACAAGAAAATGCTTTAGTACATTTTAGAGAATCCGAAAATAAACAGTGCAGGAATTTTGTACTATTTTTGTACAATTTTGTACACCAAATCAAAAATTGTGTACGTCAAATAACCGAGAAAAATCAAAATCAAAAGTGGTACTACAAGTAAATGCTGTAGTACCACTTTCTAGAATTCCAAAATAAACAGTGCAGGAATTTTGTACTATTTTTGGACAATTTTGTACACCAAATCAAAAATTATGTACAAATCAAATAACCGAGAAAAATCAAAATCAAAAGTGGTATTACAAGTAAATGCTTTAGTACATTTTAGAGAAACCGAATATAAACAGTGCAGGAATTTTGTACTATTTTTGTAGAATTTTGAACACCAAATCAAAAATTTTGTACAAGTCAAATAACCGAGAAAAATCAAAATCAAAAGTGGTACTACACGTAAATGCTGTAGTACCACTTTCTATAATTCCAAAATAAACAGTGCAGGAATTTTGTACTATTTTTGTACAATTTTGTACACCAAATCAGAAATTTTGTACAAGTCAAATAACCGAGAAAAATCAAAATCAAAAGTGGTACTACAAGTAAATGCTTTAGTACATTTTCGAGAATCCGAAAATAAACAGTGCAGGAATTTTGTACTATTTTTGTACAATTTTGTACACCAAATCAAAAATTTTGCACAAGTCAAATAACCGAGAAAAATCAAAATCAAATGTGGTACTAGAAGTAAATGCTTTAGTACATTTTCGAGAATCCGAAAATAAACAGTGCAGGAATTTTGTACTATTTTGTACAATTTTGTACACCAAAGCGAAAATTTTGTACAAGTCAAATAACCGAGAAAAATCAAAATCAAAAGTGGTACTACAAGTAAATGCTTTAGTACATTTTAGAGAAAGCGAATATAAACAGTGCAGGAATTTTGTACTATTTTTGTACAATTTTGTACACCAAATCAAAAATTTTGTACAAGTCAAATAACCGAGAAAAATCAAAATCAAAAGTGGTACTACAAGTAAATGCTTTAGTACATTTTCGAGAATCCGAAAATAAACAGTGCAGGAATTTTTGTACTATTTTTGTACAATTTTGTACACCAAATCAAAAATTTTGTACAAGTCAAATAACCGAGAAAAATCAAAATCAAAAGTGGTACTACAAGAAAATGCTTTAGTACATTTTAGAGAATCCGAAAATAAACAGTGCAGGAATTTTGTACTATTTTTGTACAATTTTGTACACCAAATCAAAAATTATGTACAAGTCAAATAACCGAGAAAAATCAAAATCAAAAGTGGTACTACAAGTAAATGCTGTAGAACCACTTTCTACAATTCCAAAATAAACAGTGCAGAAATTTTGTACTATTTTTGTCAAATTTTGTACACCAAATCAAAAATTTTGTACAAGTCAAATAACCGAGAAAAATCAAATCAAAAAAGTACTACAAGTAAATGCTTTAGTACATTTTAGAGAAACCGAATAAAAACAGTGCAGGAATTTTGTACTATTTTTGTACACTTTTGTACACGAAATCAAAAATTTTGTACAAGTCAAATAACCAAGAAAAATCAAAATCAAAAGTGGTACTACAAGTAAATGCTGTACTACCACTTTCTAAAATTCCAAAATAAACAGTGTAGGAATTTTGTACTATTTTTGTACAATTTTATACACCAAATCAAAAATTTTGTACCAGTCAAATAACCGAGAAAAATCAAAATCAAAAGTGGTACTACAAGTAAATGCTTTAGTACATTTAAGAGAAACCGAATATAAGCAGTGCAGGAATCTTGTACTATTTTTGTACAATTTTGTACACCAAATCAAAAATTTTGTACAAGTCAAATAACCGAGAAAAATCAAAAGTGGTACTACAAGTAAATGCTGTAGTACATTTTAGAGAAACCGAATATGAACAGTGCAGGAATTTTGTACTATTTTTGTAGAATTTTGAACACCAAATCAAAAATTTGGACAAGTCAAATAACCGAGAAAAATCAAAATCAAAAGTGGTACTACAAGTAAATGCTGTAGTACCACTTTCTATAATTCCAAAATAAACAGTGCAGGAATTTTGAACTATTTTTGTACAATTTTGTACACCAAATCAAAAATTTTGTACAAGTCAAATAACCGAGAAAAATCAAAATCAAAAGTGGTACTACAAGTAAATGCTTTAGTACATTTTAGAGAAACCGAATATAAACAGTGCAGGAATTTTGTACTATTTTTGTACAATTTTGTACACCAAATAAAAAATTTTGTACAAGTCAAATAACCGAGAAAAATCAAAATCAAAAGTGGTACTACAAGTAAATGCTTTAGTACATTTTCGAGAATCCGAAAATAAACAGTGCAGGAATTTTGTACTATTTTTGTACAATTTTGTACACCAAATCAAAAATTTTGCACAAGTCAAATAACCGAGAAAAATCAAAATCAAATGTGGAACTACAAGTAAATGCTTTAGTACATTTTCGAGAATCCGAAAATAAACAGTGCCGGAATTTTGTACTATTTTTGTACAATTTTGTACACCAAATCGAAAATTTTGTACAAGTCAAATAACCGAGAAAAATCAAAATCAAAAGTGGTACTACAAGTAAATGCTTTAGTACATTTTCGAGAATCCGAAAATAAACAGTGCAGGAATTTTTGTACTATTTTTGTACAATTTTGTACACCAAATCAAAAATTTTGTACAAGTCAAATAACCGAGAAAAATCAAAATCAAAAGTGGTACTACAAGAAAATGCTTTAGTACATTTTAGAGAATCCGAAAATAAACAATGCAGGAATTTTGTACTATTTTTGTACAATTTTGTACACCAAATCAAAAATTTTGTACAAGTCAAATAACCTAGAAAAATCAAAATCAAAAGTGGTACTACAAGTAAATGCTGTAGTACCACTTTCTACAATTCCAAAATAAACAGTGCAGAAATTTTGTACTATTTTTGTACAATTTTGTACACCAAATAAAAAATTTTGTACAAGTCAAATAACCGAGAAAAATCAAAATCAAAAGTGATACTACAAGTAAATGCTGTAGTACCACTTTCTAGAATTCCAAAATAAACAGTGCAGGAATTTTGTACTATTTTTGTACAATTTTGTACACCAAATCAAAAATTATGTACAAATCAAATAACCGAGAAAAATCAAAATCAAAAGTGGTACTACAAGTAAATGGTTTAGTACATTTTAGAGAAACCGAATATAAACAGTGCAGGAATTTTGTACTATTTTTGTAGAATTTTGAACACCAAATCAAAAATTTTGTACAAGTCAAATAACCGAGAAAAATCAAAATCAAAAGTGGTACTACACGTAAATGCTGTAGTACCACTTTCTATAATTCCAAAATAAACAGTGCAGGAATTTTGTACTATTTTTGTACAATTTTGTACACCAAATCAGAAATTTTGTACAAGTCAAATAACCGAGAAAAATCAAAATCAAAAGTGGTACTACAAGTAAATGCTTTAGTACATTTTCGAGAATCCGAAAATATACAGTGCAGGAATTTTGTACTATTTTTGTACAATTTTGTACACCAAATCAAAAATTTTGCACAAGTCAAATAACCGAGAAAAATCAAAATCAAATGTGGTACTAGAAGTAAATGCTTTAGTACATTTTCGAGAATCCGAAAATAAACAGTGCAGGAATTTTGTACTATTTTGTACAATTTTGTACACCAAATCGAAAATTTTGTACAAGTCAAATAACCGAGAAAAATCAAAATCAAAAGTGGTACTACAAGTAAATGCTTTAGTACATTTTAGAGAAAGCGAATATAAACAGTGCAGGAATTTTGTACTATTTTTGTACAATTTTGTACACCAAATCAAAAATTTTGTACAAGTCAAATAACCGAGAAAAATCAAAATCAAAAGTGGTACTACAAGTAAATGCTTTAGTACATTTTCGAGAATCCGAAAATAAACAGTGCAGGAATTTTTGTACTATTTTTGTACAATTTTGTACACCAAATCAAAAATTTTGTACAAGTCAAATAACCGAGAAAAATCAAAATCAAAAGTGGTACTACAAGAAAATGCTTTAGTACATTTTAGAGAATCCGAAAATAAACAGTGCAGGAATTTTGTACTATTTTTGTACAATTTTGTACACCAAATCAAAAATTGTGTACGTCAAATAACCGAGAAAAATCAAAATCAAAAGTGGTACTACAAGTAAATGCTGTAGTACCACTTTCTACAATTCCAAAATAAACAGTGCAGAAATTTTGTACTATTTTTGTACAATTTTATACACCAAATCAAAAATTTTGTACGTCAAATAACCGAGAAAAATCAAAATCAAAAGTGGTACTACAAGTAAATGCTTTAGTACATTTAAGAGAAACCGAATATAAACAGTGCAGGAATTTTGTACTATTTTTGTACAATTTTGTACACCAAATCAAAAATTTTGTACAAGTCAAATAACCGAGAAAAATCAAAAGTGGTACTACAAGTAAATGCTGTAGTACATTTTAGAGAAACCGAATATGAACAGTGCAGGAATTTTGTACTATTTTTGTAGAATTTTGAACACCAAATCAAAAATTTGGACAAGTCAAATAACCGAGAAAAATCAAAATCAAAAGTGGTACTACAAGTAAATGCTGTAGTACCACTTTCTATAATTCCAAAATAAACAGTGCAGGAATTTTGTACTATTTTTGTACAATTTTGTACACCAAATCAAAAATTTTGTACAAGTCAAATAACCGAGAAAAATCAAAATCAAAAGTGGTACTACAAGTAAATGCTTTAGTACATTTTAGAGAAACCGAATATAAACAGTGCAGGAATTTTGTACTATTTTTGTACAATTTTGTACACCAAATTAAAAATTTTGTACAAGTCAAATATCCGAGAAAAATCAAAATCAAAAGTGGTACAACAAGTAAATGCTTTAGTACATTTTCGAGAATCCGAAAATAAAGAGTGCAGGAAATTTTGTACTATTCTTGTACAATTTTGTACACCAAATCAAAAATTTTGTACAAGTCAAATAACCGAGAAAAATCAAAATCAAAAGTGGTACAACAAGAAAATGCTTTAGTACATTTTAGAGAATCCGAAAATAAACAGTGCAGGAATTTTGTACTATTTTTGTACAATTTTGTACAAGAAATCAAAAATTTTGTACAAGTCAAATAACCGAGAAAAATCAAAATCGAAAGTGGTACTACAAGTAAATGCTTTAGTACATTTTAGAGAGTCCGAAAATAAACAGTGCAGGAATTTTGTACTATTTTTGTATAATTTTGTACACCAAATCAAAAATTTTGTACAAGTCAAATAACCGAGAAAAATCAAAATCAAAAGTGGTACTACAAGTAAATGCTGTAGTATCACTTTCTACAATTCCAAAATAAACAGTGCAGAAATTTTGTACTATTTTTGTTCAATTTTGTACACCAAATCAAAAATTTTGTACAAGTCAAATAACCGAGAAAAATCAAATCAAAAAAAGTACTACAAGTAAATGCTTTAGTACATTTTAGAGAAACCGAATAATAACAGTGCAGGAATTTTGTACTATTTTTGTACAATTTTGTACACCAAATCAAAAATTTTGTACAAGTCAAATAACCAAGAAAAATCAAAATCAAAAGTGGTACTACAAGTAAATGCTGTAGTACCACTTTGTAGAATTCCAAAATAAACAGTGTAGGAATTTTGTACTATTTTTGTACAATTTTATACACCAAATCAAAAATTTTGTACAAGTCAAATAACCGAGAAAAATCAAAATCAAAAGTTTTACTACAAGTAAATGCTTTAGTACATTTAAGAGAAACCGAATATAAACAGTGCAGAAATTTTGTACTATTTTTGTACAATTTTGTACACCAAATCAAAAATTTTGTAGAAGTCAAATAACCGAGAAAAATCAAAATCAAAAGTGGTACTACAAATAAATGCTTTAGTACATTTTCGAGAATCCGAAAATAAACAGTGCCGGAATTTTGTACTATTTTTGTACAATTTTGTACACCAAATCAAAAATTTTGCACAAGTCAAATAACCGAGAAAAATCAAAATCAAAAGTGGTACTACAAGTAAATGCTGTAGTACCACTTTCTACAATTCCAAAATAAACAGTGCAGAAATTTTGTACTATTTTTGTACAATTTTGTACACCAATTAAAAATTTTTGTACAAGTCAAATAACCGAGAAAAATCAAAATCAAAAGTGATACTACAAGTAAATGCTGTAGTACCACTTTCTATAATTCCAAAATAAACAGTGCAGGAATTTTGTACTATTTTTGTACAATTTTGTACACCAAATCAGAAATTTTGTACAAGTCAAATAACCGAGAAAAATCAAAATCAAAAGTGGTACTACAAATAAATGCTTTAGTACATTTTCGAGAATCCGAAAATAAACAGTGCCGGAATTTTGTACTATTTTTGTACAATTTTGTACTCCAAATCAAAAATTTTGCACAAGTCAAATAACTGAGAAAAATCAAAATCAAATGTGGTACTACAAGTAAATGCTTTAGTACATTTTCCAGAATCCGAAAATAAACAGTGCAGGAATTTTGTACTATTTTTGTACAATTTTGTACACCAAATCGAAAATTTTGTACAAGTCAAATAACCGAGAAAAATCAAAATCAAAAGTGGTACTACAAGTAAATGCTTTAGTACATTTTAGAGAAACCGAATATAAACAGTGCAGGAATTTTGTACTATTTTTGTACAATTTTGTACACCAAATCAAAAATTTTGTACAAGTCAAATAACCGAGAAAAATCAAAATCAAAAGTGGTACTACAAGTAAATTCTTTAGTACATTTTCGAGAATCCGAAAATAAACAGTGCAGGAATTTTTGTACTATTTTTGTACAATTTTGTACAACAAATCAAAAATTTGTCTCTCAAATCATCGTACACCTCCCATTCATCATTGAGACGTAGGCAGCAGGCTTTAAAATGACCTAGACTATCTTTTGAACATTCACCTGTATAGCGAATTACACCTCTGAAATGATATTGTATTCCTTGAATTGTTAGAATCTTTGGTATTTCAGATAATTTGCAAGTAAGCTGTACATTTCTTTCAAAATTTTCTTCAACAACTTCTACAAAAATATGGTACCGTGAAGGAGTTCTGTTAATAGTACGCAATCCAGCACAAAGAGGGTACTGTGATTCCTCTAGATTTACATAAGCATCATCGTCTGAAAAATCATGAAGTTCCCTTATCTCAGAACGGCACATGTGTGTCCTGCTTCCTGTCAAATCTCTCTCAACTTGTTCCTCAATACTATCTAGTCTGGAAGTTCTACTTATGCTTGATACAGCAATGGGTAAAGACACAGTTTTTCTGGGACATACTGCTGATGAACATAAATGCTTTTCTTCACCAGAAGCCATACCACTCCAAGCATGTTGAATCATCTGCGATATTGGTAATCGGGCGTCCAATGAGGTAATTCCTGCATTCAAAGTTTTGTAGTTTTTCATGAATTCTAGTAATGCTTTCGCACGAAGGCGATATGTAGTTGCTGTTGGTCCAAACTTCATCATCTGTGTCACGATGTAGGCAGTATCATTTAATTCAGAATTCTTTAGAATAATTTCATAGTATTTCTGGCTGTCACAATATGCTACACAAGCTAACTGGACAATGGAATCAAATCCACATGTATTCCTTACCATTACTTTCATTTTGCCAAGTTTGACTGGGCGCAAATGACATCTATTTCCATTTTTTAAAATCCCAATTGGCATTGATTTATTAGATGTGCTCATGTCAGTTCGAAGAAGTTCAGTACTATGTTCTAAATATGAAGATCTAGGTCTTAATTTCTCTCCTTGACCTTTCCAGTTTTCAACAGCACAACTTTCTGCCAATTTGTCTGTGTCAATAGTATTAACTGAATTGGAAACTGTACCTTCCAACAAGGTTGGGTTATCATCTCTAGACACTTCTGTTGGGGGTTGTGCATCCTTTCTTTCATGGTCGTGTATTTCTGTTCCTTTTCCAGACGTCCTTATCTGTACTGGATCATGACAATAATTCATATTAGAATCAACACAGTGATCAGGTTTGGAAGTTTGGTATTCTCTTTCTACAAAAAGCGCAGTTTTGCTACTGATCTGCATTACACTCTGGGAGTCATGTTCCAATTTCCGTGACGCAAATGACGAGGTTGCCAACTTCATTGAACCGCTGATGTACTGTATGTGTGTAAGAAGAAAATCATCCAGTCGGGCAGGCAACTTGACATTCTGGAAAACTCTATTCTTTGTATTATTGAAATTGCTTTCTACATGGGCACTGGAAGCTGTCTTTTGACCATAACCGAAATGTGGAACCATGACAGCTGTCCATGTAGGAATAAGGTGGCACAAGTTCAAAATATCAGCTACAATATCTGGCAAATACTGTTGATTTCCTCTGTTCCCATCTTCATTTACATTTCTCTTAACTTCCTCTGCAATCCTTTCTGCCCAGATGCGAAATCCCGCTGCTTTTGGAATTTCACTTTCAACTAGTGGGTCAGGTGGTAAAGACACTTCCGTTTCAGATTGTTCAGGAATATCTATTTCAAACCCGGCAATTCGATGTTGCAAATATAATTTGCTAACTTCGCAATGCGTTTTTTCTCCAGTACAGTGGCGTACGCAAGGGGGGGGGGTTACCGGGTTTAAACCCCCCCCTTTGGCTATTGAAATACGATTTTTTTCAAGAAATGGCCAATTTATCACAGTAAAAGAGCTGTGACAATAATAATAACAATAAACATTTGAATAATTATTGCCATGCAGTTCGGAGGAAAGTATTGCATTCCAAACACGCACGTCTTTCAGAGTGAAGAATGCCTTGAAAACAAACACAAATTCTTTAAAATAAAATATGAGAGCCCCTATGATTTTCAAGAGAAAAAAAGTTGTTTTTGTATCAGCTGCAATAATTACCAGTAAGAAAGTAAGGAAAAATACTTGGTTCGTTGTACTAGCAGCTAATGGAGACAAAGGCTAAGCCGACAAAAATACACAGTCAACAGTCCGCCTTCCCATTGTTTACCGCGGCACGTTTGATTTTCTGAATTCGAACAACAATAAACGTTAATCTCTTTACAAGTAACTGCTCAATTGTCCTCACGACGCTGGGTCAAAGCAGGCGGCACACGTGTCAACAAACCTTTCTTTCATTCCTTGCACTAATGGGGTGGGGTATCAGACACTCGGAAGACAGTTTCATCTTGCCGTCAAAGAACCCAGCAGACTTTCAAGACCTTATTTTCATCTTTTCTCAATTTAGCAACATCGTAAATTCCAAGACCGCGGAGCGGCACACCCTCAAATTTGTTGTCCTCGGCTTCAAGAGTAGACAAATGACCATTTTATGACGCCTGTCCTCCGTCGAGCAATACTATACGGCAGGAAATAAAGGAAAGCTGGATTTACAAATGCATCGCTGTTCCTTGTCGGCGACCTTTTACTGGTGGCTTCACAGTTGTTCGTTACGAGAAATTCAACTTTGTTATAGCGGAATTTTTCTTTTCAAAGCAATTATGTTTGTCTTCCCTTTGTGCGGCCCTGGAACCTTTGTTGGTAAGAACAGCGAGACAATCCAGATGTGGATTACCGTGCACGTGCATAGTAGATTTTGAGAACGGTATTGGCGCGTTTCTCATTTGAACATAAACCCTTTACAGTGTCGTGTCGTTTTGGATCCGACGATATGTCTAAGCGATCGCAAAGTTCAATTTTGAATTTTTTTTGCAAAAAGTCGCGTAGTGATTCTCGCAAGAATTGTGAAAATTCCACGCCATCGGAGAGTGCTTCGTGTGGTGACGTTACTGCGAACATTCTTCCCGGTAACGATTTCGCATCCCCATGTGAACTATCAAGTGATCCTGAACCTACATCTACATCGCTAAATAATGTCGAAGTGCTTCGTGAATCGCCTGGAAATGATAAATGTGTTGCTTTTGTTCAGGAATCATCTACATCTTCACGTACTAATGAACCACACGCTTATGACATTGGACTTTACGTAGGAAGAAACTTGTCCATTGAAAAAAAGTTGGACGTCTTGAACAATGTCTGGGAACCAGATCCAGGATTTGTGTTTCCGTCAAAAGGAAAGCGAAATTTGCGATTTCAGTTTAAGTGACTTTATCGCTGGAAGTGGCTTGCATATTCCGAATTTAAGGAAGGAAGTTTTTGTAAATTTTGCGCCCTCTTCGCTCCAAGTGATGGTGCTGGATCAGGTAAGCAGCCCTTAGGTCAACTGTGTAGTGTGAAGTTTGAAAATTGGAAGGACGCCGTCGAGCGGTTTTCAGAACATGAAAAGTGTCTCTATCACAAGGAAAGTTTGGAGGTTGCAAGTACTTTGGCCGATATCTCGTGTGGTAAGAAACAGTCTATCGATGTTTTAATAGATACTGCAGCTATGCATAAAAAACTTGAAAACAGGAAAAAAAGTTGTTCCTATAATTGAAACTGTTCTGTTCTGCGGCAAACAGTGTCTCGCACTGCGAGGCCACAGGGATTCGGGGCGAATAGAAGTTGATCAAGAACCAGAAGAGAATGACGGCAACTTCAGGGCACTTCTTCGCTTTCGAAGTAAGACTGATTCCGAATTAAAAAGTACATTGACTAGTAGTGCCGGAAATGCTCAATATATAAGTCCTAGAATACAGAACGAAATAATTGAAGCGTGCAACGACCTGATTGTTCGAGATCTTGTTAACGAACTTAACTCCTCCAGCTTCTTCTCTATCCTTGCCGATGAGACGTCAGATATAGCAGGCATAGAACAATTATCACTGTGCGTTCGTTATGTTGACACAAAAGAATTCGTTGTGAGAGAAAACTTTTTACAATTCATACCATTGTATGATGTGACCGGAAAGGGAATCGCAAAGGCTATGTTGGACAAGTTGCGTTCATTAAATATAGACTTAAATAAAATTCGTGGACAAGGATATGACGGAGCTGCGTCAATGTCAGGACAACTGAACGGAGTCCAGGCACATGTAAAGGAAATAATTCCATCAGCCTTGTATGTTCACTGCTCTGCTCACAGTCTCAACTTAGCTGTATCCAGTGCTTGTGAAGTTGCTGCTATTAGAAACTGCATGGGTACAATATCGAGACTGTATGAATTTCTTAATACACCTAAAAGGCAACATGTTTTAAAATCGGCGATAAATGAATTGGAAACTACAACTTCACGGCGTGAAAAATTAATTAAACTCTGTGCAACGCGTTGGTTGGAAAGGTATGACTCAGTGGCCGCGGTGGTGGAATTGTATGACCCTATTATTGCAACACTCCAAAACATATCAGAATGGAAAGACAGAGACTCGTCGACACAAGCAAATTCAATTTTATGTGCTCTGAGTGATTGTCAATTTGTGATATCTCTGTTTTGTATTCAAAAGCTGTTTTCTTTAAGTCTGCCTTTGTGTAAATTCCTGCAGAATTCGACCATTGATCTATTGGAAGCCGTAAACCTCGCTGAAGATATTAACAATGAAATGAAATCCTTGCGCGAAAATGTCAATGAAGAATTTCTAAAAATCTTCACTTGTGCTTCCGAAGTCTTAGATACGTTGGGGTCCTCCATTCAAATCCCCCGCATGGCAGCACGACAGAGAAACCGTGTGAACTTGGACTTACCATCTGCGACGCCAGAAATTTACTTTCGCGTCTCTACTTTTATCCCATTTCTGGATGCCTTTATGTCCCAATTGGATTCTCGTTTCTTGAAACATAAGGACATTTTAAAGAGTTTTCAGTGTCTTTTACCTAGCAACCCAGTCCCTCTGCATTCTCAAGTTGCTGCTTTCACTTCGCTCACGGATTTCTATGCCAGCGACGTAAGAAGCGATTGCCAAGAAGACCTGAACACTGAATTAAAATTATGGTACAGAAAAATTGCACGTCATGAGAAGGTAGACCAACCAAAAACTGCTATAGATGGATTAGCCATTTGCAATCCAAACATAATGCCAAATATATTTGCATTGCTAGAAATATTGGCTGTGCTGCCCGTGACCACGTGCACAAACGAACGATCTTTCTCAACATTGCGCCGCTTAAAGACATATTTGCGCAATTCTACAGGAAATACGCGATTAAATGGATTGGCACTCCTGAACATACATAAGAAGCACACTCCAACTGCAGAAGATGTGTTGAATGAACTAATGAAAAAAAGTCGTCGTTTGGACATTGTGCTGTGATTTCCAATGTGTAGGGACAAATACGTACATATTATTTGATTTATTTATTAGTTTAAACTTACTTTTGAACCCAAAAATAGACTCAGTGAAATTGACCTACATGTATATAGTGAGTTTGAATTCTACATCGTGCCTCTTTATCCTCCTGCTGGGTGAGTTCCATACTTTGATTATTTAAATTTGTTTTAATATATTTGCTTGTTCTCATGGATTTTCTTCACTTTTAAAATGTTTTCATATACAACTAACCGTTGACTAGACAATTATTTCATAACGAAGTTGACATGTTCCTGGAATTTGTTAAAAATCGAATGACTAGAAAATAATTTCGCTCTCTTGCTTTCATAAGTATATTTATGTAGATCCCTACTACTTAAGAGTAGTAGTAGTGATATTAGTAGTAACAGCAGCAGCATTAGTAGTAATAGTAGTATTAAGTAAACTATAATAAAACACTGGTAATATGAATTTGGCTTAACAGTTTTAGAAATAACCCCCCCTTGATGAAATCCTGCGTACGCTACTGCTCCAGTAACAGTGTTAACACCCTCAGACTCGCTCATTGCAACGGTGAAAATGTGGCTTAAAAGCGTTTCAATGTCATTCAAGTATGTGGATTGAATAACTTGTCCAAGAGATCTTAGATAAAGTTGTCGAGTTCTTCTCAGTTGTCCACGAAGACTTCCGAATTGACTCATGAGTTTGACTACGTGAGACACATCTGATCGTATGAAGCAAGTGGGAAGGCCTTGTAGTTTTTCATCAGGTTCTATGGACATGATCTCTGAACACTTATCTAAATACCTAGTCTGAAAGTTTGTAAACGTTTGCACGCAGGCAGACATCAGGGCCTTGGACATATCCGTTATTACCTCCATGGGTACAATTTTACAATCGATCAACCACCGACATAGCCAATGTCTGATAGTCTCTGTGTCATGGCGTTCACTTATCATGTTACAGGCAGGATATTGTTTCTGTTCCTCAGGATAAGGCACCGTTGCTTCATATAGAAATATATTAGAGGACATCCTTTCTTTTGTTCTTTCAAGTTTCTTAACAACACTACCAGTAGCATCAATACATAACTGCGATATATCTGTTGCTTTGAATATTGCCTGTGTAACACACACTTGTTCATGGGACCAGTAATGAACAATGAGCTTATCATATGTCACGTCCTTCAATGACGAACTGTAAGGTTCCATGTACTTCGCAATACATAAAGCCAAAATAGGATTTTCATGCAACCTACTTTTTTTCTTTTCCAAACACTTGGCAATCCTCAGTGCATTTAATGTTGGGATGTGACTGGGTTCGGATTCACCAAATTCAATTGCTGCTTCAGCTTCTTCACACCTAATGGAGACGGCTGACTTATTTTCCTTACATTGTTTTTTGATTCCATCCTTTCTTCTTATTCCCGCTAATTGTCTTTTGTCTTGTTTGGGATGGAGCTGGCGATACTGTCCTTTAAAAGTACATTCCATAATTACTTTGCCATTCTTTGGAATGTGATTAATGTTACCTTCAAGAAATGAACCGCACCATCTGCATATTCCCGTGATCTTGACATATTGCCGATCATTTTCTGCACAAACTTTTCCCCCAGAATAAACCATTCTGCATGGGCACCTTTTTTGTGCATGAAAATGATCATGAACCTTGTGCGTCCAAACATTCCTCTTCAATACTTGCATTGTTCGTGATGAAGTTCTGCCTTGTGTTTTGCGGTTGTAAGCAACTTCCTCTGGTCCCATTTCCCGCCACTCGTCTACACTAAACTCAATATTAAATTCCATTGCATAATGACCTAAATCACCAACTCGCTCACTGTAAGGCACCCCACTTAATTTCTTCTGTACTGAGTCTGTAGGTACATCATTCCATTCTGTGTCAGATTCCTCCTCCGAAGAATACACTAAAATGGGTTCTGAAAGATCTATACTTTCCTTTGAAATATCTATAAGTTCATGCAAACCGTATCGATTTTGGTAGGTATATGTGTGTAAGGCCTCTGGTGTGGTACTGTAAACATCTTTCGCAGCTTCACTTATCCTTTTCCAAACACTGTCGCTTCTAGAAGCAATGTTTCCATTCCCAAGATTAATAGCCTCCTTTTCTGCAAGAAAGAATGGCTTCAACTTGTCAATTGGAATAGAACAGGGCCTTCCACGACGTGGTACTCGTACTTTTGAGACATACGAAATGTGCAAAGATTTTAAATCATGAACCTAAGCATAGGGTAAAAAAGTAATATAAACACGAAACCAAGTTCAGTTCAATCATTTAAATAAGAAATAATTTTGATTTCCACGTTGCAGACAGCACGTTCATGTAGATTGATTGGTTTAGTTTATTTCTCGTCCCTTAAGCACCTTCATGTTGTAATTCCATAGTAGCACATAGTCCACTAAAAATTAGGCTAATCTGGATTGGACCCGAGAACCCGAACCATTGTGCAATATACCTAAATCTGGAATGAAATCCAGGACTCTTTGATTACAAGGCAACAACAGCATCAACATTATTGTCGGGATGCCTTGGTACTTGCTAGAAGTTTACTTGTCAAAATGTAACTTTTCCATGGGACAATATACAATTGGGTGAGTCAAAAATAAAATGAGATCGAATAATGTGGGCTAGAATATAATTTTGGCATGGCATTAATTTACGTGCTCAATCTCAGCTCGATACGTTATCGTTAAGGACTTGACAATTTCGTGACAACCCATTGCCTCATTCAGTTCCATCAATATGGTTAAGGGTTATTGTGGTAAATCTATCTGAGATACAGAATAATTTTTTTTTAAAATATTACCGCAGATATTCAATTTCTAACATTTCATACAACACAATCATACCTTTTACAAAAATGAAAACCTTCATCTTCATTGATATAAGCGTGAATAGCAGAGAACACAAGCGTGAATAGCAGTGTTGCCCACGAGACGATACTTTGGCCTGTCTCGTCTCGTCTCGAAAATATTCGTTTGTCTCGGGACACATGATCAATCTCGTCTCGTCCCAAATTTTTAAAAGCTTGTCCCGTGGACAACACTAGTGATTAGCAGAGAACACTCATTAAGATCGTGTAGAGTTTGTAGCGTGCCCGGTATTTGAGTGTGCAATATTCCTTCTTGATTTAGATGTCAAAGCTATATTGTGCTGTATTCTCTCTTGTAGAAGGTTTCTTTCTAGGTTATGGTAAGCAAAGAGGTATACAGCCCATCAATTCTCCTCCTGGGAATGCCTGATTCCCGCTCTGGAAGCGGGATAATATATAATTAATATAAAAGTTCGTAATCAGTACATTTCAGTTGGAACATAATTTATTAATGCCACTTCTTTTCAATGAATATTGGTATGTGAGGCCATTGGGAAGTAGGCCTCATGAACTAGTGCAATTAAATATAATTGAAAATACACTGAAATATAGTAGTTGTGAATGGTGCAGTGCCTCCCAATAGCTAGAAGTGCAGTACATAATCTTTCAGCTAGATCGTAGGCCAAGGGCAATGTAATTGCACATTCTAACTTCTCTCCTAAGCAATTTCGGACATAGAGCTAATTTAAGTCTTACTCTGTAAGCAAAGTAATCTAGATTGTTTTCTAAGTGGCAAGTTCTACAATTAAGTAGGTGCGATGATTGCATGTTTACATGCTAGTAATAAATTGCATAGGTCTTCGACCAATATAAACTCGCCATCCCCTGTGATCCTGCTAGTACAAGATCGATCTACTCTCGACAAGTGAGACGTGTAAATATCCCATAAATGATGCCCAAAGTTAAATTTAGGTCTCTTATTTTACTTGATGAGTCATCACGTCAAAAAGTGTACACCATCTGTGGGTGAAAGACGGGGCGCTGTTTATTGTACAGCGAGCTATTGCATTTGAAATGGTTGGGTGCTAAACTTTCTTTACAATCCTGATGAAATGTGCTATGAGGCCTGGAGGCCGGGTCTACCTAATATTTATTTGTCTATATACAAATATTACTACTTATAATTTAATTAAACAGTGAAAACAAGAAAAGTGAAATTTTAGGTCTTTCGACAGTTGCAGCAAATTTCCATCCCTGCTTGGTACTAAATATTCGCATTCAATGAAGCAACTTTCTGTCGTCTAGCTCACTCCGTTGGTATTTTCTTTCCGCTCCTTTTAACAACGCTGCTAGCTCAGCAATCCGCACGTGCATACGAGAGCGCTCGTTCACAAAAAAAAAAAAAAGCGTGATGACCTGGTGTCACGGTATCTAGTGACATGTGAAACGCAGTTCGATATAAATTATTTTTTATATATTGATTCATTTTATGCACAAACATGAAAGTGTGAGGTTTGATTTATTTTGTGAATAAACTTGTATCCGAGCCAGACGTCGGGAGTTGGGGACGAGTTTTTCTTGAGTGACAGCCGAACTGTCATTTCGGCTTAGAACATGACATATTTGCACCAACGCGGAGATAAGGAAAGATTATTTTCGCCGCTACCGGGCTCGAGTCGCAGCAGGCGTTCGAACCCATGTTCACGGATGACCAGGAAAACCAGCTGGAGCTCAAGCCTGCAAGGATCGACGACGCGCACTTGACCGCGTTTCAAGAAATGGAGAGAGGTCATTTCCATCCCTCTGAAACAGAAGCCAAGCCACTAGAGCGTCCCTCTCAACGGAAGAATTCGAATCTCTTATATATAGGCAGTACTATGATTCCAGACACAGTTTTTCACCCGGATTTCATAGAGAGAGCAGCTCCGCGCTACACTCTCGCGTGATTATTGTTTTGTGTCCGTGGACTTTGTTTCCTTACGCACCGTGAGCGAGTTGCAGATAGGGAGTTACCAGTGTGCGCCTTATTTTGGTGAAGATTACGCGGTGATTTGTTTTTGCCAAGCGTTAACTACATAATCATGGGCGGCTAAAGGAGATTGAGAAGGGAGTCTGTCGACTTCCCTGACCCCGCAACGATGCATCGCCATCTTCCGATGAAGCCAGTCAGCCAACGCCACAGACGACACCAAAGCCAAACACTGCCCAAAGCCCGAAGGACGTTTTCAGAACGACGCCGATCGAAGCCCGTCACCAGAGAGAGAGATTGAAGGACGACTCCAGAACGACGCCGATCGAAGCCAGAGGGAGAGATTGAAGGACGACTCCAGAACGACGCTTCCAGAACGACGCCGAATCGAAGCCCGTCACCAGAGAGATTCTGAACCGACGCGTGACCACGTACACCCGACGCTAGTGGCAAGAGGAACGCCCGAAGTACTAAGGAGGTGCAAGTACACCAGATCGTCGCAATTATTCTTCGTCGCGATCGACCTCGGAGGACAATTTCGCCACAAAGGAACCGTGTGCAAGTCCCGCGTCCAGGAGAGATGAATGACCACGCCATGTAGCAGAGTCTGGTACAGTATACTTCAGAGGGTCTCATGTACATGTAAACGTGCGTCATTAGTATCAACACCGTACAGTTAACGCCGAAGTCTCACTTATTCGCAAAGTTACTCAGGAAACCCCGAACCTAATCCCCGCGTCTGATAATTTTTGGTATTGTTATAAAAAAGGGTAATTTCATGTTCAGATGTTCTAATTTAATTGTCTGCATTCAGCGTTAGAAGCTCCATTTCATTTCTTTAATATTTAGTGTAAATTGTCAAAGTGTGCTCCATTTTTTTTGTGTAACCGACCGCCCCGTCGCGCCATTTAATTTGTCAATAGTTGACTGATGAGTCCTTTTTAATTGTGGAAAGCGTAGTTGTTTTTATTGCAAGGTCGTGTGCGTGAAATAGTATTATTTGTTGCATAGTGGTTTTTAAGGTAATTTTTGCTCGCGCCGACGATTGATTTGTGTATTTCCGGCAGCTGGAGCCAATTAAGTTTTTGCATCACTATGTAATTGAGTAGTTGTTCTCATTGGACGAGAGAGGCTTGTGTGTAAACCCCCGTCCGAGAAACTTGTATAATGTCGTGCTTACGACTCGATGCATACGTTCATTCGAACGAAAGATTTAACCACGCCGACCCAATTGTCTTAGTTAACCGCTTTCCGAGGGCTGGCACTTAAGTTAATTTAAAAGAGCACAGGAGCTGGCAGACAAATGCCCTAAATTCACATAAAGGTTTAAAATTAAAAGGAATGGTATGTTAATGAGATCCATGATTTGTATCCATACTTCACATGTAAAAATACCTCATGTGTGTGAAAGAGAGATAGAGTGAATGTTGTGAGAGTGAGGAGGCTTTGTAAACAGTTGTTGATTGCAATATTTTTGTTGTTACAATATATATTCACTTTTTACCGTTCGTCAGTGTTGTTATTTGACGTTTTTCAGGTACCAGATATTATGCTATTAGTGTTTTATGATTGTTCGAATCTACATATCAAAGGTAAACAAAACAGTGTAACTTTTCAAGGTATTAATCTCCGCCTCGCAATAGTATGACAATAAACGACCGTCTCAGTACCGAACTTGATAACTGGACCGTGAGTCACGACCGGTTTCCCGTACACATAACGACGTTTGGCCCCGTGCCGGGGTATGATTGACACGTCATTTCGGGGACCGTGAGTGCACTCGTTACACTGGATTGATTTACAATATGTGGCAGCGTTGTACGAAGTGTTGTCTTTCTAACTGAAAACAATTTGTTATAGTTTTATCATCATTACAGCCCAGTAAGATCTGAGATTGATCGATTGATTTAATTTATTTTACTTCGCGTTTTGTGGCTCTTGGCTAATTTGCGAAGATGGTGATGAGTGATGAAATTGATGAATGGACATTCACAAACAACCAAACCGGAGCGGGATTCGAACCCGGGACCCTTGGAGTCGAAGCGTGATGTACTAACCACTCGGCCATATGGTCCGGCCCGATTGTGTGGGAAAGCTCTTGCAGTAATACATATAATAAAGACGTAGCGTGGCCGTAGGTGGTTGGACGTTGCATTATATTGTGCATCAACCTCGACAAGTGCATTCGTCAAAGTTTTATTGTCTTGAAGTCCATAATATTGGAAACTGTGGGATTACACTTAAATACAATTAAAGATTAGTCATCTGAGGTGTCTAGATTCTAAGAAAACACCAGATTAAATATCCGAATTTATAGCAGTTAGCATGGCCACAATACGAGTATTAGTGACTAGCTTACGGTTAGCCCCCTCCCCCTGGACCACGTACTACATCTAGATGTCTTTATTCCAATCCCGCGTTGTGGTCAAAATCAGGGTGGTATTTGTAGGGCGGATGGGGGAATCCCCCCTCTGGGTACTTGTGTCCCCCAATCTGCTTGATAAATTTTATCCATGGGGGAAATATATGGCATAAAGTCATTATCTCATGTTCTCCCTAGATAGTCAGTAGAATCCCCCCACTGGAAATTTCTTAAATACGACACAGGTCGAAATGTGAACTATCATAAAATATCAGTGTAAAGTTCTTAAAATGTTCTCCGATCAGAAATTTAAAAATATGGCTATCAGCATAATTTAGAGCGTTCGCAAAATAGGGAAAATCGATTTCCGTGAGCCAACTGAAATGTGTTGATCCATTTCGCTGAAGCGTTTCTCCATGCTACATGCACCGAAGAAACAAATTTGTCGTTTGTTGTCTCACCATCCAAAGAGGGAAAAGTACGTTCTCTTTTTAGCTGCATTCCACTTAAGTATGTAAGCATCAGCAATAACTGTTGGAACTCGTTGTTGAAAGACATCAATTGTAGATAGATGGCCCATATTGTTACAATGTAACAATGTTGTTTACTACTTTAGTAAGATTAAATCTTTGCTTGGATCATAGAATACATCGCCGTAAATTAATTTCTGATACCCTGTTATTGTTGTTTTTTCCCCATGAGATGTGAGCTCCAATTACCACATCAAACCTCCATTTTAAAAGTTATTCAGTCAAAAATAGTTATGGAGGGTCATTTTAAGGGAGGTTGCACTTACCAGTTCTTGTTTTCCCGATTTCTTTACTTTCATTTTACTTTTTAAAATTTTCCTCCAAATTTCGGGGGCGTCCGTAGTCCCTTCAGCCTCTCTATTCGTACGCCACTGTCCTTGGCTGCTGGTAGTGTTAAAAGAGCTGTACACCAACTTTGTATAAGATTCAGAATTCAGTTTTCCAGAGATCTTGTCGCGCAGTAATGTGTTTCGTCAGCTTTTGTGGCAAAGTGTGGTCGTTTACTTACTCGTAAATTCTCAGAGACGGTGACGATTGTTCTGAACCTTTTTCAATGATACACACCTTAAAATGTTGACCTTGGCCCTTTGTCCTTCCTTACGCTTTTCATAAAGCGTACGGTATTATCGACTTTAAACATTTTTTTCGGTTATTTTAGAATTAGAATGTCAAGAAATTTTTAATAATTTTCTCACAGAAAATTTCCCGATTTAGTGGGGAAATGACTTTCTTTTGTACGAACGTCGGGATTTTTAAAATTTCACATACTGATCTCAAACATAATTGTATGCTGTAAGCGCTTGTCTTGTGTGGACACCAGTACTTACAATTAAATTAGTATAAATATGGCTAAATGCAACAACGGGCAGTAAACGGATGTCATTCCTGAATAATAGCACATTACTTCTTACATTTAGACTGAACAGGAAGTTGCTGTTTGTTTACTCGTGGATAATCCCCATAAACATCGAATCCGAATCGTCACATTTTGACGCAACCTGAGGGAGCGAGGAGAGGTACGTGAACGTGAGCAAGTGATTAAAATTTTTAACATTCGTTGCTCGAGTTGGCACATAAAATTCTAAAGGCTGAGAGATTACGATGTCCCCTTTGCATTGTACCGTTCCATGAAGACACATGTCGGGGTGTGAGGATAGGGTAGGGTAACCAGACGTCTTGATTGCACGACAGTCCTTGTGTCTGTCCGTCCTGCTGTCTGCGATGCTACTCCAAAAATGGAAATATGTGCTATTTTTCAAACAGCGTCCTGCGAATGTCCAGCAAAATATCCAGACGAATTGTTTAAATCTGTGAAACTGTTAGTGCCTTTTAAATTAATAGAACCTGGACATTGTTAGTTTATATAGAAATACTTGTGGATCTAAAATATTTCTCGCTCGCTTCGCTCGCGACCTTGGTCTCCCGCAAGCAGTCTGTTCATGATAATGATATGTGAGCCACCGAACAGTGCCGGCGATTAGGGTTGGGCGAAGGGGGACAGTTCCCCCCCTCACTTTTCGCCACTTTTGCCTAAGCACTATGCCAAACCTTTAGTGTTGTCCACGGGACGAGACGGGACAGGCTTTTAAAAATTCGAGACGAGACGAGATTGACCATGTGTCATGAGACAAACGAATATTTTCGAGACGAGACAGCATTTCCACGAGACGAGACAGGCCAAAGTCTCGTCTCGTGGGCAACACTGCAAACCTTATCTACAAATGAAAATATACTGTCTTTGCCCTCCCCAGTTTTGCCGTTTTGCCACCTTGCCCCCCTTCCAGGTTCTCGAACCCCGCCACTGGTACCGAGTGATGACTAAAAGCATATGCCGGGGCGCTTTGAAATTTGAAAATAGCCCAATTCTGGGGATTTGCATGTTTGATGCATTGATGAGATTATTACTACAACTGCGGCAAGAGACAAATATATTTTCAGTATTGATTAATATTTTAATATTACAAGTATTTGACAGTGTGTGGATGTCTTATAATAAAAAAGTAAGGAAACACAAAAAAAAAGAACAGTTAGAACGGGAGAGATAGGAAGGTTAATCTGTAAAATTTAAAAGATAAGCAAAATGAGGAACGAAAAAGAGAGAATGAAAAGAGAAGTATGTATGAAGGGAGGAACTCCATGGCGAAGTGGTTGAACGCTAATAAGCCAGGTTCTGGGATCAAATCCCAGTCTGGGCATGGATGTTCTGAGTGTCCATTCATGAATTTAATCGTATCATCACTCTCATATTCATGTTGCAATTAGCCAAAAAGACATAAAAGCGACGGTAAATAACAAAAATCAAATCAAGACAAGGACGTATTTAAAGGGGGCCCAGGGAGTCCGGACCTCGCCCGAAAGGATTGCCAAGTACTAAAATTAAATAATGATAATATGCTCTTGTTTATCATTTTTTTGTATAATCGATGGTTATTAATTTCCTCTGAGCTATTTGGAAGGCAAGGATTATATTGGGATCATACAGCTTTGAATGACATTACAAAGATTTATACACACTACTACGCATAATAATGTGCATAAAATATTAATCAGAAACTTTACTTTTCTCCAACTCCATCTAACATTGTTTCTGTTATTCAATAAATATTCAATTCTTCATGTTTTTTACATTAATTTCATTGCCAGGGTACTTGTTTTTACATAAATTATTCCGATCTTAACTACAGGTAAGCTGTTACATCTTTATTCCATAGGCGTGCGCATGGGGGGGGGGGGGCAAGGGGGGCAGATTTTTTCCATGGAAGGACAATAAGGTATTTTAGAATATTGCATATCAACCCGATAATAGTGTTGTCCCCTCAAAAAACACCACTTGAATTTGAAATTACCGCAATCATGTAAATTACTATGACTGAAATCAAATTATACGTGTGAAATATATACTTATAGGTTGATATTCGATTTCAGGGTGGTTACAAACAAGCAGAAATGAAATTCCCTGACTTTTCCAGGTTTTCCAGGACAAAATTTACATTTTTCCCTGACTATTACAAACTAAACTAAATCGATGTTTTTGCAAATGGAAATAATAAATTCATACAGATCCAGGTATAGATTTGTTAAGTACCAATATTATCTTCTATGAAATGGACTTATTTCTCTATTCTCTATGATTTGAATTCAAAGTGCAAAATAATGAATTTGGAAAATTATTACAATTCACAAGCTAGGAAAGGATTACGGAATTTTATCATACGCAGTAAGTTTAAAATAAAATACTTGATTATTTTTAAAGTTACGACTAAATGAGATAGGAGCGAAGAGTGATTGATTTCGAAATACAATTTGTAATTTATTATGAACCTGTATCACCTAACATCAAGAAGGAAACTGATTTCTTTGCCTTGCTTCTCATTCAGCAGTTCGTCTCAGGAAAACTGAGACCCGAGAAACTATAAACAATCAGCACACTAACCCAGCGCGGCGCTTTGTTGATACAAACAAAAAAAATCGGACAATTATAAAAACACAAAACCAGTAAATAAGCAACTGCAGTCAGATTGTTGAATTGAATGTTCATTCTATTTTTGGTTCCGAACTCTTGTCACGGATTCTCTTCGTGCGATGCTGTTAGAAACAATGTAATATGACACTACCTCGCCCACACTACCTCAGGGTCAACACAACAGAAGGGGCCGAAAAACAGTCGATGCGTGTGAACTGCTCACAATCGCAGCCGAAATATTCTTAGAAATGCTGAGGTATATTTATCGGCGTATACAGTCAGGAGCAAATATGGATTGGATAAGAACGATTCCTTACACTACCTTGATCCTTTCTTTCGATCTTTCTCGCACTTCACCCTCGCAGGGATTGATCTTAGTGGAATACATAAACGACATTAATTATATCAAAAAGGAGCAAGTGCTGCATAAGGGTACTTTTCAAACATGCTACTTGGTACAGTCAAGGACACTCCTGGGTGGTACTTGTAGTGCATTTTTTTATTTTTCTCGGTTATTTGACTGGTAAAAAACATTTGATTTGGTGTCCAAAACTATGCAACAATAGTACAAATATCCTGCACTGTTTACTTTTCAATTGTTGAAACTGGTACATCAGCTTCTACTTGCTGCCACTTCTGATTTAGATCTCTCTCGGTTATTTGACTTGTACAAAATTTTTGATTTGGTGTACAAAATTGTACAAAAATAGTACAAAATTCCTGCACTGTTTATTTTGGAATTCTAGAAAGTGATACTACAGCATTTACTTGTAGTAAAACTTTTGATTTTGATTTTTCTCAGTTATTTGACTTGTACAAAATTTTTTATTTGGTGTACAAAATAGTACAAAAATAGTACAAAATTCCTGCACTGTTTATATTCGGTTTCTCTAAAATGTACTAAAGCATTTACCACTTTTGATTTTGATTTTTCTCGGTTATTTGACTTGTACAAAATTTTTGATTTGGTGTACAAAATTGTACAAAAATTGTACAAATTTCCTGCACTGTTTATTTTCGGATTCTCGAAAATGTACTAAAGCATTTACTTGTAGTACCACTTTTGATTTTAATTTTTCTCGGTTATTTGACTTGTACAAAATTTTTGATTTGGTGTACAAAATTGTACAAAAATAGTACAAAATTCCTGCACTGTTTATTTTGGAATTCTAGAAAGTGGTACTACAGCATTTACTTGTAGTACCACTTTTGATTTTGATTTTTCTCGGTTATTTGACTTGTACAAAATTTCTGATTTGGTGTACAAAATTGTACAAAAATAGTACAAAATTCCTGCACTGTTTATATTCGGTTTCTCTAAAATGTACTAAAGCATTTACTTGTAGTACCACTTTTGATTTTGATTTTTCTCGGTTATTTGACTTGTACAAAAATTTTGATTTATTGTAAAAAATTGTACAAAAATAGTACAAAATTCCTGCACTGTTTATATTCGGTTTCTCTAAAATGTACTAAAGCATTTACCACTTTTGATTTTGATTTTTCTCGGTTATTTGACTTGTGCAAAATTTTTGATTTGGTGTACAAAATTGTACAAAAATAGTACAAAATTCCTGCACTCTTTATTTTCGGATTCTCGAAAATGTACTAAAGCATTTACTTGTAGTACCACTTTTGATTTCGATTTTTCTCGGTTATTTGACTTGTGCAAAATTTTTGATTTGGTGTACAAAATTGTACAAAAATAGTACAAAATTCCTGCACTGTTTATTTTGGAATTCTAGAAAGTGGTACTACAGCATTTACTTGTAGCACCACTTTTGATTTTTCTCGGTTATTTGACTTGTACAAAATTTTTGATTTGGTGTACAAATTATACAAAAATAGTACAAAATTCCTGCACTGTTTATATTCGGTTTCTCTAAAATGTACTAAAGCATTTACTTGTAGTACCACTTTTGATTTTGATTTTTCTCGGTTATTTGACTTGTACAAAATTTTTGATTTGGTGTACAAAATTGTACAAAAATAGTACAAAATTCCTGCACTGTTTATTTTGGAATTCTAGAAAGTGGTACTACAGCATTTACTTGTAGTACCACTTTTGATTTTGATTTTTCTCGGTTATTTGACTTGTACAAAATTTTTGATTTGGTGTACAAAATTGTACAAAAATAGTACAAAATTCCTGCACTGTTTATATTCGGTTTCTCTAAAATGTACTAAAGTATTTACTTGTAGTACCACTTTTGATTTTGATTTTTCTCGGTTATTTGGCTTGTACAAAATTTTTGATTTGGTGTACAAAATTGTACAAAAATAGTACAAAATTCCTGCACTGTTTATTTTGGAATTCTAGAAAGTGGTACTACAGCATTTACTTGTAGTACCACTTTTGATTTTTCTCGGTTATTTGACTTGTACAAAATTTTTGATTTGGTGTACAAAATTGTACAAAAATAGTACAAAATTCCTGCACTGTTTATTTTGGAATTCTAGAAAGTGGTACTACAGCATTTACTTGTAGTACCACTTTTGATTTTGATTTTTCTAGGTTATTTGACTTGTACAAAATTTTTGATTTGGTGTACAAAATTGTACAAAAACAGTACAAAATTCCTGCACTGTTTATTTTCGGATTCTCGAAAATGTACTAAAGCATTTACTTGTAGTACCACTTTTGATTTTGATTTTTCTCGGTTATTTGACTTGTACAAAATTTTTGATTTGGTGTACAAATTATACAAAAATAGTACAAAATTCCTGCACTGTTTATATTCGGTTTCTCTAAAATGTACTAAAGCATTTACTTGTAGTACCACTTTTGATTTTGATTTTTCTCGGTTATTTGGCTTGTACAAAATTTTTGATTTGGTGTACAAAATTGTACAAAAATAGTACAAAATTCCTGCACTGTTTATTTTGGAATTCTAGAAAGTGGTACTACAGCATTTACTTGTAGTACCACTTTTGATTTTTCTCGGTTATTTGACTTGTACAAAATTTTTGATTTGGTGTACAAAATTGTACAAAAATAGTACAAAATTCCTGCACTGTTTATTTTGGAATTCTAGAAAGTGGTACTACAGCATTTACTTGTAGTACCACTTTTGATTTTGATTTTTCTAGGTTATTTGACTTGTACAAAATTTTTGATTTGGTGTACAAAATTGTACAAAAACAGTACAAAATTCCTGCACTGTTTATTTTCGGATTCTCGAAAATGTACTATAGCATTTACTTGTAGTACCACTTTTGATTTTGATTTTTCTCGGTTATTTGACTTGTACAAAATTTTTGATTTGGTGTACAAAATTGTACAAAAGTAGTACAAAATTCCTGCTCTGTTTATATTCGGTTTCTCTAAAATGTACTAAAGCATTCACTTGTAGTACCACTTTTGATTTTGATTTTTCTCGTTTATTTGACTTGTACAAAATTTTTGATTTGGTGTACAAAATTGTACAAAAATAGTACAAAATTCCTGCACTGTTTATTTTCGGATTCTCGAAAATGTACTAAAGCATTTACTTGTAGTACCACTTTTGATTTCGATTTTTCTCGGTTATTTGACTTGTCCAAAATTTTTGATTTGGTGTACAAAATTGTACAAAAATAGTACAAAATTCCTGCACTGTTTATTTTGGAATTCTAGAAAGTGGTACTACAGCATTTACTTGTAGCACCACTTTTGATTTTTCTCGGTTACTTGACTTGTACAAAAATTTTGATTTTGTGTACAAAATTGTACAAAAATAGTACAAAATTCCTGCACTGTTTATTTTCGGATTCTCGAAAATGTACTAAAGCATTTACTTGTAGTACCACTTTTGATTTCAATTTTTCTCGGTCATTTGACTTGTACAAAATTTTTGATTTGGTGTACAAAATTGTACAAAAATAGTACAAAATTCCTGCACTGTTTATATTCGGTTTCTCTAAAATGTACTAAAGCATTTACCACTTTTGATTTTGATTTTTCTCGGTTATTTGACTTGTACAAAATTTTTGATTTGGTGTACAAAATTGTACAAAAATAGTACAAATTTCCTGCACTGTTTATTTTCGGATTCTCGAAAATGTACTAAAGCATTTACTTGTAGTACCACTTTTGATTTTGATTTTTCTCGGTTATTTGACTTGCACAAAATTTTTGATTTGGTGTACAAAATTGTACAAAAATAGTACAAAATTCCTGCACTGTTTATTTTGGAATTCTAGAAAGTGGTACTACAGCATTTACTTGTAGTACCACTTTTGATTTTGATTTTTCTAGGTTATTTGACTTGTACAAAAATTTTGATTTGGTGTAAAAAATTGTACAAAAATAGTACAAAATTCCTGCACTGTTTATATTCGGTTTCTCTAAAATGTACTAAAGCATTTACCACTTTTGATTTTGATTTTTCTCGGTTATTTGACTTGTGCAAAATTTTTGATTTGGTGTACAAAATTGTACAAAAATAGTACAAAATTCCTGCACTCTATTTTCGGATTCTCGAAAATGTACTAAAGCATTTACTTGTAGTACCACTTTTGATTTCGATTTTTCTCGGTTATTTGACTTGTGCAAAATTTTTGATTTGGTGTACAAAATTGTACAAAAATAGTACAAAATTCCTGCACTGTTTATTTTGGAATTCTAGAAAGTGGTACTACAGCATTTACTTGTAGCACCACTTTTGATTTTTCTCGGTTATTTGACTTGTACAAAATTTTTGATTTGGTGTACAAATTATACAAAAATAGTACAAATTATACAAAAATAGTACAAAATTCCTGCACTGTTTATATTCGGTTTCTCTAAAATGTACTAAAGCATTTACTTGTAGTACCACTTTTGATTTTGATTTTTCTCGGTTATTTGACTTGTACAAAATTTTTGATTTGGTGTACAAAATTGTACAAAAATAGTACAAAATTCCTGCACTGTTTATTTTGGAATTCTAGAAAGTGGTACTACAGCATTTACTTGTAGTACCACTTTTGATTTTGATTTTTCTCGGTTATTTGACTTGTACAAAATTTTTGATTTGGTGTACAAAATTGTACAAATATAGTACAAAATTCCTGCACTGTTTATATTCGGTTTCTCTAAAATGTACTAAAGCATTTACTTGTAGTACCACTTTTGATTTTGATTTTTCTCGGTTATTTGGCTTGTACAAAATTTTTGATTTGGTGTACAAAATTGTACAAAAATAGTACAAAATTCCTGCACTGTTTATTTCGGAATTCTAGAAAGTGGTAATACAGCATTTACTTGTAGTACCACTTTTGATTTTTCTCGGTTATTTGACTTGTACAAAATTTTTGATTTGGTGTACAAAATTGTACAAAAATAGTACAAAATTCCTGCACTGTTTATTTTGGAATTCTAGAAAGTGGTACTACAGCATTTACTTGTAGTACCACTTTTGATTTTGATTTTTCTAGGTTATTTGACTTGTACAAAATTTTTGATTTGGTGTACAAAATTGTACAAAAACAGTACAAAATTCCTGCACTGTTTATTTTCGGATTCTCGAAAATGTACTAAAGCATTTACTTGTAGTACCACTTTTGATTTTGATTTTTCTCGGTTATTTGACTTGTACAAAATTTTTGATTTGGTGTACAAAATTGTACAAAAATAGTACAAAATTCCTGCACTCTTTATTTTCGGATTCTCGAAAATGTACTAAAGCATTTACTTGTAGTACCACTTTTGATTTCGATTTTTCTCGGTTATTTGACTTGTGCAAAATTTTTGATTTGGTGTACAAAATTGTACAAAAATAGTACAAAATTCCTGCACTGTTTATTTTGGAATTCTAGAAAGTGGTACTACAGCATTTACTTGTAGCACCACTTTTGATTTTTCTCGGTTACTTGACTTGTACAAAAATTTGGATTTTGTGTACAAAATTGTACAAAAATAGTACAAAATTCCTGCACTGTTTATTTTCGGATTCTCGAAAATGTACTAAAGCATTTACTTGTAGTACCACTTTTGATTTCGATTTTTCTCGGTCATTTGACTTGTACAAAATTTTTGATTTGGTGTACAAAATTGTACAAAAATAGTACAAAATTCCTGCACTGTTTATTTTGGAATTCTAGAAAGTGATACTACAGCATTTACTTGTAGTAAAACTTTTGATTTTGATTTTTCTCAGTTATTTGACTTGTACAAAATTTTTTATTTGGTGTACAAAATAGTACAAAAATAGTACAAAATTCCTGCACTGTTTATATTCGGTTTCTCTAAAATGTACTAAAGCATTTACCACTTTTGATTTTGATTTTTCTCGGTTATTTGACTTGTACAAAATTTTTGATTTGGTGTACAAAATTGTACAAAAATAGTACAAATTTCCAGCACTGTTTATTTTCGGATTCTCGAAAATGTACTAAAGCATTTACTTGTAGTACCACTTTTGATTTCGATTTTTCTCGGTTATTTGACTTGTGCAAAATTTTTGATTTGGTGTACAAAATTGTACAAAAATAGTACAAAATTCCTGCACTGTTTATTTTGGAATTCTAGAAAGTGGTACTACAGCATTTACTTGTAGCACCACTTTTGATTTTTCTCTGTTACTTGACTTGTACAAAATTTTTGATTTGGTGTACAAATTATACAAAAATAGTACAAAATTCCTGCACTGTTTATATTCGGTTTCTCTAAAATGTACTAAAGCATTTACTTGTAGTACCACTTTTGATTTTGATTTTTCTCGGTTATTTGGCTTGTACAAAATTTTTGATTTGGTGTACAAAATTGTACAAAAATAGTACAAAATTCCTGCACTGTTTATTTTGGAATTCTAGAAAGTGGTACTACAGCATTTACTTGTAGTACCACTTTTGATTTTTCTCGGTTATTTGACTTGTACAAAATTTTTGATTTGGTGTACAAAATTGTACAAAAATAGTACAAAATTCCTGCACTGTTTATATTCGGTTTCTCTAAAATGTACTAAAGCATTTACTTGTAGTACCACTTTTGATTTTGATTTTTCTCGGTTATTTGACTTGTACAAAATTTTTGATTTGGTGTACAAAATTGTACAAAAATAGTACAAAATTCCTACACTGTTTATTTTGGAATTCTAGAAAGTGGTACTACAGCATTTACTTGTAGTACCACGTTTGATTTTGATTTTTCTAGGTTATTTGACTTGTACAAAATTTTTGATTTGGTGTTCAAAATTGTACAAAAACAGTACAAAATTCCTGCACTGTTTATTTTCGGATTCTCGAAAATGTACTAAAGCATTTACTTGTAGTACCACTTTTGATTTTGATTTTTCTCGGTTATTTGACTTGTACAAAATTTCTGATTTGGTGTAAAAAATTGTACAAAAATAGTACAAAATTCCTGCACTGTTTATATTCGGTTTCTCTAAAATGTACTAAAGCATTTACTTGTAGTACCACTTTTGATTTTGATTTTTATCGGTTATTTGACTTGTACAAAAATTTTGATTTGGTGTAAAAAATTGTACAAAAATAGTACAAAATTCCTGCACTGTTTATATTCGGTTTCTCTAAAATGTACTAAAGCATTTACCACTTTTGATTTTGATTTTTCTCGGTTATTTGACTTGTGCAAAATTTTTGATTTGGTGTACAAAATTGTACAAAAATAGTACAAAATTCCTGCACTCTTTATTTTCGGATTCTCGAAAATGTACTAAAGCATTTACTTGTAGTACCACTTTTGATTTCGATTTTTCTCGGTTATTTGACTTGTGCAAAATTTTTGATTTGGTGTACAAAATTGTACAAAAATAGTACAAAATTCCTGCACTGTTTATTTTGGAATTCTAGAAAGTGGTACTACAGCATTTACTTGTAGCACCACTTTTGATTTTTCTCGGTTATTTGACTTGTACAAAATTTTTGATTTGGTGTACAAATTATACAAAAATAGTACAAATTATACAAAAATAGTACAAAATTCCTGCACTGTTTATATTCGGTTTCTCTAAAATGTACTAAAGCATTTACTTGTAGTACCACTTTTGATTTTGATTTTTCTCGGTTATTTGACTTGTACAAAATTTTTGATTTGGTGTACAAAATTGTACAAAAATAGTACAAAATTCCTGCACTGTTTATTTTGGAATTCTAGAAAGTGGTACTACAGCATTTACTTGTAGTACCACTTTTGATTTTGATTTTTCTCGGTTATTTGACTTGTACAAAATTTTTGATTTGGTGTACAAAATTGTACAAATATAGTACAAAATTCCTGCACTGTTTATATTCGGTTTCTCTAAAATGTACTAAAGCATTTACTTGTAGTACCACTTTTGATTTTGATTTTTCTCGGTTATTTGGCTTGTACAAAATTTTTGATTTGGTGTACAAAATTGTACAAAAATAGTACAAAATTCCTGCACTGTTTATTTCGGAATTCTAGAAAGTGGTAATACAGCATTTACTTGTAGTACCACTTTTGATTTTTCTCGGTTATTTGACTTGTACAAAATTTTTGATTTGGTGTACAAAATTGTACAAAAATAGTACAAAATTCCTGCACTGTTTATTTTGGAATTCTAGAAAGTGGTACTACAGCATTTACTTGTAGTACCACTTTTGATTTTGATTTTTCTAGGTTATTTGACTTGTACAAAATTTTTGATTTGGTGTACAAAATTGTACAAAAACAGTACAAAATTCCTGCACTGTTTATTTTCGGATTCTCGAAAATGTACTAAAGCATTTACTTGTAGTACCACTTTTGATTTTGATTTTTCTCGGTTATTTGACTTGTACAAAATTTTTGATTTGGTGTACAAAATTGTACAAAAATAGTACAAAATTCCTGCACTGTTTATTTTCGGATTCTCGAAAATGTACTAAAGCATTTACTTGTAGTACCACTTTTGATTTCGATTTTTCTCGGTTATTTGACTTGTGCAAAATTTTTGATTTGGTGTACAAAATTGTACAAAAATAGTACAAAATTCCTGCACTGTTTATTTTGGAATTCTAGAAAGTGGTACTACAGCATTTACTTGTAGCACCACTTTTGATTTTTCTCGGTTACTTGACTTGTACAAAAATTTGGATTTTGTGTACAAAATTGTACAAAAATAGTACAAAATTCCTGCACTGTTTATTTTCGGATTCTCGAAAATGTACTAAAGCATTTACTTGTAGTACCACTTTTGATTTCGATTTTTCTCGGTCATTTGACTTGTACAAAATTTTTGATTTGGTGTACAAAATTGTACAAAAATAGTACAAAATTCCTGCACTG
The DNA here is from genome assembly GCF_977018435.1 of Lepisma saccharinum. Taxonomy (NCBI): domain Eukaryota; kingdom Metazoa; phylum Arthropoda; class Insecta; order Zygentoma; family Lepismatidae; genus Lepisma; species Lepisma saccharinum. The sequence goes on from NC_139229.1 coordinate 138,486,086, forward strand.
TTTATTTTGGAATTCTAGAAAGTGATACTACAGCATTTACTTGTAGTAAAACTTTTGATTTTGATTTTTCTCAGTTATTTGACTTGTACAAAATTTTTTATTTGGTGTACAAAATAGTACAAAAATAGTACAAAATTCCTGCACTGTTTATATTCGGTTTCTCTAAAATGTACTAAAGCATTTACCACTTTTGATTTTGATTTTTCTCGGTTATTTGACTTGTACAAAATTTTTGATTTGGTGTACAAAATTGTACAAAAATAGTACAAATTTCCAGCACTGTTTATTTTCGGATTCTCGAAAATGTACTAAAGCATTTACTTGTAGTACCACTTTTGATTTCGATTTTTCTCGGTTATTTGACTTGTGCAAAATTTTTGATTTGGTGTACAAAATTGTACAAAAATAGTACAAAATTCCTGCACTGTTTATTTTGGAATTCTAGAAAGTGGTACTACAGCATTTACTTGTAGCACCACTTTTGATTTTTCTCTGTTACTTGACTTGTACAAAATTTTTGATTTGGTGTACAAATTATACAAAAATAGTACAAAATTCCTGCACTGTTTATATTCGGTTTCTCTAAAATGTACTAAAGCATTTACTTGTAGTACCACTTTTGATTTTGATTTTTCTCGGTTATTTGGCTTGTACAAAATTTTTGATTTGGTGTACAAAATTGTACAAAAATAGTACAAAATTCCTGCACTGTTTATTTTGGAATTCTAGAAAGTGGTACTACAGCATTTACTTGTAGTACCACTTTTGATTTTTCTCGGTTATTTGACTTGTACAAAATTTTTGATTTGGTGTACAAAATTGTACAAAAATAGTACAAAATTCCTGCACTGTTTATATTCGGTTTCTCTAAAATGTACTAAAGCATTTACTTGTAGTACCACTTTTGATTTTGATTTTTCTCGGTTATTTGACTTGTACAAAATTTTTGATTTGGTGTACAAAATTGTACAAAAATAGTACAAAATTCCTACACTGTTTATTTTGGAATTCTAGAAAGTGGTACTACAGCATTTACTTGTAGTACCACGTTTGATTTTGATTTTTCTAGGTTATTTGACTTGTACAAAATTTTTGATTTGGTGTTCAAAATTGTACAAAAACAGTACAAAATTCCTGCACTGTTTATTTTCGGATTCTCGAAAATGTACTAAAGCATTTACTTGTAGTACCACTTTTGATTTTGATTTTTCTCGGTTATTTGACTTGTACAAAATTTCTGATTTGGTGTAAAAAATTGTACAAAAATAGTACAAAATTCCTGCACTGTTTATATTCGGTTTCTCTAAAATGTACTAAAGCATTTACTTGTAGTACCACTTTTGATTTTGATTTTTATCGGTTATTTGACTTGTACAAAAATTTTGATTTGGTGTAAAAAATTGTACAAAAATAGTACAAAATTCCTGCACTGTTTATATTCGGTTTCTCTAAAATGTACTAAAGCATTTACCACTTTTGATTTTGATTTTTCTCGGTTATTTGACTTGTGCAAAATTTTTGATTTGGTGTACAAAATTGTACAAAAATAGTACAAAATTCCTGCACTCTTTATTTTCGGATTCTCGAAAATGTACTAAAGCATTTACTTGTAGTACCACTTTTGATTTCGATTTTTCTCGGTTATTTGACTTGTGCAAAATTTTTGATTTGGTGTACAAAATTGTACAAAAATAGTACAAAATTCCTGCACTGTTTATTTTGGAATTCTAGAAAGTGGTACTACAGCATTTACTTGTAGCACCACTTTTGATTTTTCTCGGTTATTTGACTTGTACAAAATTTTTGATTTGGTGTACAAATTATACAAAAATAGTACAAATTATACAAAAATAGTACAAAATTCCTGCACTGTTTATATTCGGTTTCTCTAAAATGTACTAAAGCATTTACTTGTAGTACCACTTTTGATTTTGATTTTTCTCGGTTATTTGACTTGTACAAAATTTTTGATTTGGTGTACAAAATTGTACAAAAATAGTACAAAATTCCTGCACTGTTTATTTTGGAATTCTAGAAAGTGGTACTACAGCATTTACTTGTAGTACCACTTTTGATTTTGATTTTTCTCGGTTATTTGACTTGTACAAAATTTTTGATTTGGTGTACAAAATTGTACAAATATAGTACAAAATTCCTGCACTGTTTATATTCGGTTTCTCTAAAATGTACTAAAGCATTTACTTGTAGTACCACTTTTGATTTTGATTTTTCTCGGTTATTTGGCTTGTACAAAATTTTTGATTTGGTGTACAAAATTGTACAAAAATAGTACAAAATTCCTGCACTGTTTATTTCGGAATTCTAGAAAGTGGTAATACAGCATTTACTTGTAGTACCACTTTTGATTTTTCTCGGTTATTTGACTTGTACAAAATTTTTGATTTGGTGTACAAAATTGTACAAAAATAGTACAAAATTCCTGCACTGTTTATTTTGGAATTCTAGAAAGTGGTACTACAGCATTTACTTGTAGTACCACTTTTGATTTTGATTTTTCTAGGTTATTTGACTTGTACAAAATTTTTGATTTGGTGTACAAAATTGTACAAAAACAGTACAAAATTCCTGCACTGTTTATTTTCGGATTCTCGAAAATGTACTAAAGCATTTACTTGTAGTACCACTTTTGATTTTGATTTTTCTCGGTTATTTGACTTGTACAAAATTTTTGATTTGGTGTACAAAATTGTACAAAAATAGTACAAAATTCCTGCACTGTTTATTTTCGGATTCTCGAAAATGTACTAAAGCATTTACTTGTAGTACCACTTTTGATTTCGATTTTTCTCGGTTATTTGACTTGTGCAAAATTTTTGATTTGGTGTACAAAATTGTACAAAAATAGTACAAAATTCCTGCACTGTTTATTTTGGAATTCTAGAAAGTGGTACTACAGCATTTACTTGTAGCACCACTTTTGATTTTTCTCGGTTACTTGACTTGTACAAAAATTTGGATTTTGTGTACAAAATTGTACAAAAATAGTACAAAATTCCTGCACTGTTTATTTTCGGATTCTCGAAAATGTACTAAAGCATTTACTTGTAGTACCACTTTTGATTTCGATTTTTCTCGGTCATTTGACTTGTACAAAATTTTTGATTTGGTGTACAAAATTGTACAAAAATAGTACAAAATTCCTGCACTGTTTATTTTGGAATTCTAGAAAGTGATACTACAGCATTTACTTGTAGTAAAACTTTTGATTTTGATTTTTCTCAGTTATTTGACTTGTACAAAATTTTTTATTTGGTGTACAAAATAGTACAAAAATAGTACAAAATTCCTGCACTGTTTATATTCGGTTTCTCTAAAATGTACTAAAGCATTTACCACTTTTGATTTTGATTTTTCTCGGTTATTTGACTTGTACAAAATTTTTGATTTGGTGTACAAAATTGTACAAAAATAGTACAAATTTCCAGCACTGTTTATTTTCGGATTCTCGAAAATGTACTAAAGCATTTACTTGTAGTACCACTTTTGATTTCGATTTTTCTCGGTTATTTGACTTGTGCAAAATTTTTGATTTGGTGTACAAAATTGTACAAAAATAGTACAAAATTCCTGCACTGTTTATTTTGGAATTCTAGAAAGTGGTACTACAGCATTTACTTGTAGCACCACTTTTGATTTTTCTCTGTTACTTGACTTGTACAAAATTTTTGATTTGGTGTACAAATTATACAAAAATAGTACAAAATTCCTGCACTGTTTATATTCGGTTTCTCTAAAATGTACTAAAGCATTTACTTGTAGTACCACTTTTGATTTTGATTTTTCTCGGTTATTTGGCTTGTACAAAATTTTTGATTTGGTGTACAAAATTGTACAAAAATAGTACAAAATTCCTGCACTGTTTATTTTGGAATTCTAGAAAGTGGTACTACAGCATTTACTTGTAGTACCACTTTTGATTTTTCTCGGTTATTTGACTTGTACAAAATTTTTGATTTGGTGTACAAAATTGTACAAAAATAGTACAAAATTCCTGCACTGTTTATATTCGGTTTCTCTAAAATGTACTAAAGCATTTACTTGTAGTACCACTTTTGATTTTGATTTTTCTCGGTTATTTGACTTGTACAAAATTTTTGATTTGGTGTACAAAATTGTACAAAAATAGTACAAAATTCCTACACTGTTTATTTTGGAATTCTAGAAAGTGGTACTACAGCATTTACTTGTAGTACCACGTTTGATTTTGATTTTTCTAGGTTATTTGACTTGTACAAAATTTTTGATTTGGTGTTCAAAATTGTACAAAAACAGTACAAAATTCCTGCACTGTTTATTTTCGGATTCTCGAAAATGTACTAAAGCATTTACTTGTAGTACCACTTTTGATTTTGATTTTTCTCGGTTATTTGACTTGTACAAAATTTCTGATTTGGTGTAAAAAATTGTACAAAAATAGTACAAAATTCCTGCACTGTTTATATTCGGTTTCTCTAAAATGTACTAAAGCATTTACTTGTAGTACCACTTTTGATTTTGATTTTTATCGGTTATTTGACTTGTACAAAAATTTTGATTTGGTGTAAAAAATTGTACAAAAATAGTACAAAATTCCTGCACTGTTTATATTCGGTTTCTCTAAAATGTACTAAAGCATTTACCACTTTTGATTTTGATTTTTCTCGGTTATTTGACTTGTGCAAAATTTTTGATTTGGTGTACAAAATTGTACAAAAATAGTACAAAATTCCTGCACTCTTTATTTTCGGATTCTCGAAAATGTACTAAAGCATTTACTTGTAGTACCACTTTTGATTTCGATTTTTCTCGGTTATTTGACTTGTGCAAAATTTTTGATTTGGTGTACAAAATTGTACAAAAATAGTACAAAATTCCTGCACTGTTTATTTTGGAATTCTAGAAAGTGGTACTACAGCATTTACTTGTAGCACCACTTTTGATTTTTCTCGGTTATTTGACTTGTACAAAATTTTTGATTTGGTGTACAAATTATACAAAAATAGTACAAATTATACAAAAATAGTACAAAATTCCTGCACTGTTTATATTCGGTTTCTCTAAAATGTACTAAAGCATTTACTTGTAGTACCACTTTTGATTTTGATTTTTCTCGGTTATTTGACTTGTACAAAATTTTTGATTTGGTGTACAAAATTGTACAAAAATAGTACAAAATTCCTGCACTGTTTATTTTGGAATTCTAGAAAGTGGTACTACAGCATTTACTTGTAGTACCACTTTTGATTTTGATTTTTCTCGGTTATTTGACTTGTACAAAATTTTTGATTTGGTGTACAAAATTGTACAAATATAGTACAAAATTCCTGCACTGTTTATATTCGGTTTCTCTAAAATGTACTAAAGCATTTACTTGTAGTACCACTTTTGATTTTGATTTTTCTCGGTTATTTGGCTTGTACAAAATTTTTGATTTGGTGTACAAAATTGTACAAAAATAGTACAAAATTCCTGCACTGTTTATTTCGGAATTCTAGAAAGTGGTAATACAGCATTTACTTGTAGTACCACTTTTGATTTTTCTCGGTTATTTGACTTGTACAAAATTTTTGATTTGGTGTACAAAATTGTACAAAAATAGTACAAAATTCCTGCACTGTTTATTTTGGAATTCTAGAAAGTGGTACTACAGCATTTACTTGTAGTACCACTTTTGATTTTGATTTTTCTAGGTTATTTGACTTGTACAAAATTTTTGATTTGGTGTACAAAATTGTACAAAAACAGTACAAAATTCCTGCACTGTTTATTTTCGGATTCTCGAAAATGTACTAAAGCATTTACTTGTAGTACCACTTTTGATTTTGATTTTTCTCGGTTATTTGACTTGTACAAAATTTTTGATTTGGTGTACAAAATTGTACAAAAATAGTACAAAATTCCTGCACTCTTTATTTTCGGATTCTCGAAAATGTACTAAAGCATTTACTTGTAGTACCACTTTTGATTTCGATTTTTCTCGGTTATTTGACTTGTGCAAAATTTTTGATTTGGTGTACAAAATTGTACAAAAATAGTACAAAATTCCTGCACTGTTTATTTTGGAATTCTAGAAAGTGGTACTACAGCATTTACTTGTAGCACCACTTTTGATTTTTCTCGGTTACTTGACTTGTACAAAAATTTGGATTTTGTGTACAAAATTGTACAAAAATAGTACAAAATTCCTGCACTGTTTATTTTCGGATTCTCGAAAATGTACTAAAGCATTTACTTGTAGTACCACTTTTGATTTCGATTTTTCTCGGTCATTTGACTTGTACAAAATTTTTGATTTGGTGTACAAAATTGTACAAAAATAGTACAAAATTCCTGCACTGTTTATTTTGGAATTCTAGAAAGTGATACTACAGCATTTACTTGTAGTAAAACTTTTGATTTTGATTTTTCTCAGTTATTTGACTTGTACAAAATTTTTTATTTGGTGTACAAAATAGTACAAAAATAGTACAAAATTCCTGCACTGTTTATATTCGGTTTCTCTAAAATGTACTAAAGCATTTACCACTTTTGATTTTGATTTTTCTCGGTTATTTGACTTGTACAAAATTTTTGATTTGGTGTACAAAATTGTACAAAAATAGTACAAATTTCCAGCACTGTTTATTTTCGGATTCTCGAAAATGTACTAAAGCATTTACTTGTAGTACCACTTTTGATTTCGATTTTTCTCGGTTATTTGACTTGTGCAAAATTTTTGATTTGGTGTACAAAATTGTACAAAAATAGTACAAAATTCCTGCACTGTTTATTTTGGAATTCTAGAAAGTGGTACTACAGCATTTACTTGTAGCACCACTTTTGATTTTTCTCTGTTACTTGACTTGTACAAAATTTTTGATTTGGTTTACAAATTATACAAAAATAGTACAAAATTCCTGCACTGTTTATATTCGGTTTCTCTAAAATGTACTAAAGCATTTACTTGTAGTACCACTTTTGATTTTGATTTTTCTCGGTTATTTGGCTTGTACAAAATTTTTGATTTGGTGTACAAAATTGTACAAAAATAGTACAAAATTCCTGCACTGTTTATTTTGGAATTCTAGAAAGTGGTACTACAGCATTTACTTGTAGTACCACTTTTGATTTTTCTCGGTTATTTGACTTGTACAAAATTTTTGATTTGGTGTACAAAATTGTACAAAAATAGTACAAAATTCCTGCACTGTTTATATTCGGTTTCTCTAAAATGTACTAAAGCATTTACTTGTAGTACCACTTTTGATTTTGATTTTTCTCGGTTATTTGACTTGTACAAAATTTTTGATTTGGTGTACAAAATTGTACAAAAATAGTACAAAATTCCTACACTGTTTATTTTGGAATTCTAGAAAGTGGTACTACAGCATTTACTTGTAGTACCACGTTTGATTTTGATTTTTCTAGGTTATTTGACTTGTACAAAATTTTTGATTTGGTGTTCAAAATTGTACAAAAACAGTACAAAATTCCTGCACTGTTTATTTTCGGATTCTCGAAAATGTACTAAAGCATTTACTTGTAGTACCACTTTTGATTTTGATTTTTCTCGGTTATTTGACTTGTACAAAATTTCTGATTTGGTGTAAAAAATTGTACAAAAATAGTACAAAATTCCTGCACTGTTTATATTCGGTTTCTCTAAAATGTACTAAAGCATTTACTTGTAGTACCACTTTTGATTTTGATTTTTATCGGTTATTTGACTTGTACAAAAATTTTGATTTGGTGTAAAAAATTGTACAAAAATAGTACAAAATTCCTGCACTGTTTATATTCGGTTTCTCTAAAATGTACTAAAGCATTTACCACTTTTGATTTTGATTTTTCTCGGTTATTTGACTTGTGCAAAATTTTTGATTTGGTGTACAAAATTGTACAAAAATAGTACAAAATTCCTGCACTCTTTATTTTCGGATTCTCGAAAATGTACTAAAGCATTTACTTGTAGTACCACTTTTGATTTCGATTTTTCTCGGTTATTTGACTTGTGCAAAATTTTTGATTTGGTGTACAAAATTGTACGAAAATAGTACAAAATTCCTGCACTGTTTATTTTGGAATTCTAGAAAGTGGTACTACAGCATTTACTTGTAGCACCACTTTTGATTTTTCTCGGTTATTTGACTTGTACAAAATTTTTGATTTGGTGTACAAATTATACAAAAATAGTACAAATTATACAAAAATAGTACAAAATTCCTGCACTGTTTATATTCGGTTTCTCTAAAATGTACTAAAGCATTTACTTGTAGTACCACTTTTGATTTTGATTTTTCTCGGTTATTTGACTTGTACAAAATTTTTGATTTGGTGTACAAAATTGTACAAAAATAGTACAAAATTCCTGCACTGTTTATTTTGGAATTCTAGAAAGTGGTACTACAGCATTTACTTGTAGTACCACTTTTGATTTTGATTTTTCTCGGTTATTTGACTTGTACAAAATTTTTGATTTGGTGTACAAAATTGTACAAAAATAGTACAAAATTCCTGCACTGTTTATTTCGGAATTCTAGAAAGTGGTAATACAGCATTTACTTGTAGTACCACTTTTGATTTTTCTCGGTTATTTGACTTGTACAAAATTTTTGATTTGGTGTACAAAATTGTACAAAAATAGTACAAAATTCCTGCACTGTTTATTTTGGAATTCTAGAAAGTGGTACTACAGCATTTACTTGTAGTACCACTTTTGATTTTGATTTTTCTAGGTTATTTGACTTGTACAAAATTTTTGATTTGGTGTACAAAATTGTACAAAAACAGTACAAAATTCCTGCACTGTTTATTTTCGGATTCTCGAAAATGTACTAAAGCATTTACTTGTAGTACCACTTTTGATTTTGATTTTTCTCGGTTATTTGACTTGTACAAAATTTTTGATTTGGTGTACAAAATTGTACAAAAATAGTACAAAATTCCTGCACTCTTTATTTTCGGATTCTCGAAAATGTACTAAAGCATTTACTTGTAGTACCACTTTTGATTTCGATTTTTCTCGGTTATTTGACTTGTGCAAAATTTTTGATTTGGTGTACAAAATTGTACAAAAATAGTACAAAATTCCTGCACTGTTTATTTTGGAATTCTAGAAAGTGGTACTACAGCATTTACTTGTAGCACCACTTTTGATTTTTCTCGGTTACTTGACTTGTACAAAAATTTGGATTTTGTGTACAAAATTGTACAAAAATAGTACAAAATTCCTGCACTGTTTATTTTCGGATTCTCGAAAATGTACTAAAGCATTTACTTGTAGTACCACTTTTGATTTCGATTTTTCTCGGTCATTTGACTTGTACAAAATTTTTGATTTGGTGTACAAAATTGTACAAAAATAGTACAAAATTCCTGCACTGTTTATTTTGGAATTCTAGAAAGTGATACTACAGCATTTACTTGTAGTAAAACTTTTGATTTTGATTTTTCTCAGTTATTTGACTTGTACAAAATTTTTTATTTGGTGTACAAAATAGTACAAAAATAGTACAAAATTCCTGCACTGTTTATATTCGGTTTCTCTATAATGTACTAAAGCATTTACCACTTTTGATTTTGATTTTTCTCGGTTATTTGACTTGTACAAAATTTTTGATTTGGTGTACAAAATTGTACAAAAATAGTACAAATTTCCAGCACTGTTTATTTTCGGATTCTCGAAAATGTACTAAAGCATTTACTTGTAGTACCACTTTTGATTTCGATTTTTCTCGGTTATTTGACTTGTGCAAAATTTTTGATTTGGTGTACAAAATTGTACAAAAATAGTACAAAATTCCTGCACTGTTTATTTTGGAATTCTAGAAAGTGGTACTACAGCATTTACTTGTAGCACCACTTTTGATTTTTCTCTGTTACTTGACTTGTACAAAATTTTTGATTTGGTGTACAAATTATACAAAAATAGTACAAAATTCCTGCACTGTTTATATTCGGTTTCTCTAAAATGTACTAAAGCATTTACTTGTAGTACCACTTTTGATTTTGATTTTTCTCGGTTATTTGGCTTGTACAAAATTTTTGATTTGGTGTACAAAATTGTACAAAAATAGTACAAAATTCCTGCACTGTTTATTTTGGAATTCTAGAAAGTGGTACTACAGCATTTACTTGTAGTACCACTTTTGATTTTTCTCGGTTATTTGACTTGTACAAAATTTTTGATTTGGTGTACAAAATTGTACAAAAATAGTACAAAATTCCTGCACTGTTTATATTCGGTTTCTCTAAAATGTACTAAAGCATTTACTTGTAGTACCACTTTTGATTTTGATTTTTCTCGGTTATTTGACTTGTACAAAATTTTTGATTTGGTGTACAAAATTGTACAAAAATAGTACAAAATTCCTACACTGTTTATTTTGGAATTCTAGAAAGTGGTACTACAGCATTTACTTGTAGTACCACGTTTGATTTTGATTTTTCTAGGTTATTTGACTTGTACAAAATTTTTGATTTGGTGTTCAAAATTGTACAAAAACAGTACAAAATTCCTGCACTGTTTATTTTCGGATTCTCGAAAATGTACTAAAGCATTTACTTGTAGTACCACTTTTGATTTTGATTTTTCTCGGTTATTTGACTTGTACAAAATTTCTGATTTGGTGTAAAAAATTGTACAAAAATAGTACAAAATTCCTGCACTGTTTATATTCGGTTTCTCTAAAATGTACTAAAGCATTTACTTGTAGTACCACTTTTGATTTTGATTTTTATCGGTTATTTGACTTGTACAAAAATTTTGATTTGGTGTAAAAAATTGTACAAAAATAGTACAAAATTCCTGCACTGTTTATATTCGGTTTCTCTAAAATGTACTAAAGCATTTACCACTTTTGATTTTGATTTTTCTCGGTTATTTGACTTGTGCAAAATTTTTGATTTGGTGTACAAAATTGTACAAAAATAGTACAAAATTCCTGCACTCTTTATTTTCGGATTCTCGAAAATGTACTAAAGCATTTACTTGTAGTACCACTTTTGATTTCGATTTTTCTCGGTTATTTGACTTGTGCAAAATTTTTGATTTGGTGTACAAAATTGTACAAAAATAGTACAAAATTCCTGCACTGTTTATTTTGGAATTCTAGAAAGTGGTACTACAGCATTTACTTGTAGCACCACTTTTGATTTTTCTCGGTTATTTGACTTGTACAAAATTTTTGATTTGGTGTACAAATTATACAAAAATAGTACAAATTATACAAAAATAGTACAAAATTCCTGCACTGTTTATATTCGGTTTCTCTAAAATGTACTAAAGCATTTACTTGTAGTACCACTTTTGATTTTGATTTTTATCGGTTATTTGACTTGTACAAAAATTTTGATTTGGTGTAAAAAATTGTACAAAAATAGTACAAAATTCCTGCACTGTTTATATTCGGTTTCTCTAAAATGTACTAAAGCATTTACCACTTTTGATTTTGATTTTTCTCGGTTATTTGACTTGTGCAAAATTTTTGATTTGGTGTACAAAATTGTACAAAAATAGTACAAAATTCCTGCACTCTTTATTTTCGGATTCTCGAAAATGTACTAAAGCATTTACTTGTAGTACCACTTTTGATTTCGATTTTTCTCGGTTATTTGACTTGTGCAAAATTTTTGATTTGGTGTACAAAATTGTACAAAAATAGTACAAAATTCCTGCACTGTTTATTTTGGAATTCTAGAAAGTGGTACTACAGCATTTACTTGTAGCACCACTTTTGATTTTTCTCGGTTATTTGACTTGTACAAAATTTTTGATTTGGTGTACAAATTATACAAAAATAGTACAAATTATACAAAAATAGTACAAAATTCCTGCACTGTTTATATTCGGTTTCTCTAAAATGTACTAAAGCATTTACTTGTAGTACCACTTTTGATTTTGATTTTTCTCGGTTATTTGACTTGTACAAAATTTTTGATTTGGTGTACAAAATTGTACAAAAATAGTACAAAATTCCTGCACTGTTTATTTTGGAATTCTAGAAAGTGGTACTACAGCATTTACTTGTAGTACCACTTTTGATTTTGATTTTTCTCGGTTATTTGACTTGTACAAAATTTTTGATTTGGTGTACAAAATTGTACAAATATAGTACAAAATTCCTGCACTGTTTATATTCGGTTTCTCTAAAATGTACTAAAGCATTTACTTGTAGTACCACTTTTGATTTTGATTTTTCTCGGTTATTTGGCTTGTACAAAATTTTTGATTTGGTGTACAAAATTGTACAAAAATAGTACAAAATTCCTGCACTGTTTATTTCGGAATTCTAGAAAGTGGTAATACAGCATTTACTTGTAGTACCACTTTTGATTTTTCTCGGTTATTTGACTTGTACAAAATTTTTGATTTGGTGTACAAAATTGTACAAAAATAGTACAAAATTCCTGCACTGTTTATTTTGGAATTCTAGAAAGTGGTACTACAGCATTTACTTGTAGTACCACTTTTGATTTTGATTTTTCTAGGTTATTTGACTTGTACAAAATTTTTGATTTGGTGTACAAAATTGTACAAAAACAGTACAAAATTCCTGCACTGTTTATTTTCGGATTCTCGAAAATGTACTAAAGCATTTACTTGTAGTACCACTTTTGATTTTGATTTTTCTCGGTTATTTGACTTGTACAAAATTTTTGATTTGGTGTACAAAATTGTACAAAAATAGTACAAAATTCCTGCACTCTTTATTTTCGGATTCTCGAAAATGTACTAAAGCATTTACTTGTAGTACCACTTTTGATTTCGATTTTTCTCGGTTATTTGACTTGTGCAAAATTTTTGATTTGGTGTACAAAATTGTACAAAAATAGTACAAAATTCCTGCACTGTTTATTTTGGAATTCTAGAAAGTGGTACTACAGCATTTACTTGTAGCACCACTTTTGATTTTTCTCGGTTACTTGACTTGTACAAAAATTTGGATTTTGTGTACAAAATTGTACAAAAATAGTACAAAATTCCTGCACTGTTTATTTTCGGATTCTCGAAAATGTACTAAAGCATTTACTTGTAGTACCACTTTTGATTTCGATTTTTCTCGGTCATTTGACTTGTACAAAATTTTTGATTTGGTGTACAAAATTGTACAAAAATAGTACAAAATTCCTGCACTGTTTATTTTGGAATTCTAGAAAGTGATACTACAGCATTTACTTGTAGTAAAACTTTTGATTTTGATTTTTCTCAGTTATTTGACTTGTACAAAATTTTTTATTTGGTGTACAAAATAGTACAAAAATAGTACAAAATTCCTGCACTGTTTATATTCGGTTTCTCTAAAATGTACTAAAGCATTTACCACTTTTGATTTTGATTTTTCTCGGTTATTTGACTTGTACAAAATTTTTGATTTTTCTCGGTTATTTGACTTGTACAAAATTTTTGATTTGGTGTACAAAATTGTACAAAAATAGTACAAATTTCCAGCACTGTTTATTTTCGGATTCTCGAAAATGTACTAAAGCATTTACTTGTAGTACCACTTTTGATTTCGATTTTTCTCGGTTATTTGACTTGTGCAAAATTTTTGATTTGGTGTACAAAATTGTACAAAAATAGTACAAAATTCCTGCACTGTTTATTTTGGAATTCTAGAAAGTGGTACTACAGCATTTACTTGTAGCACCACTTTTGATTTTTCTCTGTTACTTGACTTGTACAAAATTTTTGATTTGGTGTACAAATTATACAAAAATAGTACAAAATTCCTGCACTGTTTATATTCGGTTTCTCTAAAATGTACTAAAGCATTTACTTGTAGTACCACTTTTGATTTTGATTTTTCTCGGTTATTTGGCTTGTACAAAATTTTTGATTTGGTGTACAAAATTGTACAAAAATAGTACAAAATTCCTGCACTGTTTATTTTGGAATTCTAGAAAGTGGTACTACAGCATTTACTTGTAGTACCACTTTTGATTTTTCTCGGTTATTTGACTTGTACAAAATTTTTGATTTGGTGTACAAAATTGTACAAAAATAGTACAAAATTCCTGCACTGTTTATATTCGGTTTCTCTAAAATGTACTAAAGCATTTACTTGTAGTACCACTTTTGATTTTGATTTTTCTCGGTTATTTGACTTGTACAAAATTTTTGATTTGGTGTACAAAATTGTACAAAAATAGTACAAAATTCCTACACTGTTTATTTTGGAATTCTAGAAAGTGGTACTACAGCATTTACTTGTAGTACCACGTTTGATTTTGATTTTTCTAGGTTATTTGACTTGTACAAAATTTTTGATTTGGTGTTCAAAATTGTACAAAAACAGTACAAAATTCCTGCACTGTTTATTTTCGGATTCTCGAAAATGTACTAAAGCATTTACTTGTAGTACCACTTTTGATTTTGATTTTTCTCGGTTATTTGACTTGTGCAAAATTTTTGATTTGGTGTACAAAATTGTACAAAAATAGTACAAAATTCCTGCACTGTTTATTTTGGAATTCTAGAAAGTGGTACTACAGCATTTACTTGTAGCACCACTTTTGATTTTTCTCGGTTATTTGACTTGTACAAAATTTTTGATTTGGTGTACAAATTATACAAAAATAGTACAAATTATACAAAAATAGTACAAAATTCCTGCACTGTTTATATTCGGTTTCTCTAAAATGTACTAAAGCATTTACTTGTAGTACCACTTTTGATTTTGATTTTTCTCGGTTATTTGACTTGTACAAAATTTTTGATTTGGTGTACAAAATTGTACAAAAATAGTACAAAATTCCTGCACTGTTTATTTTGGAATTCTAGAAAGTGGTACTACAGCATTTACTTGTAGTACCACTTTTGATTTTGATTTTTCTCGGTTATTTGACTTGTACAAAATTTTTGATTTGGTGTACAAAATTGTACAAAAATAGTACAAAATTCCTGCACTGTTTATTTCGGAATTCTAGAAAGTGGTAATACAGCATTTACTTGTAGTACCACTTTTGATTTTTCTCGGTTATTTGACTTGTACAAAATTTTTGATTTGGTGTACAAAATTGTACAAAAATAGTACAAAATTCCTGCACTGTTTATTTTGGAATTCTAGAAAGTGGTACTACAGCATTTACTTGTAGTACCACTTTTGATTTTGATTTTTCTAGGTTATTTGACTTGTACAAAATTTTTGATTTGGTGTACAAAATTGTACAAAAACAGTACAAAATTCCTGCACTGTTTATTTTCGGATTCTCGAAAATGTACTAAAGCATTTACTTGTAGTACCACTTTTGATTTTGATTTTTCTCGGTTATTTGACTTGTACAAAATTTTTGATTTGGTGTACAAAATTGTACAAAAATAGTACAAAATTCCTGCACTCTTTATTTTCGGATTCTCGAAAATGTACTAAAGCATTTACTTGTAGTACCACTTTTGATTTCGATTTTTCTCGGTTATTTGACTTGTGCAAAATTTTTGATTTGGTGTACAAAATTGTACAAAAATAGTACAAAATTCCTGCACTGTTTATTTTGGAATTCTAGAAAGTGGTACTACAGCATTTACTTGTAGCACCACTTTTGATTTTTCTCGGTTACTTGACTTGTACAAAAATTTGGATTTTGTGTACAAAATTGTACAAAAATAGTACAAAATTCCTGCACTGTTTATTTTCGGATTCTCGAAAATGTACTAAAGCATTTACTTGTAGTACCACTTTTGATTTCGATTTTTCTCGGTCATTTGACTTGTACAAAATTTTTGATTTGGTGTACAAAATTGTACAAAAATAGTACAAAATTCCTGCACTGTTTATTTTGGAATTCTAGAAAGTGATACTACAGCATTTACTTGTAGTAAAACTTTTGATTTTGATTTTTCTCAGTTATTTGACTTGTACAAAATTTTTTATTTGGTGTACAAAATAGTACAAAAATAGTACAAAATTCCTGCACTGTTTATATTCGGTTTCTCTAAAATGTACTAAAGCATTTACCACTTTTGATTTTGATTTTTCTCGGTTATTTGACTTGTACAAAATTTTTGATTTGGTGTACAAAATTGTACAAAAATAGTACAAATTTCCAGCACTGTTTATTTTCGGATTCTCGAAAATGTACTAAAGCATTTACTTGTAGTACCACTTTTGATTTCGATTTTTCTCGGTTATTTGACTTGTGCAAAATTTTTGATTTGGTGTACAAAATTGTACAAAAATAGTACAAAATTCCTGCACTGTTTATTTTGGAATTCTAGAAAGTGGTACTACAGCATTTACTTGTAGCACCACTTTTGATTTTTCTCTGTTACTTGACTTGTACAAAATTTTTGATTTGGTGTACAAATTATACAAAAATAGTACAAAATTCCTGCACTGTTTATATTCGGTTTCTCTAAAATGTACTAAAGCATTTACTTGTAGTACCACTTTTGATTTTGATTTTTCTCGGTTATTTGGCTTGTACAAAATTTTTGATTTGGTGTACAAAATTGTACAAAAATAGTACAAAATTCCTGCACTGTTTATTTTGGAATTCTAGAAAGTGGTACTACAGCATTTACTTGTAGTACCACTTTTGATTTTTCTCGGTTATTTGACTTGTACAAAATTTTTGATTTGGTGTACAAAATTGTACAAAAATAGTACAAAATTCCTGCACTGTTTATATTCGGTTTCTCTAAAATGTACTAAAGCATTTACTTGTAGTACCACTTTTGATTTTGATTTTTCTCGGTTATTTGACTTGTACAAAATTTTTGATTTGGTGTACAAAATTGTACAAAAATAGTACAAAATTCCTACACTGTTTATTTTGGAATTCTAGAAAGTGGTACTACAGCATTTACTTGTAGTACCACGTTTGATTTTGATTTTTCTAGGTTATTTGACTTGTACAAAATTTTTGATTTGGTGTTCAAAATTGTACAAAAACAGTACAAAATTCCTGCACTGTTTATTTTCGGATTCTCGAAAATGTACTAAAGCATTTACTTGTAGTACCACTTTTGATTTTGATTTTTCTCGGTTATTTGACTTGTACAAAATTTCTGATTTGGTGTAAAAAATTGTACAAAAATAGTACAAAATTCCTGCACTGTTTATATTCGGTTTCTCTAAAATGTACTAAAGCATTTACTTGTAGTACCACTTTTGATTTTGATTTTTATCGGTTATTTGACTTGTACAAAAATTTTGATTTGGTGTAAAAAATTGTACAAAAATAGTACAAAATTCCTGCACTGTTTATATTCGGTTTCTCTAAAATGTACTAAAGCATTTACCACTTTTGATTTTGATTTTTCTCGGTTATTTGACTTGTGCAAAATTTTTGATTTGGTGTACAAAATTGTACAAAAATAGTACAAAATTCCTGCACTCTTTATTTTCGGATTCTCGAAAATGTACTAAAGCATTTACTTGTAGTACCACTTTTGATTTCGATTTTTCTCGGTTATTTGACTTGTGCAAAATTTTTGATTTGGTGTACAAAATTGTACAAAAATAGTACAAAATTCCTGCACTGTTTATTTTGGAATTCTAGAAAGTGGTACTACAGCATTTACTTGTAGCACCACTTTTGATTTTTCTCGGTTATTTGACTTGTACAAAATTTTTGATTTGGTGTACAAATTATACAAAAATAGTACAAATTATACAAAAATAGTACAAAATTCCTGCACTGTTTATATTCGGTTTCTCTAAAATGTACTAAAGCATTTACTTGTAGTACCACTTTTGATTTTGATTTTTATCGGTTATTTGACTTGTACAAAAATTTTGATTTGGTGTAAAAAATTGTACAAAAATAGTACAAAATTCCTGCACTGTTTATATTCGGTTTCTCTAAAATGTACTAAAGCATTTACCACTTTTGATTTTGATTTTTCTCGGTTATTTGACTTGTGCAAAATTTTTGATTTGGTGTACAAAATTGTACAAAAATAGTACAAAATTCCTGCACTCTTTATTTTCGGATTCTCGAAAATGTACTAAAGCATTTACTTGTAGTACCACTTTTGATTTCGATTTTTCTCGGTTATTTGACTTGTGCAAAATTTTTGATTTGGTGTACAAAATTGTACAAAAATAGTACAAAATTCCTGCACTGTTTATTTTGGAATTCTAGAAAGTGGTACTACAGCATTTACTTGTAGCACCACTTTTGATTTTTCTCGGTTATTTGACTTGTACAAAATTTTTGATTTGGTGTACAAATTATACAAAAATAGTACAAATTATACAAAAATAGTACAAAATTCCTGCACTGTTTATATTCGGTTTCTCTAAAATGTACTAAAGCATTTACTTGTAGTACCACTTTTGATTTTGATTTTTCTCGGTTATTTGACTTGTACAAAATTTTTGATTTGGTGTACAAAATTGTACAAAAATAGTACAAAATTCCTGCACTGTTTATTTTGGAATTCTAGAAAGTGGTACTACAGCATTTACTTGTAGTACCACTTTTGATTTTGATTTTTCTCGGTTATTTGACTTGTACAAAATTTTTGATTTGGTGTACAAAATTGTACAAATATAGTACAAAATTCCTGCACTGTTTATATTCGGTTTCTCTAAAATGTACTAAAGCATTTACTTGTAGTACCACTTTTGATTTTGATTTTTCTCGGTTATTTGGCTTGTACAAAATTTTTGATTTGGTGTACAAAATTGTACAAAAATAGTACAAAATTCCTGCACTGTTTATTTCGGAATTCTAGAAAGTGGTAATACAGCATTTACTTGTAGTACCACTTTTGATTTTTCTCGGTTATTTGACTTGTACAAAATTTTTGATTTGGTGTACAAAATTGTACAAAAATAGTACAAAATTCCTGCACTGTTTATTTTGGAATTCTAGAAAGTGGTACTACAGCATTTACTTGTAGTACCACTTTTGATTTTGATTTTTCTAGGTTATTTGACTTGTACAAAATTTTTGATTTGGTGTACAAAATTGTACAAAAACAGTACAAAATTCCTGCACTGTTTATTTTCGGATTCTCGAAAATGTACTAAAGCATTTACTTGTAGTACCACTTTTGATTTTGATTTTTCTCGGTTATTTGACTTGTACAAAATTTTTGATTTGGTGTACAAAATTGTACAAAAATAGTACAAAATTCCTGCACTCTTTATTTTCGGATTCTCGAAAATGTACTAAAGCATTTACTTGTAGTACCACTTTTGATTTCGATTTTTCTCGGTTATTTGACTTGTGCAAAATTTTTGATTTGGTGTACAAAATTGTACAAAAATAGTACAAAATTCCTGCACTGTTTATTTTGGAATTCTAGAAAGTGGTACTACAGCATTTACTTGTAGCACCACTTTTGATTTTTCTCGGTTACTTGACTTGTACAAAAATTTGGATTTTGTGTACAAAATTGTACAAAAATAGTACAAAATTCCTGCACTGTTTATTTTCGGATTCTCGAAAATGTACTAAAGCATTTACTTGTAGTACCACTTTTGATTTCGATTTTTCTCGGTCATTTGACTTGTACAAAATTTTTGATTTGGTGTACAAAATTGTACAAAAATAGTACAAAATTCCTGCACTGTTTATTTTGGAATTCTAGAAAGTGATACTACAGCATTTACTTGTAGTAAAACTTTTGATTTTGATTTTTCTCAGTTATTTGACTTGTACAAAATTTTTTATTTGGTGTACAAAATAGTACAAAAATAGTACAAAATTCCTGCACTGTTTATATTCGGTTTCTCTAAAATGTACTAAAGCATTTACCACTTTTGATTTTGATTTTTCTCGGTTATTTGACTTGTACAAAATTTTTGATTTGGTGTACAAAATTGTACAAAAATAGTACAAATTTCCAGCACTGTTTATTTTCGGATTCTCGAAAATGTACTAAAGCATTTACTTGTAGTACCACTTTTGATTTCGATTTTTCTCGGTTATTTGACTTGTGCAAAATTTTTGATTTGGTGTACAAAATTGTACAAAAATAGTACAAAATTCCTGCACTGTTTATTTTGGAATTCTAGAAAGTGGTACTACAGCATTTACTTGTAGCACCACTTTTGATTTTTCTCTGTTACTTGACTTGTACAAAATTTTTGATTTGGTGTACAAATTATACAAAAATAGTACAAAATTCCTGCACTGTTTATATTCGGTTTCTCTAAAATGTACTAAAGCATTTACTTGTAGTACCACTTTTGATTTTGATTTTTCTCGGTTATTTGGCTTGTACAAAATTTTTGATTTGGTGTACAAAATTGTACAAAAATAGTACAAAATTCCTGCACTGTTTATTTTGGAATTCTAGAAAGTGGTACTACAGCATTTACTTGTAGTACCACTTTTGATTTTTCTCGGTTATTTGACTTGTACAAAATTTTTGATTTGGTGTACAAAATTGTACAAAAATAGTACAAAATTCCTGCACTGTTTATATTCGGTTTCTCTAAAATGTACTAAAGCATTTACTTGTAGTACCACTTTTGATTTTGATTTTTCTCGGTTATTTGACTTGTACAAAATTTTTGATTTGGTGTACAAAATTGTACAAAAATAGTACAAAATTCCTACACTGTTTATTTTGGAATTCTAGAAAGTGGTACTACAGCATTTACTTGTAGTACCACGTTTGATTTTGATTTTTCTAGGTTATTTGACTTGTACAAAATTTTTGATTTGGTGTTCAAAATTGTACAAAAACAGTACAAAATTCCTGCACTGTTTATTTTCGGATTCTCGAAAATGTACTAAAGCATTTACTTGTAGTACCACTTTTGATTTTGATTTTTCTCGGTTATTTGACTTGTACAAAATTTCTGATTTGGTGTAAAAAATTGTACAAAAATAGTACAAAATTCCTGCACTGTTTATATTCGGTTTCTCTAAAATGTACTAAAGCATTTACTTGTAGTACCACTTTTGATTTTGATTTTTATCGGTTATTTGACTTGTACAAAAATTTTGATTTGGTGTAAAAAATTGTACAAAAATAGTACAAAATTCCTGCACTGTTTATATTCGGTTTCTCTAAAATGTACTAAAGCATTTACCACTTTTGATTTTGATTTTTCTCGGTTATTTGACTTGTGCAAAATTTTTGATTTGGTGTACAAAATTGTACAAAAATAGTACAAAATTCCTGCACTCTTTATTTTCGGATTCTCGAAAATGTACTAAAGCATTTACTTGTAGTACCACTTTTGATTTCGATTTTTCTCGGTTATTTGACTTGTGCAAAATTTTTGATTTGGTGTACAAAATTGTACAAAAATAGTACAAAATTCCTGCACTGTTTATTTTGGAATTCTAGAAAGTGGTACTACAGCATTTACTTGTAGCACCACTTTTGATTTTTCTCGGTTATTTGACTTGTACAAAATTTTTGATTTGGTGTACAAATTATACAAAAATAGTACAAATTATACAAAAATAGTACAAAATTCCTGCACTGTTTATATTCGGTTTCTCTAAAATGTACTAAAGCATTTACTTGTAGTACCACTTTTGATTTTGATTTTTCTCGGTTATTTGACTTGTACAAAATTTTTGATTTGGTGTACAAAATTGTACAAAAATAGTACAAAATTCCTGCACTGTTTATTTTGGAATTCTAGAAAGTGGTACTACAGCATTTACTTGTAGTACCACTTTTGATTTTGATTTTTCTCGGTTATTTGACTTGTACAAAATTTTTGATTTGGTGTACAAAATTGTACAAATATAGTACAAAATTCCTGCACTGTTTATATTCGGTTTCTCTAAAATGTACTAAAGCATTTACTTGTAGTACCACTTTTGATTTTGATTTTTCTCGGTTATTTGGCTTGTACAAAATTTTTGATTTGGTGTACAAAATTGTACAAAAATAGTACAAAATTCCTGCACTGTTTATTTCGGAATTCTAGAAAGTGGTAATACAGCATTTACTTGTAGTACCACTTTTGATTTTTCTCGGTTATTTGACTTGTACAAAATTTTTGATTTGGTGTACAAAATTGTACAAAAATAGTACAAAATTCCTGCACTGTTTATTTTGGAATTCTAGAAAGTGGTACTACAGCATTTACTTGTAGTACCACTTTTGATTTTGATTTTTCTAGGTTATTTGACTTGTACAAAATTTTTGATTTGGTGTACAAAATTGTACAAAAACAGTACAAAATTCCTGCACTGTTTATTTTCGGATTCTCGAAAATGTACTAAAGCATTTACTTGTAGTACCACTTTTGATTTTGATTTTTCTCGGTTATTTGACTTGTACAAAATTTTTGATTTGGTGTACAAAATTGTACAAAAATAGTACAAAATTCCTGCACTCTTTATTTTCGGATTCTCGAAAATGTACTAAAGCATTTACTTGTAGTACCACTTTTGATTTCGATTTTTCTCGGTTATTTGACTTGTGCAAAATTTTTGATTTGGTGTACAAAATTGTACAAAAATAGTACAAAATTCCTGCACTGTTTATTTTGGAATTCTAGAAAGTGGTACTACAGCATTTACTTGTAGCACCACTTTTGATTTTTCTCGGTTACTTGACTTGTACAAAAATTTGGATTTTGTGTACAAAATTGTACAAAAATAGTACAAAATTCCTGCACTGTTTATTTTCGGATTCTCGAAAATGTACTAAAGCATTTACTTGTAGTACCACTTTTGATTTCGATTTTTCTCGGTCATTTGACTTGTACAAAATTTTTGATTTGGTGTACAAAATTGTACAAAAATAGTACAAAATTCCTGCACTGTTTATTTTGGAATTCTAGAAAGTGATACTACAGCATTTACTTGTAGTAAAACTTTTGATTTTGATTTTTCTCAGTTATTTGACTTGTACAAAATTTTTTATTTGGTGTACAAAATAGTACAAAAATAGTACAAAATTCCTGCACTGTTTATATTCGGTTTCTCTAAAATGTACTAAAGCATTTACCACTTTTGATTTTGATTTTTCTCGGTTATTTGACTTGTACAAAATTTTTGATTTGGTGTACAAAATTGTACAAAAATAGTACAAATTTCCAGCACTGTTTATTTTCGGATTCTCGAAAATGTACTAAAGCATTTACTTGTAGTACCACTTTTGATTTCGATTTTTCTCGGTTATTTGACTTGTGCAAAATTTTTGATTTGGTGTACAAAATTGTACAAAAATAGTACAAAATTCCTGCACTGTTTATTTTGGAATTCTAGAAAGTGGTACTACAGCATTTACTTGTAGCACCACTTTTGATTTTTCTCTGTTACTTGACTTGTACAAAATTTTTGATTTGGTGTACAAATTATACAAAAATAGTACAAAATTCCTGCACTGTTTATATTCGGTTTCTCTAAAATGTACTAAAGCATTTACTTGTAGTACCACTTTTGATTTTGATTTTTCTCGGTTATTTGGCTTGTACAAAATTTTTGATTTGGTGTACAAAATTGTACAAAAATAGTACAAAATTCCTGCACTGTTTATTTTGGAATTCTAGAAAGTGGTACTACAGCATTTACTTGTAGTACCACTTTTGATTTTTCTCGGTTATTTGACTTGTACAAAATTTTTGATTTGGTGTACAAAATTGTACAAAAATAGTACAAAATTCCTGCACTGTTTATATTCGGTTTCTCTAAAATGTACTAAAGCATTTACTTGTAGTACCACTTTTGATTTTGATTTTTCTCGGTTATTTGACTTGTACAAAATTTTTGATTTGGTGTACAAAATTGTACAAAAATAGTACAAAATTCCTACACTGTTTATTTTGGAATTCTAGAAAGTGGTACTACAGCATTTACTTGTAGTACCACGTTTGATTTTGATTTTTCTAGGTTATTTGACTTGTACAAAATTTTTGATTTGGTGTTCAAAATTGTACAAAAACAGTACAAAATTCCTGCACTGTTTATTTTCGGATTCTCGAAAATGTACTAAAGCATTTACTTGTAGTACCACTTTTGATTTTGATTTTTCTCGGTTATTTGACTTGTACAAAATTTTGGATTTGGTGTACAAAATTGTACAAAAATAGTACAAAATTCCTGCACTGTTTATTTTCGGATTCTCGAAAATGTACTAAAGCATTTACTTGTAGTACCACTTTTGATTTTGATTTTTCTCGGTTATTTGACTTGTACAAAATTTTTGATTTGGTGTACAATACGTGCGTAGCGCCGAGCGGCGTGTTATTTGAGTATTATCGTGTGCGTTCTGCTGGGAAATAGTTTAATTTAACAAGCAAATGAAAAATGTCAATATTAATTTGAAAATTAGGTGAAAACATCTGCACTTGTTGCACTTGGCCAGCCGCCACTGGCATGAAGAAATTTTGAATGGATCCTCACAAACAGCCATCCAAGGCCGGGATTCGAGTTGCTGTTTTAAGTCAACTTTATGCACAGTATGGCTAATCGGGACTGGACCTACAGTTTAAAATGGAATCCGAACCACTTATGATTCCACCGGGTATCGAACCCGGGACCCCTTGATTACAAGGCAATGACGCTACCACTGCGCCATGGGGGAGGGCCGCCGGGATTCGAACCGGGACCACTCGCGTCGTAGCATTTCAAAGTTAAATTGTTTAACATTTTATACATACATACAAACATGGATCAACGATAATATTTATTATTATTATTATTATTATTAATTCTATAGATGAAGGGAAAATGGCAAAAAAGGAAAATTTTACCCCTTTCAAAGGGAAATTGTGCTTACAGATTGTGGCAACACTGATCCAGCAGATCCCGTTCCTCCTAGTAGATGACTCGCTGCTAAGAACCAATGCGAGAGCGATTCCTGTTGATGGGCTTTTACTTTTGAGAAACACAAGTGTGTTTCTGCGTTAACATTCCAAGAGAAAATAATAAATATGTAAAAAGCAGAGGAAATGTAAGGTTTTGATGGTCTATACCTTCTTTTACAATTCAGACCATTCAAAAAATGAGCTTTCCTTTCTTGTGTTAACCTCGATTTGGGGAATTAAAAATAACAGCCTTCCGCCTGTTGCCATTCGCTGCAAACACGTGTTGGGAAGAGGGAAGGGGCTGGGGAATGGCCAGGCAAGGCAACAGTTCGTGAATCGTGAATAGGTTTGCTTCCGTCGGGGTCAGGTCAATAAATTTATTATTTGTGTGCGCTTTCTCGTTGTGGGGAAATCTTCTCTGAAAACAGGCATGCATTGGCGGATCTAGCTGGAAGACCCCCGGTTCACTTGGTCTTCCCAAAGGATGACCAACTATTATAAAAAGTCGAGCAGTTCTCTTCCAGATAGTAAAGTTTGACGCAAATGCATAAATGGGGAATAGATTTATGAGATACTTCAGTAAATTTAATCCGGGACTTGTTGCTTGCACTGAAATAACGTTAACCGATGGACACAAAGCGAGAGCATTTTAGATTGAATATTCCCAATGTCTGTCTCTTTCTTTCTGTAATCATTGTTCACACAAATACAACAGAACTTCATCTATTTCACACCTCTAGTAATTGATTAATTGTTTTAAATCCACTTTTCTGCACAGATATGTTAATTGGGGCTGGACCTACGGTTTTATGTGAGATACGAACCACTATGTGCCTCCATCGGGTATGGAACCCTAATCCCTTGATTAAAATGTGACGACAGGGAGGGGGTGCTTTGGTGTATGCCGGTATAATGAACACTGTTCCGTTCAAATGAGACAGTGCACTGAAAAATGTGAAAGAGGCCTCCCTGATGGCGCAGTGGTAACGTCGTCGCATTCTAATCAAGGGGTCCCGGGTTTGATACCCGTTGGCAGGGACGGCGACAGGGGTGGGCACGGGTGGGCAAGCGCCCACCCAAAATTTCCTGTGCCCACCCGATTGCCCACCCAATCAAATTCAATAAGTACATATACTTGGGGATATGTAAATGCTTCAATAAATAAGTGTATTCTGGTGTTCATAACATGTATATTTTACTTGTGAATATCATCTACGCTAGAAATGTTCACATATTATCAACTCATAAAAAGCTATTGAAACAAAAACTGCGATCAAATGAATACTTCCATGATTAAAAGCAGGTAGTAGGCTTAGGAGGCTCAAAATTATGCAGGGTATCAGAATTTAGGGTGAACTTGAGGACTGCAGCTTCGGCCCTTCATTGAAAAGTACCACACAATGAAAACAAAATAGGTACTTCGGATGTGGTAAAAAGTATAATAACAAACCACACAATGTAACTTGGCGAGAAGTTATAACTGAAACTGTGTAGAAGGGATTGGAGTGAGGTCTTCGTGCTGTAAGCTCCACATACGTATATAAATCCTGGCCTAGGAAATAATCTCCAAATAAACAAATCAAAACATCATCTTAGCGTAACTTCCTCCAGCAACACAATAAATTATTTCTACTTTTTAATTATTTTTAGAATAATTTTATCAAGAAGACTTATATGGGCAGGCCATGTGACACGAATGGCAGAGGAAAGAATAGTTTACAGGATTCTTGTTGGGAAACCTGATGGTAAGCGACCAGTAAGAAGGCCAAGACGAGTATGGAGGGATAACGTTGAGACGAACCTAAAAGAAATCAGTAAGGATGGGAAAAAAACTGGATTGATCTTGCCCTGGATAGAGACAGATGGAAGGCTTGTGTTGCTGCAGCCATGAATTTTCGGGTTTAAATTGAATTTGAATTTAAAATTTTGGGTGCGTCAGCACTAAGGCTATTTTGCACCCGTCACATTATACGGGGTCCAGCCCCTTATTGTTACACATAACAACTCTAACGTTGCATAACTAAAATCATAAAATATTCTGACTTTCGTTAAAAGCTGAGGCTGTAAAGAAGCGCTCAGCACAAATAAGGACAAAACACAGGAGAACACAAACAACATTATACTGGCCATGGGGCCAGTCAGCAGAGCCTCGTTAGTCTGCAGTCCAGGGTGTACTACGTGGAAGTGAGGTTGACTATTGGGTGCACTACGTGGAAGGAGCACCCCTTACACCCCCCTCTTCGGGTTTAAGTATGCTAGAGTGTATAATATAGTTTTAATTAGCTCTGCATTGAAATTCCAGAAGTGTGCCTTCTTTTTTATTTCATTACAATTTTTATATACCTGTCATCTTCAAATATCAATATGGTATGCGAAATATCAACTTTATATTCGTTCTACTAATAAGAAAGAATCACAATATTCACTATAATACCGAAGTGAATAAATTTTAATAAACCAGTTATGTATGAAAAAGCTACAGAATTATTCAGTTCTAATGAGTGGCTTATCCTATTTAGAAATCCTCGTTCCACACTAGTGTTGCCCACGGGACGAGACGGGACAGGCTCTTAAAAATTCGAGACGAGACGAGATTGACCATGTGTCATAAGACAAACGAATATTTTCGGGACGAGACAGCATTTCCACGAGACTCCACGAGACGAGACAGGCCAAAGTCTCGTCTCGTGGGCAACACTATTCCA
This sequence comes from Lepisma saccharinum, assembly GCF_977018435.1. Taxonomy (NCBI): domain Eukaryota; kingdom Metazoa; phylum Arthropoda; class Insecta; order Zygentoma; family Lepismatidae; genus Lepisma; species Lepisma saccharinum. The sequence continues at coordinate 138,513,450 of NC_139229.1, forward strand.
CACATAAATTTTGCCACATGAATCAGCCGAAAATGTCTACAGAATCTGTAGATGCAGCTGAAGTAAAGAAAAAAAAGTTATGTCATGAAGTATCCAGAAGACGATTTTGTTAGTTTTTTTTTAAAAAAAAAAACACTTTTATGCTCAGATAGGCTAATCGGGACTAAACCTACAGTTTAACGTGTAGTCCGAACCAGTGTGCATTGTGCTTCCACCAGAGGAAGGGTGAGTCGAACACAGAACCTCTTCATTATAATGCGACAGCGTTATGCCATTGGGGAAAAATATACAGAAAGAACTCGCACCAAACGTGTCATTTTATCACCACAGAAGATGCGTCCATTTTAAGAGGGGCATTGCCTGAGACAAATATTTGAAACTTTCGGAAAACAACGTCATTATTCACGGAATTAGCTGCTTTAATCCACTAACGAAACGCTGTGCAAATAAAACTACCACCTCAACTTTCTAAGAGGTATGAACTAATGAAACTCAATTTTTGGAAGAGTAAGTTGTGATTGATTTGTTATGTTTTAAGTCATTTTTCTGCTAAATTTGATAATGACTACGATAAGGTTCATGAAAGCAACGAAGGGGCGTAAACAAACACATGCCAACACTCAAAATATAAACCCTCATGAATTCATAAATTATTACTTTGACAGTGGTTCCAGGCGCCAGGGACTCGTTGCTCTGAACGAATAAAGTTTCCAGGGTATGCTGCACAGGATAGAGGTTGACATTCTAGTGTGTTCGAAATGGTCACGCCATACAACCCAAGTCATCTATGAAAAATAGATGAATTATTACTGGTATGGTGATCAACTTCGATTAATTCCTTGTGTCCTAAATCATTGTGTTACCTCAAAAAATATGCACATGTAACCATACGTGTATTGCCTCTCCCGCATTAGTAACATGACAGTTCAGCAAACGAATTGCAACTTAGCTAATAATCTCTTCAATTCTGAACAGATTTTTCAATCTTGCTTGTTTATTACTTATGAGTGATATTTTGTCAAAATAGCCTTTCATTAGTCTAGGAATACTTCATGGACAATGAACAAAGAATTGGTTTTCCGTGTGTGCTTTAAATCATTCTTAATAAGACGTTCATTTTAATCCAAACATTTAGTGGCGGCGATTAGGAGGAGCGTGAAGTGGGGGATGCAGTTCGCCCCGCCACATTTTGCCACTTTTTGCCCCCGCACTATGGCCTCTTTATGCTAAGCCTTTCCTACCAAGAAAAGTATATTGTCCTTGCTCCTCAAATGTTGGCACCCAATCGCCGCTACTACAAACATTCAGATAGATCTGTCAGTTGTACAAACCCTGTAAGGTAGGAAAAGTAACCCCCAAGGAGTAAGGAAACTCTTCCAGTCAAAAACTCGTACGATGAATATGCTCAGGAACAAACATGCTCTAAAATTACGAGAAACTTCACGATTGTCTACCATCGTACTTTCTATCACTGTCGCCGAATACATAAAATCAAGTATGTGCCCTGTATTTGCAACACAAACTTAAACCTAATTCACATTTATTTCACAGTATTAACATGCATGAAAGAATGTGATTAGAATGTATGGCTGCGCATGGGTAAACACTTCCTTGAAATAATTGTGTCCATCAGAGACAAAGCGAAAGGAAATGGAACAAGATGCGAGAATAGATTAGAAAATAATAAAGAGGAAAACAAGAAAAGGAAAGGGAAAAGAAGTAAGAGGAAAATAGGTAGTGTAAGAGAGAGGGGGATACATACGTATTATATACTATATATAATAAATAATCCGTTGCGCAATAGCCCTGAAGGGCCTAGGCTTACCTACCGACTGCCAGTCTCCCTCCCACGCTTTCCCTCGTCACCTCTAAGCGTGGGGATCTTCAACCAGTATTGGAATAATCGGGGGGTCGGCCCGACGTATCCCCAGCCGTTATAGTAGGTCTTCGTGACCGGATTACGCTCACTCACTCGGAGCTCCCCAATTTCCTCACGATGGTGGGTTGCCACCGGCCCTATACGTAGGCTGAATAAATTCCGACCAGAGCCGGATTCGAACCTATGGTCTTACATTTATACTGCCCACCCTAATCTATCAATATGGAGCTTCTGCCCACCCGGTCGACAATTTCTGGCGCCGCCCCTGCCCGTTGGAGACACATAGTGGTTCGGATCCCACCTGAAACTGTAGGTCCAGTCCCGATTTGCCTTTCTGTGCTTAAAAAAAACAGTGTCGACGCCTGTGATAAAATGGAGAGCAAGACGTATGAAAAGTATATTCGGAAACAGTTATTTTCAAATCTTCCTCCACGGGCCATCATTATTATGGACCAACAGCTGCAACAGTGGCGTATACTGGGTTAAGAACCTGGGATATCGCACCATATCATAGTGTTCGAATGGACAAAAATTTGCTGGTGGGGGTGTTTTTTTTTTTTTAACTCATTTGGGGTGGCGGGTTGAAGTGATGTGACTCTGTGATTAAAAAAATATACCTCATAAATAAAACATGGAAATATACACTGTCAGTAAGGCAAGGATTTCAAGAATTTAATTCTTATTGGAATAAATGAGAGGCCCATATTGTAAAATATTATGTTGGCCTATATACGAGAATAAAAATAAAATTTCAACCTACCTATTTTCACGATTTTAAGTTCGGGTACTCCTTGTTGCACGTCCTTGCCTTGAAACTAAGGTGTTGCGGGTTCGATGCATGGTGGTTTAGATACCACTTTAAATGTAGGTCCGATCCCCATTAGCTTATGTGTTCATAAAGTGGACATACAAGAAAAATCCGCAACGATTTGGAGCTTATCGTCATTCGTAAGCCGAAAAGACAGCTTGTTAATTATGTCCCTCATTTCAGTTCACTACACGACACACAGCAAATATCATTCACAAAAATACAATTCACTCACTACTGTATTCACGCGCTGCCTCTAAATATATTCCACGCACCAAGACCACTCGACGCGATCTAGACTAGAACTGGTCCTTGTCATTTCGGTAAACCATTCCCGCTCAGCCAATATTTTCTACTCCCCACTGTATCTAGTTGTTTGAAGGTCAACAACCTCTTTTTCAACTCCTCTGCAAGCGTTCAATGATGTTCTTGTCCCTGGCACATGACGCTTTCCCCTTTGGTCGCGATAATTTGGCTTCAAATTTCCCCATTCCTGGGAAGATTACATGCTGGGAAAAATTAGTTTGCAACATTGACCCAGACTGTTGAGGAAGTCCAGAGGTTTTTTTTTTTCCCCGCCATATGCAACCATGTTCTCTCTACTGTAACAGTGACTCCACAATTCCCCGATCCTGGGGAAATTACATGGTGGGAAAAATTGGTTTGCAACATTGATCGGATCCCTGTCACCCCCGTGGAGTTGCCCGCCAGCTGGGCATGCCGTCTCGCGAATTCAAAGAAAGCGGGCAATGTTTCCAACTTCTAAGAAATCAGGTTCATCTTCTTATTGAAATGAACAATTTTATGCACATTTTCTGATAGATATTTTTTCTGTATTTTATTCCCTGAGTCTGGGCTTCGCAGATAGCCTAGATAGCCCCGAATATACGCCTCTGAGCTGCAAGAATCAACAGCTTCCCACCAAGTCATGCATTCTTGTATGTTCCCAAGGTACATAGAGATTAGGTAAAACCATCCGAAGATTGCCGATCTTGCACGAACGCGTAACGTTACCGGAGAAGCAGTGAGTTCGGCTGAAGCAGACGGCCAATATCATTTCTATGGGAGATTCAGAGAGCGAAAGTATATTATTACTTTTATAGGAAGGGGAAAATAATAATTGTCATCCTCCAAGATGGTATTGAATCATCCTTTTAATGATTAGTAACATACTTGAAAACGCGCTACTTTTAAAAGGGGGCAAAGTACATGTGAAAAAATGTATTTTGAAAATCCATATTCCTGAAACTTTCTGACCGATACGCTACAAAGAAAGTTGCGTGTTCTCCTTTAGAATTTCGTCATTTTACAAATCGTAATATAATTTTAACAAAAACGTGGCATGCTAAAGAAGAATTAAAGAGTTTTAAAAAATAATTGATTAATAGACTTAGTTTATTTTACTTCGCTTATCTCTCACTATGGCTTATCGCAAAGATGAGGAAGCGTGATCATATGATGAAATTGAAGAAAGGAAGTAGACCCATGCCCGGGCGGGGATTCGAACCTCGGTGCCCTTGGCATCGTAAAGTGTTGTGCTAACCACTTCTCCACGGAGGTCACCATTAGAAGGAAATAAACAGAAAATGGCATATGCGAGAAACATTTGCGAGGAGGTTATTGAAGTAACAAATAATTATTACAAGACGTTGTGATGAAAATTATTAATATATTTGAAATATCGAGAGTTGACCTTGCAGTCTCTAAATGTACTTTTAGGATTACGCAAAACCTTTACTCAAAATTGCTAGTGTAAATTTATAAGCTGTTAAAATTTAAAACTTATTCCTGTTCGAAAAAAGAAACTGCCAAGTCAAATTAATATTTCATATAAATACATATATTTTTCTTTCATTAGGCCAAGAGAGTATTTGGAGGGGACGGCGGTTTGGGAAGGCTATAGCGCCGGATCTCGATCTGCAAAGGGGCTTCCAGTGGGAAAACATTGCCATGAAATAGTCCAGAAGAAGGGGCGAAATGATTTTTTTTAAATGGCTCAAGAATACTAAGACATAAGTGGACATTTGACAAGCTTAGTCTAAAACTTACAACTGAAATCGTACGCGCGTGTGTGTGTGGGGGGGGGGGGTGGCTACGTGAGGTAACACAGTGAAATATGATTCACAATATTAAAATTAAAATAAATATGTGGGAACAATAGAAATCAAAATATGTTGTAGCTAGTGACGGCGCAATAGTAAAGATGGAGAGGAAAATCATATTTTTCGGGGGCAATCATGATTATTATTCCGTTACATACGACACAAAAATGAATATTTTGGCTAAAAGAGCATTCATTCATTTATTTAAAGAGAGAGAGAGAAATTGTCGAACGAGAATAGGGGGTCGTTCCTGCCTCCCCCCCCCCCTGTAGTGTGGTCACTGCCTATAGCTATGCTGGAGAAGAATGCACCAATTAATACACTAGTAAATAAAACAGATACTTTTAAAACTTTTAATCAAATTATTTGTGAACAATGATTTAAATTTAGAGAGAACACATTTAATTTGGATGAGTTAACTTCCGAAGCCTGACATTTCCGAGCCTTCTTCCGGTGTAACTGCACTGCCCTTTGAGCTCTAGCTGCTACGTTCAGGTGGCGGAACGAGCAGAATACTAATTAAAACAAATATGTGAGAAATATATATATATATATATATATATATATATATATATATATATATATATATAAACACGTGTTGAAGCTATTGACGGCGCCAAGAAAAGACAGAAGAGAAACGTGGAGAGTGCAGTGATATTTTACGGGAAGCAGCAGGCACGTATCCAGGGATTCCTTTCGGGGGAAGGTTGGTTGGTTGGTTGGTTGGTTGGTTGAGTTGGTGTTTTAAGTCCACTTTATGCACAGGAAGGCTAATCGGGACTGGACCTACAACTTAAAGTGGGATCCGAACCACTACATGTGCCTCCACCGGGTATCGAACCCGTGACCCCTTGATTAGAAGGCGACGACGCTACCACTGCGCCATCGGAGAGGCTCTCTTTCGGGGGATGGCTAAACACCATTTTTTAAAGGGGTATCACAATTGTATGTTTAAGGCCAGTGGTGGCAATTGGGTTCCAAAATGTGGGGGCGGGAGTGGACAAGGAGACAAGCATTAAGAGGCCATAGTGTGATAGTGTGAAGGCAAAAGAATGGGGAGCAACTATCTCCTAAATCGTTGCCGCTGTTTAAGGCTGTCATTTTAATCAGAACGTGAAATCGGGACATTTTCTACCACTCAACTCCTCTGTTTCCATTCATTAACATTGTGTGCCGGAACCATCTCAGTAGCCTATGTGCGTTTGTCCATTTCTTCTATGTACACAGGAATTCGAAAGAAACGCCCCCCCCCCTTACGGTTATGCAACCCGGAATTTTATATCGTCTAGTTTCGCCTGGTAGAGTAGTTCCCGAGAGGAGCAGTGTTTCCAAACCTATAACCGTATTGTTTCGAACCTCGTATTGGTTGGTTGGTTGTTGATTTGGTGTTTTAAGTCCACAATGCACCGTATGACTAATCGGGACTGGACCTACAGTTTAAAGTGGGATCCGAACCACTTTGTGCCTCCACCGGGACCCCTTGATTACAAGGCGACGACGCTACCACTACGCCATCCAAGCCTGTATTGCTTCGTAGAAGCCGAAACCTTCACGTAACTTCTTCATTCGTGATTTACATTTGGTTTACAGACTCACATTACAGGACACTCTTTTCCTGTATTGCATGTTTTCTGGAGCATTTATTTTTCCTTCTGTGGAGAAAATTCTGTTATTATTTTACATCTTATTTTTCGCAGATTCTCTACCATTTATTGGCTAATCGCAACAATGAGGATGAATGATGACTCGATGAAATTGATAAAAGGACAGTCATAAAGGAACCATGGGGAGCTAGATTCATATTTTTATTATTACTAATATCTTTCTCTTTTTCTACTTTACTTTTGGCTAGTCGCAACGATGAGGATTAGTGTATGATAAAATTCATGAAGGAACACTCATAAACAATCATATCCAGGCCGGGACTCGAACCCAGGAATTTCGGCAGCGAGATCAAAAGCCGACGGCTTACCACGCTCGGGCACAGCGGCGGCCAATTATTATTAGTGATATTGTCTCAAGTAGTGTATTTTTCCACCATATTCTTTCACACAATCATGAAACGGATGAAAATTAAAATGTTAAAATACCTGCCTACGTTGTTTTTTTTAGCTTGCAATGTAAAGCCCTACTGCACGAAGCTAAATTGTGGGAATACGAAACAGAACCAAGTTAAGGCTCCTTCATACATTTGACGAAAGTCGAATCTGAGGAAGAAGAAGAAAAAAGGAGGGTCATGTGGGTTGGTTTTTGCGTGGCTTACTCTGTAACGTATCTCGGACGTAACCGAGTACGTCACGAGATTGGCAGTCTTCACAGTTTGCTTGGGTCTCAGCTTCTACTTCCTCGTAGAGCTCCGACACAGTAAATAGTCCCTAACGAACCTACACAAGTTAAGTTAAAGAAACAGCGAAATGATTTTAAAAAAGTATAAAAGATCACCTACACATGGAAACAGATCTTCATATGAGATCGTTGAAGATAGGCATTTGCTGTTTACTGTTCACGGCTGACGGGAGGGCAGTTGGGGTGGGGGAGTACCTGAGGAGAAACAAACACAATCGCTTGCAAGGGAGGAAGGACGAAAATTTGTTTGTTGTGAAGCAGTTGACCGACCATCTGGCGCGCAGGCGAGCGAAGAAAGCAAACATGAATTATCGTTCTTTTAACACGTAACGAATTTTTCATGGATAGTAAATCCGTAATTTGATGACAAAAGATTCTCAAACATTCATGAAATGGAAGATAGTAAACACAGCCGCGCTTTCATGTCTTGAATCTTGGATATATCATTATGTGGGAGAGGCAGGGAGGGGAAAAGGCACTTTCTCTCTCCCTCTCTCTCTCTCTCTCTCTCTCTCTCCCTCTCGCTCTCTCTCTTTAATCTTCCATAAAGAGCAATGGAAGAAAAATCGAAAACTGTTCCTGTTTTGTACCTACAGTTCCTAAATAGAAATTACAATTTTTGTAACTATAATTGGCGTACGCAGAATTTTGTCGCGAGGTGTTTCAAGTTTGTTAAGATTTTAGTATTTATAGTAATAATAACAATACATTGTTTTTTGATTGATTGATTGATTTGCTTTATTTTACTTCGCCTTTTGTGCCACTTTTGGCTAATGTGGTGATGATATGATGAATGAACATTCACATACAGTGGCGCAGGAACGGGGGGGGGGGTACAGGGGTACATTGTACCCCCAAATTTTTAAAGGGGGTACTGTACCCTAGTAAATCTAGTTGTAGCCCTTTTGGTAATTTTACCGCAGACGGAAGGTACTATTTCAATTCACCCAATAAAAAAGTGTATATTGTTTATAATTTATGAGCATTATCTTTCTTACCACAGAAATTCAATCCATTGCAAACTTATTCTACTACATTGTGCTTGCTACTAGTTAGTTCATTGACCTGTGTTCTTGGTAACCTCCTTAAGGAGATGAAAATTGTTTAAAATGTGTGTGGAACGATGGAACCATATTTGCTCTCAGAAAATCATGCTGCAGACGAATGCTAAAGAAGTGGTCTCGTCGATTCGAAGATAAGATACAAATATTCATCAGAAGAGTATATGACTGACTCCATTTTCTTTTTAATGTTTAAAATGTAATTTTTCGAAACGAAATATTTACACAAACGAGACGAGACACGACAGACCAACTTGGGGGGTACAATGTACTCCTGTACCTCACTCATATTTTTCATAACTTTGTAAGATGGTGTACGGAAAACTATACTTAAACCTATATTTTAAGATATTTTTTTGGAAATAGAGTCCCGATTAGCCTATTTGAGCATGAAGTGAATCTAGAATAAGTTTTAATAACTTCAGAGTGGAAACCGAAACAAAAATAAGCACAAACAAGAACGAGAAGGACCTCACCACACAGGAGATGAGATGAGACTGTGACAATTCTCGACTCATCGCATAGCGATATCACTCCTAGGTGAAATTAAATTTTTCCTAGACATTTAAACAGGATGCAACTTTATCAGGGGGACTTATTTTTACCTATGTATTAGGGTATACTTATAATTGGATATTAATTGCTTATAATCTAATTGTGATATCGAATGCAACACAAACACAAAGCCATTTTAAGTTAAACCCTAAAGTCAAACTGTACATTACATTAGTCAGATGAATGAACGACATAAATGAGATTCACTGCAGGTTCTATTGGTATATTTTGGATTGGATGGATTCACAAGGTGTTTGATTCATTTATTTTATTTATTTTACTTCGCATTTCTGTCACTTTTGGCTAATCGCGAAGATGAGGATGAGTGATGATATGATGAAATTGATATACACTCACAAATAACATCCATGCCCAGGCCGGGATTCAAACCTGGGTCCTCTGACGTCATAGCGCGCTATTCTAACCCCAATCGTCACGGAGGCCGGCAAGGTGGGGATGCGTTTTGGATTTTCTCTGTAGATGCGAAAATTTTTAACTGTGACGCGCACATGCTTTTGCTTACATTAAAGTGTACCTTTTCACATAAACGAGAAATTGACATGTCACCCAAAAAAACACGCATGCACCTGCATTTAATACCATTACATACGAAAATAAACCTTGGCCTGCTCTTCATATTGTCCACCAAGGATTGAAAAGAAGGAAAAAAGTCTTGAGCAAATAACTTTCCTAGTTTCCTCTGAGATCTGAAGGATTTCAGTTTTGTATATGTAATGATAAAGTGCTTGTAGAGTGTCATTAGGTACAGCTAATTGTAATTATATAAGAAATAAATGCTTTGTCAAATGTTTCACAAATATTTCAAGCTTAGACTTCTTACGAGTTGATCGGGAACCATCTCAACTCGAGTTTTATTTTCTTTTTTAATACAACGCCCTGTAGGTGTCTGAGAAAATACCAAATACATGGCTTCTCAAAGGCATTGGATGGGGTACACATCTGCCATAAATTGTTTAAGATATTTTTATGCGTAGCTATGGCACTTTAAAATTAGAATGAAAAGAAGTGAAGTGGAACTCAATAAGTATTATATATTTAATAATGTAATTTCAATATCCATTGGGTGGGAGATGATTATTTCTGGTTGAGGTGGCCCAAGATCCTCCTCATCCCCTTTAATCTCAACCTGCATTAAAATGAATAGATGTATCTTTGTTCGCAATTTTCACAGTTAAAACTCCTGATTTTCCGTTCCGTTAAATTAAAACAAACCCCGAACGAGGTCCAGAGCTTTATATGTTTCAGAATTTTTATCTGGTTTTAAAATCTGTTTTTTTTAAAAATTCTAAGAAAACAAAGAAAAAAATATTTATGCAAAATATGCATTAAATAACACGAATGTGTGTGTTGTTCTAAAATATAATATTTCACATTATACTTAGATATGAAGGACGTATTTAACGGGGGGTTCCTGATCCCCCTCCCCGAAAGACTTAACAAGTAGTAAAAGTAAATAATCAAAATATTGTTTAGATCTTGTTCGATGATTATTTCCGCTGAATTTATTGGAAGCAAGGAATTTGACGCATACAGCTTTGAAGGGTTCCAAACATTTTTGGACACTACTAATATCATCCATAAAATATTAATCAGGAACTTTACTTTTCATTAATTGGATCCAACTCCTTTTTGGTTATTTAATAAATATTCAATTATTTTTCTATTTGACATTAAATTCCTTGCAAATCTTTATGCAAATCTTGTCGATCTTAACTATACGTAAGCTAGATAATGAATACGTGCTGTTATATCTATATTATTTTACTATATTTTACCTATTCATGTAATAATAATAATTCATCATTAATTAATTTACATATTTAATTAATATTTTAATTTAATTAAATATAATAATTATTATTATTATTGTGACACTTGGTTTGAAGTAGTATGTGTGTGTGTGTATATATATATATATATATATATATATATATATATATATATATATGGGGGAGGGTGAATTTTGTACCCCCCCAAATGCAAAACGTTCCTGCGCCACTGCTCACATACAACGATACCCAGGCTAGGATTCGAACCCGGGACCCCTGGCGTCGTAGCGCGATGTGTTAACCACTCCGCCACGGGAGCCGGCAATACATTATTTTTATTATAACATTTATTAACAATAGTAATCTAATAATATGAACTGTTTATATTTTCGTGTGACACTAGTTAGTTTAAAACAGAGCACGAATTAAACATTTCTTCAGTTTGCCCAGTCAGTGATCACAACAGGTTCATTGAATGGACAGTGTTCCATAAGATATACACATATCATTCTGATCATGTACAATTAACTACACGTATGCTAAAATTGTAGTTTTGCAACTTTGCTTTTACAACGAACAACGCTCACACTGGAAGAGCAAAGTTGTGCGCTACTGAATTAGTAGGCTTTCTGTATTATTTTCTGCAGATAAAGTTTATTTCGTGGTGAAGAGTAATGAATGGGATGATGAGAACAGACATTGCCATCTACACCGCAGGGAACGGAGTAGACTGGTTTTTCTCTAGGTACATTTATTTTTCTTGCTTAAGTAACAGTTTCTTATGTAGATATACCGGGTGGGCCAGACTCAATTAGGCAGCTTTTGATTAGATGTTATTTGTATTTTTTCTTCATTTTATTTTTATTGACAAAAGTTAACAATTCCAACGGCTACAAAATTGTTACAAAAATGGAATCACACACACATAAGTCATTGATTTTTAAGATAGTGGTCGACCTGGGCACCATCTAAGTCAACACAGGCTTGTAGACGCAAAGCAACATTTTCACACGCCTTCCTACACATGTTAACCTGAACATTCTTGAACTCCTGAACAATTACCTCACGCATATGTTGCTCACTGTCAATGGGATTAGCGTACACCTTGCGTTTGAGGTAACCCCAATGGAAAAAGTCTGGTGGGTTGATGTCGGGTGATCGGGCTGGCCAGTCCACAGGCCCTCGACGGCCAATCCAGCGATCAACCTCGTTCACAGCATACCGTATGATGCAGCCATCTATTGACAAAAAATGTACTTTCCAATTTTTTCCGTATGCTGTTGGATTTATTGGTTACTAATGTTCGAAAACTGCCTAATTGAATCTGGCCCACCCTGTATACTATTCCAATCTTTGCTTATTTGAAGTACAAATAACAAGAAAAGAAAAAATCTGACAAACAGATAAAAAATTACTGGGCTACAAAAAATAAAAAAATCATACACGGACAGAAACAATGAGCTTCTTAAATATTCATGAACAGCAGTGCACGTAGATACACTATGTAATACAATAAGAACAAATACATGACAACGAAATTCTCACAATAATTGGAAAGCGCCCTGTGTTTCTGTACATTACGTTACATAAGCTAATAATACTTTGCGAACAATTTATATGACAAAATCAGTCTCAAAGGTAAACATATTCTCTGTTGCTATACAAAACGCCTCCTGTGCACTGCAATACATAAATAAGATCAAATTCATGAAGAAATTAGCCTCTAAATAATTACTATAGTAAAATCTGTTGCTGTACGTTATGTGTAGGCCTCCCAGAAATAACTACTTCCAACTATGCCACAAACAGTGCATACGTTACCTACAAAGGTTACCTCGTTTAGAAAGATTCTCCTTCTTGATCAGTTTGCCGGTGTTTTTTTAATTCCCTTCTATTTTGGGCTTGGATTATTCTCGTGGGATTTCGGATCTGCATTGAACATGTGTGCCGTGGATAGACAAGTTTTGGTAGTAGACACTCAACCATGGGCGTCCGGAAGGGGGGGCAAGGGGGGGCCACGGTATTTCACACATATAATTTAATTTTAGCCACAATAATATGTGTTAATTATTGCATGAACACCATAAATTCAAATTTAAGCAATGTTTTTTTAGGGAACAACACTATTTTTGGGGAAAATTTGCCTTCGTTTGCCCCCCCTGGAAAAAAATACCTTCCTTGCCCCTCCCTGGAAAAAATCCTGCGAACGTCCATGCACTCAACATAGAATTGTTGTAGCTGCGTTTCCATATTCTTCTTCCAGAACTGATCATCTCTCTGGATGTATTCTATTTTAACACCTTTCTGTGTCCACAGACCAAAGATACAGTACCTTCTCCGTGTAATAATTACTATTACCCTACACGTGGTAATAGTAATTATCTGTGGTGTTCATGATATTGGCGTTAAGCTCTTCGTCAAATTTCCAGAAAGTTACTTTCTTCGTCTTGATGGCATGTGCAGGTGTTACATGTTTGACAGAAAAGGGACACTTAATTTCGATAATTGCATAACGAAATAAATGTTAGATACAGTGAAGTTTCAGATAGATATTGTATACATATTGTTATGAGTTGTAGTATGCATAAACCTTCTTTGTAATATCATTCAAAGCCGTGCTATCCCAATATAATCCTTGCTTTCCAATAAGTTCAGTCTCTTCAGATAAAGCTAACAACCATCATATACAACAAATGCTAAACGAGTATTGTTATTATTTTATTACTTGGTAATCTTTTCGTTTGGGGGAGGGGGTCCAGACGCCCTAAATAAATCCTTTGTCTTTCAAAGCCTTATGATCTCAATCCTAATCATTGCCTTCCAAAATATTCAGAGTAAAAATAGTAGTACTTGATAAGTATTTCGGGTGCTATACTTCAAAGCCGTATTATATTTATAGCCATAATCCTTCCCTCCAATACGCGTTCAGAGGAAATTATCCATCGAATATGCAAAAATTGCTAAAGGAGTATATTTACATTATTTAATTTTAGTACTTCATAATCCTTTCGGGGGGGTCCGGACCCCCAGCAAACTTGTTCTACGTATTATAGCGTAATATTTGCCAAGGACACCGGTTTAATTGAATTACTCAAAATAACGTTACTGGTTTACGTACGTACAATGTAAACGTCTAATGGAAACCGATAAATACTTTCCCATTTGATGATGTAGTAAACGGATAGGTATTATTTATATTTCATTCTGAACCCTTCCACAATACGTGAAAGTCTGTGTAGTTATTTTGCCGGCGATTTTGTAGCGCTTGAAACTTTATTGTTCTCGGAGCCCACATCTACGTCAAACACACTTGTTGCCGTCACCGATATTTTGCAATTGAACACGTCCAGTTGACGCACGCATACTTCCCCCTGTCTCTCGCGATCGTGTTTTGTCTTCGAGCTATTTTGTTGTATCCCTCCGCGTTCTACTGTGGGTGGAGTTTAGAACGCTTCTAACTATCTGCACGAGATGTCGCCACAGTGTCGGGACACTTTTACGTATTGCAAGGGTTTCGTTTTCCTCAAACAGTCTCAAAATAGGAAAACTGACTTCTGGAGTGATGATGTTAATGTCAAGTACAATGAACATTGCATGGCCCCAACAAAACAGTTTTCCATAAGCTTGTGTGGTTAACGAGATAATTGCATGTGAAAATTACGGTTTTCCCCATTTTTATGCCCAATTTACTTATTAAGCAGGGTCTTTTTTAAAATTTCTGCTTTGTAGGAATTACGCAACCATATTTTCTGAAGGATAGAAAACAAACCCCGAGATCCTATCTTTGCTCGTAACTGAAAAATCTGTTTAAAACGGAACGTCTGCACTGCGCGTTTTCGTCAATGTATGAAGGAGCCTTAACATATCTTGGCCGTGGAAAGTGTTAATAGAAAATCTAGAAAAGAGCCATTTAACAGTTGCCTGATTGCTTTTCCATTTGTTGTATGGGAAGAATTGTCTGAAATGTGTGTGTAGTGGCAGGCAAAAGAGAATACAAAGATCGAATAGAGAGGCAACACTGTCATTGTTCTGCACTGCACAGACCACGCGTCTCGTCGAGTGGGCGGGGCACTGTGGGTGCGAACGAGCTGCTGTTGCTTCTGCAAAAATAACACTCACAAACAACTGAATGACGCTCCGCTTAAAATCTAGTCAATCGAGAAAGGATTTTTTGAGGAAGTGAATTGAAATATAAACGCCAGAATTTGGTCTAAGCCTATAATGGTTACTAGCAATAAGAGCTTATCAATTTTTACATGTGGAATTCCGTAATGAACGAGGCAACCGGCCGCACTCCACACCTTTAGTCTGGTAACACTAATAAATCATCTCATTATATGCGTTCGGTTATGCTGATAGTCATGTTTAATATATTACCTTCAAACATAAACAATATCATGGACTCACTCAGAAGCAGAATTCAATTTTACGCTTTACTTTCCTGAAGATATTGTAGCAATATAATCATTCCGCTCTATTTTCGTATTCTCAATTGAACTCGCACTATTTTCCCCCCTCCCTTCTCCCACCTTAAAATTTTTTGGGTGAGAGGCTACAAACTATACTAAAACTGAATTACAGACAATACTTTACGACTCAAAGTGACGTGACCTAGAACGTAGTGAAAAATCACTGGTGCAAAATTCAACGTAATGATGATAAAATGAAGGTAGGAAAATGGATGTGCTAGAAAGTTTTACATACATACACACAGTTAGCTCCGTGTAGAAGATATTTCTTCACATTTTTCTCACCTTGGCTTCCTTGAATTCACGAAACTGTAAAGCCATGAACGCGTTAACCCTCTATAATCACGGAGTCCCAGGTTCGATTCCTGGTGGAGACACAACTGCCTAGTGGTTCGGATCCCACTTTCAACTGTAGGTCCCACTTCGGGTAGCCTTTTTGAGCATGAAATGGAATTAAAACAAAATTGGAACACGGTAACCCATCAGAACACACGCGCAGAGAGCGTTGAACTTAATGACTGACAACTACATCGAACTTTCAGCGAAGCTGGAATAAGGGCTATTTGCCATGACAAATAGTGTGAATTTTCAGTCTCGTGGTGCTTTCTATACGAAGTGCAAGCAAGTTATCTATTTTGCTCTATAACTGTCGATTTCGAATGGGCATCTAAGACTGGTTGCTTAGCGGACCGGATTTGGAAAAAATCACGGACTGTCATAGTTCCAATCACACTACAGACATAGCAAAAATTGATCGCCTGAAGATGAGAGAAGAGGTGATCTCTTGATATGTCTCGAAATATATAGATAGAATATATAGTCAATCAAAAAGAAAAACAATGGATAATGTCCAATTAAGTATAGAAACGCTGTTAGAACCGGTGTTCATTCACAGAGCAGAAGGGTTATTTTGACAAAATTCTGTTTCCCGGCTGGCTGCTTCGGAGAAGAGGGCTTTGTGAAGTTGCCGCTTCTTGCCCAAGCGGTAGACCTAATTCGTTGTTTGGCCACGAGTTCCTTCGTAGGTAAACGCGGCAACAGAGGATCACTGCCATAAAGGTGGTTCCCGCGCCGGCTGAAAGAGCGACGGGAAATTAAAGAACCATTGTCACTAACTTCAGACAGACATCTAATCATTTCCTTAGGTTTCGAAGCTGATCCGAAGGGACAACAAATACCAAAAAAACGACATGAATTAAATGATCAATTGGTCCGTCCTTCTGTTGATGGGTGGCAATCCATATTAACAATAATAATCGTAAGCTTATCATTAAAGAGTCAACAATCAAAGCTAATACGCATCTATTGATCCACATTGAAAATAATATTCCCCAATTGTTTTGATAGGGCATTTCTATTGCTCCGAACGAATTATCTCCGTAAGAGGACTAGGGCCTCCCCTATGGCGCAATCGTAGAGTCGTCACCTTTAATCAAGGGGTCCCGGGTTCGATACCCGGTGGAGGAGCATAGTGGTTCGGAACCCACTATAAACTGTAGGTCCAGTCCCAATTAGCCTTTCTGTGCACAAAGTGGACTTAAAAAAAAAACAATTCAATTCAATTCAATTGAATTATCTTATTAATATTTTTAAATCTGCATGCACCTGCTTAATTTAATAGATTATACATTTATATTCATTGCGGGCAGAAAAGTGCGAGAAAACAATGCATTTTTTTCAGGGAATGCATGAGTCAATAATAATGTATATTTTACGGTATATACTCTTTTATATTGCATTGATTCAATAGTATCCTTATTTCCTAAAGCAAGCGTGAGTTTCTTTGCACATACCACGCAGGCCCTGCTTGATGTAAATCTCAGATGCAGTAACTTCACGGTTGCCTTTTGCCACCACGCTTTGGCTTTAATTCGAGCCCCGGTGGGTGCTTCGTTCGAGATCCTGCAGCAGTTTTACTCGTATCTATGCCTTGAGCATGCCACTTGCAACGGAACCAATAAAATGAAACTTTCTGCACCGGAATGGGCGTGAAACTCTACATGCACCAATGATAAGGTGTTTTCAAGAGGCATGTGCCACGTGCAGCATGTCAAAGCTTAGCTAGGGGCCTGCTGTTAATAGTTTCTTTTGACTCCTTTTTGCCTGAGGAACAAACTTTATTATTATTATAATTATTAAATATTTAAGAAAATCATAAATGTGTGAAGTAATGGGCAGATATTCTCGAACAAGAGAAGATAACAGGGGCGCACCGATGTGGGATCGGGTAGTCTACGTTTTTCAAATTTTCCTGGGGAAAAAGAAAGAAAATTTTCCCACTCGTCTCACTTGGGATACAAACATTTCTATGATATTCAAGGATTTAGTAAACAATTATTATTACCCAATATGTTGCTAGTTTTCAAAGGAAAAAAAATGCTCTCTTCGCTCACAGTGCAAATATTTCTGAGACAATCACAAGTTCAGGAAACAATGTTAGATTTATGTTGCTAATTTAATTTTCATAACTAAAAAGCATTTATGTAACACACGTTTTGTCTAACCCTTTTGGGAGTTGCAGGTACCTTCTAATCAGTCACCTCTTCCATTTCCCTTGCAAGGACACAGGACACACAAAGTCACACACACAGCCACGTTCTGAAATGATGGATGGCAATCCATATTAACAATAATAATCGTAAGCTTATCATTAAAGAGTCAACAATCAAAGCTAATACGCATCTATTGATCAGAAATTACTAGAGGGTTAAAGTTGTTTTTGTACCTCTTGTTATTTTAAGTCGCTCTTCTGCCACTTTCGGCTAATGAGGATGAGTGACGATTAGATTAAATTGACACCATGATACCAATACTGAAGCCGTGACTCGAACCCGGAAATTTCGTGGTATCGGAAGTAGACCATTTAACGCGCTTGGCCACCAAAGAGAACCTTCTCTGCGGCCAAGCGCGGTTAGTGATGGACTAACGATCCAGACACCGAATGTTCCGGGTTCGAGTCCCTTCACAATCTAAGACATAACACTTTATCAAAACTTCATTCCCCTCCCCTCCACCTCAAATTTAATACTCAATCTTCCCAACAAAATTTCTATGCCAATTTTAGACTTCCTGTTGATATTTCTCCCTCCAAAAAAGCAATCTAAGACGTAATAGTAATACACAAGAGTTGGGATTCCCTGCCCCCAAAATAATTATCAATCCAGCTACCTGAAAATCCCACTAACTTCATTAATCGCCCACCATAATTTCCCTATCAATCTAAGGCCTAATATGTAAGAGTTGGATATCGCCCTCCCCCACCAATATTACTTATTACCCGTAACAATTCCCCTGACAATCTACAAATTACTATTTGTATAACAGCAATGGCTAATTGATAACGTAATTAAACTTGTTCCCTGTTTACTCAGTCAAATTTCCATCACAGTCTGCGCCATAATGCCCCTCCCCCTGGGCACCACTGATTTAGAACTGTGACAACGTGATAGGTGTAATGTAACTAATAGTTAAGTGTTAGGGATGGGTGCATGTGTGCTGCGCATTTGAATTTCATGTGAATCATATCTGTCAATAATGTGAATATTAATATTATAGAATATAATATAATGGTGCAGGTGTGTGAAAAAGTAACCATGAGCACCAAGGTATCAATAAAAAAGAATTGGAAACATAAGTTGCATATGGAGATGTGTGTAATTAGTTTTGTTCTGGGATGTAGCAAAGAACATCGGTTAAACCGTGCGGGGTTTCAATACTGTATCCACCCGCCGTTGGATTCAAGCACTGCATCTAGTCGACGAGGCAAGGATTCCACAAGCAGATGTTTGGTCTTCTCCTTAAACTCTCCCAAACATCAAACACGTGAAAATGTTTTCGATTGGGAGACTTAGCTGGCCAATCTACTCTTGAAATTCCTGGGTGCTGATTAAACCAGGTGGTGTTCGTTTTCGATGTATGGACGCTGCTGTTGTCTTGATCGAAAGTCACGTGCGAAATCTCATCTTCAAGGTGTCTCTCTCGCACGCTGGGAAGCGTGTGGTTTTCCAGCACTGGGATGTATTCCTGCGAATTCATTCTCGAGGACACTTCCACCAATCCACATACTCCAGACGAACTGATCCATCCCCACACCGCCACGGATATCCTGCCACTCCTAGCATGGGTAGAAATGTTCTCGGGGCCGTAGCGAGTGTTGTTGCGCCTCCAAACATAAACCTGACCATTTTCGTCAGACGAAAATACTTTTTTGTCGCTCAAAATTACGTTCTGCCAAAATTCTTGAGGAGCTGGTAAATATTGTAAAGAAAACTGATCCGTGCTTCGTGATGGAAATGCGTCATTGCTTCATTCTTTGCCGCTCGACGGTGCCGAACTGTTGCAGCATGGCACTCCAGTTTCAACTCTTGGCGAATCTTCGTTGTAGCCATGAAGGGATTGCCCTCGCTCATCTTAATGATGCCTGCATCTTCTTCCCTGGTTGCCTTCCTCGGCCGGCCTTTGTTGGGTCTTCACTTCATTCCTTGGTCCCCTTTTTCCTCGTAACACCGAATCCAACGCCTGACGCATGAATCGTCCACACCAAGGGCCGTAGCAATCTGTAGTGCAGCAGATCCGCCGCACAAGAACATGCGGACTATCTTCTCTCTTGTAAATTCCGTAAGGCATGATGAAATGATATCGTAAAGGAACATTCGGACCGAAGGGACATGCTGCACGTGGCACATGCCTCTTGAAAACACCTTATCATTGGTGCATGTAGAGTTTCACGCCCATTCCGGTGCAGAAAGTTTTATTTTATTGGTTCCGTTGCAAGTGGCATGCTCAAGGCATAGATACGAGTAAAACTGCTGCAGGATCTCGAACGAAGCACCCACCGGGGCTCGAATTAAAGCCAAAGCGTGGTGGCAAAAGGCAACCGTGAAGTTACTGCATCTGAGATTTACATCAAGCAGGGCCTGCGTGGTATGTGCAAAGAAACTCACGCTTGCTTTAGGAAATAAGGATACTATTGAATCAATGCAATATAAAAGAGTATATACCGTAAAATATACATTATTATTGACTCATGCATTCCCTGAAAAAAATGCATTGTTTTCTCGCACTTTTCTGCCCGCAATGAATATAAATGTATAATCTATTAAATTAAGCAGGTGCATGCAGATTTAAAAATATTAATAAGATAATTCAATTGAATTGAATTGAATTGTTTTTTTTTTAAGTCCACTTTGTGCACAGAAAGGCTAATTGGGACTGGACCTACAGTTTATAGTGGGTTCCGAACCACTATGTTCCTCCACCGGGTATCGAACCCGGGACCCCTTGATTAAAGGTGACGACTCTACGATTGCGCCATAGGGGAGGCCCTAGTCCTCTTACGGAGATAATTCGTTCGGAGCAATAGAAATGCCCTATCAAAACAATTGGGGAATATTATTTTCAATGTGGATATTCTTCGGAAAATATGTTTCTAACAACAGTTTACCTAAATAGTGGGGACTTGGGGTGAGAGAGAGGGACGGAGTTGGAAGAGAGAGAGAGAGAGAGAGAGAGGAAAAGCACACAATTTTCTGTTCAGTGCGAACCTTTGGGATTGCTTTTTCCTTGCACACCAAAAACACAATACGTATAACCCAAACCTTCAATGGCAAAATTGTGAGTCAATCACTCAAATGGAATAAAAAGTACGGATTTAAATCTAGGCCAGAAGATAGTTATTGCGCTACCATGTGCCAAAAAAATCCACTTTGCCCGCGAGAATTGTCATGCCTGAGTGATATGTAGTTTACGTTAGTTGTGAGAGTTGCTTCAATTCCATTGCCTGCCAAGAATAATGATAGCGCTGAAAGCATAAAATACAGAAATGTGCATGTTTGGCGAGCTATGAGAAAAGCAGATCCTTGTGTTTTCTTTTCAAAATTTACTAATTTTATGTCAACTTTTACATATAGCCAATGGCGACAGAGGATGAATGATGCTTCAGGGAAATTGATGAAGATTGAAGAAACAACGAAAAAGAACAACTCATAATTATCAGAGGCTAGGACCCAAGAACCCTGGCTACGCAGCATGTTATGATATTTAAGTATATCACGGATTGCTGCTAAATCCATTCCTAGATATTTGTAATGAATGAGCCCCCGCCCCCGCTACGAGAAAAAGAAAGACTATAGGATGTGAAACATTCACAATGTAATTGCATTGCTTTACATCGCTCTTGGCTGTATTCCAAATGTAGTAAGAGATCAGTGTATAAGTGTATTTGAGAGCAAGGGCTACCTATTTCATCATTTATAAAGAGTTAACTTCGTCGTTACACTAGCACCAGGCACAAATGCATCAATTTCTATTTCGGTTATTTTACATCACTCTTCTGCCTCTTGAGTTAATCGCGATAATACGGATGAATTATCAATTTATAAAATTGTGACGGGACGAACTCAGTGATACATTCATGCCTGACCAGAGTTCGAATCTGGAACATATGACCTCGCTTCGCTAGAAAGGCTGGCAGAAATGTATCGGAAAAGTGTAGGAGCACCAAGAACCGGTTTCACCCAGCACAGACAATGAAATCATTTACAGCGACTCGCTGTGGCAGTGTTGCTCGTCACCCCCTCCCCCTCACTCGCAGATAGCATAGCCTTCTCGAGCACCCACATGCTGATGGAAGAGTGGAACCACAAGCAAAACAACCTGCGCAGACCCACGACTCCTGTGCACCGTACTCCCGCGAGGAGGGGCGGGGGAGAGTGGACCATGCTTCCTTATGGCCCGAACTGAAGGGAAGAAGGGAGATCTGCGCGGGTACTTTTCGTCCCAAGGATTTTTTTTCGTTGTGGTCGATCTATACTTTTCGTTTCAGGCATATTCCGACTGGAAGGTTTCTGGCACCCCTCCGCCCCCCCCCCCCTTCCCACCATGGTTAATAAATGAGACCCTTGCACTTTCAAAACCCTTATCGCAAGAAAAAGCTGGCATCAATTTTACACCACCATACAATACGATTTACACGGGAAACATTTCCTAACATATTTTCTTGATTCGGACTAAGGGCAAATTAAAAATAGTCAAAGAATTAAATTACTGAAAATATGGAAAAGCGCGATACCGAAATCTGTAATGAGTGCGAAGGGAAAATCGAGAAAAGGAAAAAAAATTAAGTATACAAGTATTCGAATAACCAGATTAAGAGAGAAAGTTATCACGGCTCGAACAATGCAAATGAAAAAAAAAAAAACCGGGAATACGAATTGAAATATACGACAATCGGAAGTAGGCTGAAGGAAGCAAATTTTAATAAACGTGGAAAGAAAACATAATGAAAGGAGCGCTGGTTCGATTCACGACGGAAGCTCATATTTGTTGTTCGAATCCCACTCTACACTGTATGTCCAGATGCATTTACACTTAAAACAAACTTCGTGGAACTTTTTCCAAATCAGATGTCGCCAAAAATTTAAAAACAAAAAGAATAACTCTGAAGGAAAAATGCCGAAAGCGTTATTGCAAAATGAAAGAAAAAATCTTCACATATTCGTTCGGAAGTGGTAAAAGAATAATAAAAAACTCAAGCATAAATGTTAATAACACTTGTTATTATTACCAGAGACATTCTCAAAATAAACTTCTTGTCCGTTAAAATCAAATCAAGAGGAAAGCAAGATCTCCACCCGGTCGCGTGAATCTGTGGCTAGATTCAAGAATTGGAAACACTACGCTTCTCGCGAGCTGCTATTCCTGGCGAAACTAGATGATATAAAATTCCGGGTTTCATAACCGTAAGGGGTGGCGTTTCATTCGATTTCGAGTGTACCAGAAGTGTTTTTACGAAAGTGTTACACATGCACGGAATGCACAATCCACTTGACAACGCGAGATTCAAACGGTGTGCTGGAAACTGGACGCAGACAGTTCACGAATATTTCTCTCTCATTCGAGCCTGAACACCACTAATGTGTCTTGTCCTCCCATGTTTGCAACTCTTATAAAAGCCGAAACCCACCAAATTGTTCATATTCAGGCCTAAGTAGTCGTCGCAAGTGTTCAAAATTATCTGTTGAGTGTGTGTCGAACCCAGTAGCCTTAAACAAAAATATTTTTTTTTTTATGCCATGAAATTCTGGGATTGCATAGCTACACAAAATTTGGTCCCGGCACAACCAAATCATCACTCAAAACTTTGATTTTCAGTTGATCTGTGCAGCTTATTTCTTTTTTAATAAATCGCTCCAATGCCCAGCCCGATACTGCCGAAATATTCACTTAGAGAGAGAGACCTTCGATCTCTTCGTCTTTCGACCCGAACGACTCGTAGCACTACTCGAAATTCCGCTGTCGTCAATGTCTTTAGCTTTGGAACCGAATTCGTTACTTTACGGTATTTAGTCCATTTCATTTTCGATTCACTAGATGTTATAAAGCAACCAATAGACACTGACTGATCACTAATCTACTGTATGAATTGTCATACTTACCTCTGAAGTCTCCACCTATTCTGTTGTACAAATCAACCGGGAAATTGAAGCCGCGTATTAATATCCTCATATATATTCTAGAACGTTTCGCAGATAAAACGATTCGTAAATATTGCCAGTAGTTCGACTCCTTCTTTTTTTCAAGAACGTTCCCTCTCGCGTTTTCTAGAGATTAAAAAATTACAATGAATCCGAATCGCCCTACCTGTGGCGCTAACTTTGTTGTGCAGCTTCCAAATGCTGACAAGTCTACATAGTGTTCAAGTTCGCTACGACAACACCGAAAGCGTAAGAAAAGTTTACGTGCAACATTATCAACAACAGGGTTATAGAACATTCTCCGTCTTGCCTTGATAAGTATTTCTCTCCTAAAATTATCGTCACATTATTCAAGAAGACAAAAACCTAATTTTTATCTAGTGTAAGCTGAAAAAATTCCTGGTGGGGGGGGGGCACGAGTTACGATCCCCACCTCGGATACGCACTATAAACAATAACAGGGTTATCGAACATTCTCCATCTTGCCTCGATAATTATTTATCTCCTTAAATTATCGTCACATTATTGAAGAATACATAAACATAATTTTATCTCGTGTAAAATGAAAAATTTCCCGGGGGAGGGGGCTCGAGACACCTGATGCCCACCTTGGATACGCACTATTAACAATGACAGGGTTATAGAACATTCTCCGTCTCGCGTCGATAATTATAAAGGGTGATCGAAAAGTCCCCGAACTCAAACTTCAAATTATTTTTTTCCCCGGTCGTTATGATAATGTCAAACTTTCTGTGGAAGCTGGTTTGCGAGGGTCTTGGCTGTACACGGCACAAGAGATGGCGCTGGGGAGCAGTGTTGCCAATTTCCGAAAGCAGGATTTCCCTTTTACCAGTGTACAATTTCCCTTTTTCGACCTAAACTTCCCTCGCTTTTCAAAACACATGTGAAGCTGTATCTTTGTATTACTATATAACTGTTAATCAGGACCGTAAATAAGGGGGTTTAGTGGGTTCAAACCCCCCATTGAATAAATTACTAGAAACTGATCATAGCTTCATAATATAATTATCCTCACATAAACATTTGAAATAACTTTGAATAAAACACTAATGTATTGAAAAAATCCTCAAAGCAAAAAATATTTTCGTCTGCGGCTCAATGATTGTCGGACTTTGAAACCCACCTATTGTCAAAGCTTAGCTAGGGGCCTGCTGTTAATAGTTTCTTTTGACTCCTTTTTGCCTGAGGAACAAACTTTATTATTATTATAATTATTAAATATTTAAGAAAATCATAAATGTGTGAAGTAATGGGCAGATATTCTCGAACAAGAGAAGATAACAGGGGCGCACCGATGTGGGATCGGGTAGTCTACGTTTTTCAAATTTTCCTGGGGAAAAAGAAAGAAAATTTTCCCACTCGTCTCACTTGGGATACAAACATTTCTATGATATTCAAGGATTTAGTAAACAATTATTATTACCCAAAATGTTGCTAGTTTTCAAAGGGAAAAAAATGCTCTCTTCGCTCACAGTGCAAATATTTCTGAGACAATCACAAGTTCAGGAAACAATGTTAGATTTATGTTGCTAATTTAATTTTCATAACTAAAAAGCATTTATGTAACACACGTTTTGTCTAACCCTTTTGGGAGTTGCAGGTACCTTCTAATCAGTCACCTCTTCCATTTCCCTTGCAAGGACACAGGACACACAAAGTCACACACACAGCCACGTTCTGAAATGATGGATGGAACAAGGAAAGAAGTTGAAAATCGCTTCCCAAATTCTTTCCAGGTGCAGAGCGGCTCGTGCCTTGCTTGAGGCCTTTCTAGGAAACGCGACAAATATAAGACTGACCGGTCAAGGTCATCTATAACAGGGAGAAAGAAAGCTTACTGAAAAGTGTCACTGTTGCTAACTATTCATTTGTAAAAAGTACACGTGAAAGAAAATATTTTCAAACTTTTTAAAAGAATAAAACGAAAATGTGAGTTTAAATTTCCCTGTTTTTTAGCTATTTTTCATTAAATTTCGCTTTTCCCTTTGCACCCTCAAATTTCCCTGTGCCGAGGGAAATTTCCCTGCTTTTGGCATCACTACTGGGGAGTGGCGATTGCTAGTGTCGTAGAGGTTTGAGCATTTTACATTATAGTCAGTAAATCACTGTTCTACTTCACAGCAAATTATGAAATAACAATAATGAATATAGTTCAAAATCACAACACTATTCTCTGATGAGTATACCTATTATTTTCACTGAATAAATACATTAAATTATGCACCAATTACTATGATTCGAACTATATGCAAAACGTTCTTGTTATCTCCTTCAATTGTTTTTCAACAACTGGTTGCTACGCAACAAAACAGTATGCTATGACATTTCTTTCTTTTTCTTTTACACAAGAAGTGATTATATATTTTACAATTTGAAAACAGTCACAACATTCTCCCTCCTTCGGAGAAAAATTTTAGAACATCGGTTTTAAAATTTTTTTAGATAACATGAAAACTACAAAGAAAACAGACTTTCTCATGACATACATATTCTCATTAATTAACACAGAAAATATTTAAAACATATCATAATTATTTAAAACATATTAACATTTCTTATTAAAAGGCTGTTGAAATCTTTCGAAATTACTTAAGTTTACATAATTCGTCCCTTCTTTCCTGACTACAATTGAATTTTTTTAAATTGGATACATTATGTGTTTGTACAGTTCCCTTTCCATCCAACGATAACAGTTCACAACAGTTACCTTTGGCTTCTTTAACTAAATATGGACCAAGCCACAAGTCCATAAATTTATGTATTCATTTACACTCAGCACTCCATGTTTCTCTATTAAACCAATATATCATTTCTCTCTATCTTTGAATATCTGTCACTCATTACATAAGAGTGAAAATTAATCACGTTTTTGTGAATCACTCTTACCATCATCTTCATTTTCCTCATATTCATCTAACTTGTCTAGCTCATAAATGATCTCAAATAGAAGAATAAAGTCCCTTTACCTCCATTTATTTACTTTTCTCTTCTCTCTATAAAGGAATCATCATGTAATGCTGAACTATCTCCATGTAATGCTGAACTATCTTCATATAATATTGAACTATCACTAACACCAGATTCATCATTGTTATCACTAACATCTTCCATTTCACTATTATCTTCCTCGTCCAAACTAAATTCATGATCATCTTCATCTTCAAATACTCTACTTAAATATTCTTCTGAGAAGGTATATAATTTGTTTCAATATCTAACATATGTAGTCTACATATTTTAACATCCTACATGACTGGAATTCATTCTCCGTTATGTCAGTATCATGCTTCACATCAGATACAAGCTTGTCAGATTCAACACTTATCGTACTAGAATTCTTATTATCTAATGTTGTACACACTTGCTTTCCTGATGAAGTTATTAATCTTATATTTTGATTTCTAAAATCCACAATTGCTTTGTACCTTCGTAAGAAAGGAACCCCTAAAATAATGCCTGCATTAAGTTCTTTTAAAATGAAAAATTCCATTGGAAAGTATTCGCTGTCAATCTGAATATTTATCGTCTTACAACCGACAATTTTGCACTTTTTATTTCCAGAAAATCCACATAATCTAATGTCATCCACCTTGTCCAACGTAAGATTACCAATACATGATGATATCTTACACCAAACCTCATAATTCATAACATTTGCTTGGCTACCACAATCTATTATACAAATGATAGGCAATTGACATATAATTCCATGTACAATTGGAACTTCTGTTAAAGGTACAGGGATATCTTCATCGTTAATAACCCAGTCAGGTTCTTCCTCAAACCATTCTAACAAAAAATTAATTTGCAAGTTACTTAATGCATTTTCATTCGAAAATTGCATAGCATCACAAACATTAAATAAATCATTTGACTCTTCCTTGTGCCTCTTGTAGGTAGTGCAGAGGGAAAGAGGCTCTTCCGACTGCCACTTTAATTTAAAGTAGACTACCTTTCCAACTGCTGTTGCCTAGCATCATTAAATTGTAAAGACTGAACACCAGAAGTTGGATTTTGAGTCAAATTAGGATTTACACCAGTATTAGATGTACTCGCCATTATATTACTTTGCATATTGCTGGGCTGATTCCTCATTGTATCACTCACCACTGGCACATCTCGATTTTGTGGTGGACAGTTTTCGTAAACAGAGGGAAACAAAGATCTGTTACTATTATAGTAACCATTCCTAGAAAATCTGTAGTTAGGCTGCCTAAAATTAAGACCATTATCTTGTCTAGAATTCTCATTCGAGATATTTCTATTATTATTACGGTAAAACCTGCCAATATTGTAAAAATTCCTAGGAAACATCTGATTTCTATTCCGTCGGAAATTTCCAAAATTAGTAGCATTACTTTCATTATATCTTGAACTCATAGATTGGTTTACATTGTCTGAACTATTTCCAACAGAGGCACCCAAATTATCAGAAGGCAGAGTTTGAGTAGAAGAAAAACTAGTACTTCTTGCTTGTCGAATATTTACTTGTCGTACATTTAATCTTTGATGTTCATTCTTCTTAAGACCTTTGTTAGACTTGTCGCAATCTAAATCTTCAGGTAAATGCATAAGTCCTTTCCTACTAGTTCTAATAACATCTAATTTACAAAGCATATTTGTAAGCTGATCCATCGTTTGAACACTATGACACGCGATATTGTTAGCAACATTATCAGGCAACTGGCTCATTATCAATTGTATAACATCAACATCATTCAGATTGTTCACTAAATTACAATATGTGGAATGTGTTTTTAGTGCAAAGGTTTCTAAACTACCATGTGCATTTTGGTCGTATTTTTGATTCCTTAAAACAGCTAACTGTGACTGTAACATTTCAGGCGAAGAAAACTGTTGAATAAACTTACTTTCGAAATCAGTGTAAGAACAGAAATATCTTTTGTGTGTTCTAAACCAATAAGCTGCTCGATTTGTACAACAATTCTGAATGCTCTGCAATCGTTTATCAGCAGGCACTCCTATCAGATCTAATGTTGAGTTTAATTGTTCCAAGTATTCTCTTGCAGATTGCTTTTCAACTCGACCTGAGAACTTTGGTAATAAAGACAATTCATTTAACTTCAAATGTCTATCTTTCCTCATGTACAAGGGCAAAGAATCAGAGTTCGGTCTTGTATTACAATCTTCTTGAAAATTATGTGCATCATTACAATTTTCTATTCCATTCACAAATGCACTATCATGAATGTTTGGTGACTGTTGATTACCAGCAAAATATGTGCAAGGGTAAGAACGATTAAACAGTTTCCTTCTAGACTCATCGTTATCATTATGAGAATTAAATGCTCTCTGTGTATTATTCATTCTTGAAGCTGTGTTATCAGACCTGTCTGGATTAATTTGAGTATAATTAGTAGAACCGGAACACCAAGTGCAAGGATAGTTTGTGTAATTCAAATTACAATATCCTCCATAACTGCGGAAGTCCTCTGGCCTACCTAACATATTTGATGTTGTTTCAGGAAATGCGTTATTCGAGGAAACATCAATGTTATTCTCAGTTTGTACTCTGTGTTCCTTTAAAATACAACTAGATCTATTCATACAAGAGCAATTAGAATTTTCTTGCGTCTTTCTAGCATTATGTAAACTAGATTGTTTGCGATTTTGCTTCCAACTTACATGCTTAAGATGCGGTTCCCTTACATAAAACGTCTTTACTTTAGTAGTATCCGTAGAGTTAATAGAACTTCCATCTGAATCACTCAAACCAGAATCATGATTATGACCAGTTCCAGAATCACGCCTTACATTTAATCTTCTCGATTGGCGATTTGCAACATTATCAATACCATGAACTTGAGTGTTCGTATTAGAATATTTGTTATGAGAAGTACCTGTAACAGTACAATCAGCACCACCATAATTTACATTAACTGGTTTCTGCATATTATTCTCAATGACATCTACACGCAATGCAAGCTGTTTCAAATTATTATCGTACTGATTAACAATTTCGAAACACTGTGAAACCTTGGAATCGAATGTTTCAACTTGCGAACAACAATCATCAAATCCGCATTTGAGTTTACCTATATCGTCTTTTGCACCTTGCAAAGAATCTTCAATTTCATTTATTTGTTTCTCACGAAGATCTTGTATACTAAGAATGTCTGATATTTTACAGTCATAATTTCGCATGCTTTCTTGCAACTTCTGGTTTAATTCTACATTTGAACTTACACACGTTTCTGCTAAAGATTCGATTCTTATTGCTACATCAGAAGCCAACACGTCTATACGGTTATTAACCTGCTTAAAATCAAAATTCATAGATTCAATTTTAGACTGTAATTCAACATTGGAAGCTTCAATTTTGGATTTCAACTCTTCGTTGGAAGCTTCAAGCTGAGATTTTAATTCCTCGCTGGAAGATTTCAATTCTCTATTGGAAGCTTCAAGCTGAGATTTTAATTCTTTGTTGGAATCTTCAAGCTGAGATTTTAATTCTTTGTTAGAATCTTCAATATGAGATTTTAATTCTTTGTTGGAATCTTCAAGCTGTGATTTTAATTCCTCGCTGGAAGATTTCAATTCTCTATTGGAAGCTTCAAGCTGAGATTTTAATTCTTTGTTTGAATCCTTAAGCTGAGATTTTAATTCTTTACTAGAATTAACTACAACAAACTGAATGCTCTTGATTGTTTCTAGCAGATCGTTAAAATTAGGACTAATACTCTCTTTGTAAGCTGACAATTCATATGGATTATAACTAGGTTCACAAGATTTACAAAAGTAATTCTCTACCGTAGTAGAATAAATAGACCAATGAACAACTGACAACTTAAGACAAGAAAAGTGAAACCATGAAAGACATTTATAGCACTGAACAAATCTGATGTCAGCTTTCGTATCACCACAACATTCCACCTTGCGAGTACTGGTATCAGTCTTATCATCACAATTAACTTCTTGACCTTGAACGTTTGTAAACGTTGCTAGATATGTGCCCTCGTATTGCATAGCAGTTTTCTTTCTGCTACGAGATTTAGATGAATCTCTGGAAGACATTTTTCATTAACGAAAATAAACTTACACACACTTAAATACTTGAATATCAATCAAATGCAGTTAGAATTCGCTTCAATCCCAGACCTAAGGAGATTATATTTCACATCATTTATCCGAAGAACTACTTAACTTCAGAGTCCTGTCACACGGTCGCCACTTTTTGCTAGTGTCGTAGAGGTTTGAGCATTTTACATTATAGTCAGTAAATCACTGTTCTACTTCACAGCAAATTATGAAATAACAATAATGAATATAGTTCAAAATCACAACACTGTTCTCTGATGAGTATACCTATTATTTTCACTGAATAAATACATTAAATTATGCACCAATTACTATGATTCGAACTATATGCAAAACGTTCTTGTTATCTCCTTCAATTGTTTTTCAACAACTGGTTGCTACGCAACAAAACAGTATCCTATGACATTTCTTTCTTTTTCTTTTACACAAGAAGTGATTATATAAGTAGTATAAAATACAATAGGATGAGCACCACTTACAAGTGTAGAAAAGGAGAGGCTATTTGATTGAACAATCTGATTTACCCACACTTAAAACAATGGCAAAAGAGGCTTATACCCCAATTCTTCAAGTGTGATATGCTCTGATTTTTTAAGAATTCTGGATTCTAGTGTAGAAAAGGTGAAGCCTCTCAGACAGATTTGCTTATACTTAAAACTATGCCAAGTTCCCATATGATCTTATTGTTTATAGTGTGTTTTTTTGTCAAAATCCCAGGAATCTTGAATTGATATAAAGCTCATAGCTATTGGGTTCTGAGACCCAGTAGAGTGTGGGTGCATAGCCCCATGGATTTTATTGCCTTGTAATCAGGAGGCCTCTGGGTTTGAGTCATAAAATGTGAAGCCTCCCCTGATGGCAAAGTGTTAATATTGTTGCTTTGTAAGCAAAAGGCTCTGGGTTTGAGTCCTGATAAAATATGAAGCCTCTCCTGATTGCAAAATGTTAATATTGTTGTCTTGTAAACAAGAGGCTCGGGGACAGATTTGCCTATACTTAAAACAATAGCAAGTTCCCATATCATCTTATTGTTCACAGTGTATTTTTCTATCAAAATCCCAAGAATCTTGAATCCCCCCCCCCCTCAGACAGATTCGGCCATGTGTGTAAAAGCTATATCTGTGTGATTGTTGTTTATAAACTTGTCAAAAATATGGCTTTTTTGTATGAAAACATGCAATCCTGAATACAATTCTGGTTTTGTTTTGTTCTGTTAATATAAACACAAGTGAGACTTACAGAATATTTATTGTACAGTTCAAAATCCAATTTTGAATTGTATTTAGTTGATATAGAGATGAGGTTTTAAACCTGGTGAAGTGTGTTGTACATCAGGATAATAGAGCAAAACTATCACCAAAACCTAGTTACTGCTGTTGTTTGGGTATAAAAGCACCAGCTCAGCCACTAACTGCTGAACCCAACTGATATTTTGTATAGAATTTTGATTTGAACCCCAAGAAATTTTATATAATAAACAACAACAAAAATGCCAAAACAAAAATATTGCAATCAGTGTAATAAAAATATATCTAGTTCTCATTGGGCTAGGCATTGCCGTATTTGTGACTCTAAGAAATGCAGAAAAGCTACTAAAATGTGTCCAAGATGCCATAAAATATTAAGCAAGGCATATTACAAATGCATAAGTGTAATTCTTATGTACAGTCATCAACATTGCCCCCACAACCATCTACATCTGGTCTGAAAAGGAAGCATGAAACACCTGTTAATGCTTCACCGGCAAAGCAGCCACGCTATGAACCCATCCATAGCAGTTTTAATGGACAATTAAGGGATTACCTGTTTGAATCAGAGCAAAAATGTGGTATTAAGAATTTTTTGAACAGTATAAATTCTGATGTGCAGGCAATTCTAAATGCACAAAATGGCTCTTATAAGCTCTCCCTCAAATTGTTTTCACAATATAAGAAGCCAAATGGCACAAAATTTACACAGCCCCACATAACAGAAACTGTACCTGTATACTCAAATACAAATTCAGACAAAATAATAAGCAATTTGATAGATCAATTGAATATTAAACACTCTGAATTTGCTGCAAAAGAATCAGGATGGAGCCTATGCGGATCTCCACACAAGTTATATGTTAATATTTCTGAATTCAACCCATTACAAGGATCTACATATCTGCCATTACCTGCCAATATTAAAAACAAAAGAGGCGTGGTTAATATTGAAAATAATGATGAGAAATGCTTTTTGTGGTGTATTTTAGCTGCTTTGTTTCCAGTTTCAAGGAATCCTCAGAGAATAAATTATTACAAACAACATGAACACATTTTTGATGAAGCAATGCAGGGTTTAGAATATCCAATGTCTGTTCAGAATATTGATAAATTTGAAAAAAAGGCCAGGCATATCAATGGCAAACAATTATCTATTAATGTATTTATTTGTTCCACTGGCCGTGGCAATTGCTTGATAGCACCTCTCAGAATCAGTACATTTGATGATGATTCTGCTGTTCCGATTGATCTGCTCTTAATTGAAGGGGATGGCACAAATCATTACACTCTGATACATAATCTTAAAGCTTTAGTGAGAACACAATTAGACAAATCCAATACAATATTCAAGTTGTGTAGAAGATGTTTAAGTGTATTTGATGGTCAAAAAATAATAAATGGGGTTCGGGAAGTGAGTGCAGAAATTGCTAAAAACAAGTTAATTGAGCATCTGAAATACTGTGGCAATTATAAACCTGTTCATATGGTGATGCCTAATCCAAGTGAAAAAGCAAAATTCAAAAAGTTTGAAGCCTTGTTGGAACACCCAGCATATATTGTCTGTGATTTTGAATCAAACCTGAAACCTCTTTCATTCTGCAATCCAGATCCTGAAGAATCTTCAATTACACCATACCAGCTACATGAACCTTCCAGCTTTTATTATGTTGTTGTACAGGATGGTGTTGTTAGTAAAGAAGATTCATACATGGGAGCAGATGCCATCAAAATATTTGCACATAGAATAGAAAATAAGTGCCATGACATAGCATCTAACATCTTATTAAAATCAAAACCCATGTTGCCTTTAACAGAGAAACAGATTGAAGATTTCAACAATGCAGAAAAATGCCCGGTATGTGATTCTGAATTTTCAGATACAAATATCAAGGTGAAACACCATTCTCATACAGATGGTAAATTCTTAATGGCCCTGTGTAATAGCTGTAATATTAAGATCAAGAGACCAAAATTTATCCCTATATTTTGCCATGGAGCATCCAATTATGATTTTCATCATTTGATCAGATACGAGGGGTTTGACAAGCAGAATTTAAATATTTTAGCTGAAAATGATGAGAAATATATTGCTATTAGCAAAATAATTAAAGTTAATGGTGTTCCTATTCACATAAGATTTCTTGATTCATACAGAATTTTATCAGCTAGCCTGGCTACACTGGCCACTCAATTATCTGATGATCAATTCAAAATCACATGTGCTTTGTTTCCAAATCAGGACCTGAAATTAATTAGGCAGAAGGGTGTATATCCATATGATTATGTTACAGATTTTTCTAAATTTGATGAGTGTTCTCTGCCACCTCAACAAGAGTTTTACAGCAAAATCAGAGGATCTGGAATCACTGATGAAGATTATCACCATGCCCAATTGATGTGGAACAATTTAAAATGCCAGACATTTGGTGATTATCACATGGCATATTTAAAACTTGATGTGACCCTCTTAGCTGATATATTGCAGGCATTCAGAAAATCTTCCATGCAAAATTATGAACTGGATCCAATATATTTTTACAGTGCCCCGGGCCTAGCATGGTCTGCAATGTTTTTGAACACTGAAATGCAATTGGAACTGATCCAAGATCAAGACATGTATCTGTTCATGGAGCAATGTATAAGAGGAGGCATGGTGCAATGTTCTCAGAGATATGCCAGAGCAAATAACAAATATATTCCTGATTATGATCCAGCACTGCCATCAAATTATATACTGTATGTGGATGCAAACAGCCTGTATGGTTATGCCATGATGAAAAAATTGCCATATGCAGGGCTTGAGTGGGTTGAAAATTTCAATATTGAAGATCTTAAGGATTTTGATGACAGTAACTATGGCCTCTTCTTAGAGGTTGATCTGACAATTCCTGATGATTTACACAACATATTTTCTGATCTGCCCCCAATTCCTGAGGTTAAGTGCTCACCTGGCTCTAAACAAAAGAAATTGATGATGACACTGGAGCCAAAACAGGGTTATGTCATATATTACAAAAACCTCCAGTTCCTGATGCATCATGGTGTTCAAGTGAGCAAAGTTGGCAAAGTTTTAAGGTTCAGGCACTTAAAATGGTTGGAGTCATATATTAATACAAATACAGTGCTTCGAACATCTGCAAAAAGCCAATTTGATAAGGCCTTGTTTAAATTGATGGTCAATTCTGTGTATGGCAAAACTATTGAAAATGTCAGAAAACATACCGATGTTAAAATAATTACTGACCCCAGCCTGAGCAAAAAATTGGTTGCAAAGCCTAATTTCAATTATAGAAGAATTTATGATGAAAATATGGCACTTTTCAACATGAAAAAAACAAAGATTAAGTTTGATAAACCTATTTATGTAGGGGCTGTAATATTGGAATTGGCCAAATTACATATGTTAAAGCTCTATTATGATGTGTTGAAACCTTTTTATGGTGATTGTGTAAAATTGATGTACATGGACACGGATAGTTTTGTTCTTGATATTCAAACAGAAGATGTTTATCAAGATATTGCACAGCCTGAATTGCTTGAATATTTTGATACCAGTGAACATACAAGGATTCAACCCCACAACAAAAAGGTGCCTGGCAAGTTAAAAGATGAGACACTTGGTGATGTTATTGTGGCATTTGCTGGGTTAAGGGCCAAGATGTACAGTTTTGAAACATGTAGTGGCGCTGTTGCCAAAAAGGCCAAGGGCATTGGCAAAGTAACTGTTGACAAAGAGCTCCAATTTGAAGATTATAAAAATTGTCTCAAGACTCAGAATTTAATAAGAACATCAGAATCCAGAATTCAGAGTGTGGATCACTTATTGACTAGCAATAATGTAAGAAAAGTGGCTCTGGACCCACATGATGATAAGAGATGCATTTTGTCATGTGGCATACATACTCTACCATGGGGGCATTGTGATTTGAAAAATGGCAATCAATGCCCAAACACAGAGCATGATTTGAAATAAATAAACATGCCTATGAACTTATTTGGGTTCAAGAAACAAGGTATTATGGACCTGCCAACACCCCAAGCCTCTCCTGATATAATATCTAAACTGAGTGCTTTGTTAATTATTCATCTGAACAGCATACTTACAGATATTGATGATGAAACAGGTAAAATATTGTACATATTTAACAATAATTTAAATCATTACCAATTACCTGTAGGTGGTCAATTGCAATTTATTACAACCCCTGAGGGCAATGTCAAGATTTCAATAGGGAGAAATATTTATAGAATTAAGCACTCAAACATGGTTTCTGGCACTGTATATACTGTTTCTGCTGGTGACTGCTTATATATTGAGGTCCCGGGGTCATATGACAAGCTTATACCTTTTTTTTATAGAATTAAGAATCAGATATTCAATAATAAATAACCGCTAAAACAAAAATGCCTAATGATATTTTTGGCCATACAAGGCATGAAGATCACAGTGATGAGATTTTGATGCTTGATGTCAGAGTCAAGAAATTAAGAAGTGATTTACAAGCTTTACAAACTACACTCAATGCCAGTCTTCAATTAGAAATTACAAATTTACAATCACAATGCATGGACCCTCTTCTTAAAATTGATTCTGAACTCAAAGTGCTGCTTCAGAAATATACTGACCTGGCTACATTGGATAATTTTCAAAGTTTAGAAGAAGCTGTAGCAGCTCTTCAAGCCAAATTTAAGAGCCAGGCCACCAACTCTGAGCAATTGAAACAACAATTAGAAGAGCAAATAAATAATGTCCAGACACAACTCCAAACAATTGTCAAAAGCATAAAATCACAAGAAGATTTTGATCTAGTGATTTCCACTCTAAAGGAACAGATTCAATCACTCCAAATACCTAATCTGGACCCCTTGAACAATGCCATAGCCGAGGTTAAAGAAAAAATTGAGACACTTGAAAATTTTATGAACAATTTGCCATCTTCTGATGCTTTGAATGCAATAACTCGGAGTGTTGCCAACATCAAGCTGCAACTTGAAACATATGAAGATTTTGGAAAAATTCAAAGTTCCATAACCCATCTTGAAGGTACAATAGCAGCAGTGCAAAATGATTTGGCAAATGTACTAGAATCCCGCCTGCCCGGTATTGTAGATACCCTTGTTAGTGTCCAGCACCAAATCACAAAGCTTGAAAACCTCAACACTGAATCTGAGCTATCTCATTTTCATCACTTGATTGATGATATCCAAACAAAACTTGAAATTTTACAACAATCCACACCCTCTCAGGCAGATATAGCCCTGCTCGAAAATGCTATGCAAAATGTGGCCGATGCATCTGAATTAAACAATGTGAAATTGGCACTTGAATTTTTGCAAAATACAGTATCAAATCTGCCTACATCACAGGAACTTAAAAATATAAAGAGGGCAGTGAATCGCATATTGAAATCAGAAGATATCAAGAATATCCAGACAGAGATCAAACATCTCACTCAGACAGTGGCTATTCTTCCAACTAATCAACATATTAATGAATTGCATGCCCTGTTTGAGGATATCAGAAGACAGGTCCATGATCTTACTGCTCAAAATTCAAAATTGGCAGTTGTTGAAAATTTGCAACAAATTGTAGCTAATATCAAGCAACAGCTAGGGACCATGGAATCCAATCAAGCAAATGCCCTGTCTGTTTTTGCCACCCAGCTTCAAGAAATTGTGCAACAATACAAGAAACTTGTTGTGGACATAAAAATAAAGCCAGGCCATGATGATGTTGTTAGAACTATCAATGAGAACCTTGAATCTGTAACAAGCAGATTGCTCACAGCAGAAAAGGAAATAACAGGCATAATCGAGAATCCAAAACATACAGTAATTCTTGAATTGTACAGCATCCCCAACAAAGAATATGATTCACCATTTACACCAGGTGGCAAAATATATATGCTGTCCCCTGCACAATTTTATTACCAGTTTTTTGTTGGGGGCACACTGAGACCAATCAAGATCAAATATTGGCTTCAACCACAGGCACACCACTACCCCACCTTATCAATAACAAATGCTGATAACAAAGTAAAAATCACCAGTGTAGAATTGGAGGATTTTACAGACCCCAATACATTAGAAACAGCCTATACTGAAGATGATGGCTCTTTGGAATTTAAAATACATATTGGAGACAAATTATATTTAGAAAATCCTGCAGTCTCAGCTGCTGAACACCCCATAGTTGCAATATTCTTGTTTACATATTATGTCTAGACAAATTATTGTTGATGAATTACACAGACAAGCCCGACATAATTTTAAGAGACTGCCAGTAGTCACAAAGGGCATAGATGATTTATGGCAGAGCGACTTGATTGAAATGGCAAGTGGACAGTTGAAAAACTTAGACAAAATCAACAAGGGCTACAAGTATCTCCTCACTGTAATAGACACATTTTCAAAATTTGCCTGGGCTGTGCCACTCAAATCCAAGACTGGAAAATGTGTTACAGAAGTCCTCAGGACAATCATCAATCAGAGTGGAAGATCCCCGTGCTATTTGCAAACAGATAATGGCAAAGAATTTTATAATTCAGTGTTTCAACAATTTATTAAAAGCCGGTCAATACAACATTATTCGAGTTACAGTGATCTCAAAGCCTCAATTGTAGAGAGATTCAACAGAACCTTAAAAAATCTTATGTATAAACAATTTACCCTGCAAGGTAATTATAAATGGATTAATATTCTTCCAGAACTTCTACATAAATATAACAACTCGGTCCATTCTACAATCAACATGAAACCCTCTGAAGTAACTTCATCTGATGAGCAAAAATTGATCAGCACTGTTTATTATCCTAAATATCAGCCAACAACAAGAAAGGCCAAATACAAGGTGGGTGATCAAGTAAGAATCGGCAAATATAAGCACTTATTCAAAAGAGGCTTTACAAGAAACTGGAGCACTGAATTATTTACAGTGGTTCAAATTAAACCTGGGACCCTTAACACATATATAATAAAAGACCACCGAGGAGAAATTCTCAAAGGCAGGTTCTATGAACAAGAGCTCAGCAAAACTAAACAGCCTGACACATATCTCATAGAAAAAATTATCCGCAGAAAAGGCAACAAGTTATTTGTCAAATGGCTAGGACTTCCAGAACACAGCTGGATCGATGCAAACAAAATAATAATATGAACACCTGGGATGTTATAAAAAGGCTGCCAGAACCTGAACAACAGAATAAGAGAAATGGCAACTTGCTGCCTGATAATATTAGGTGTCTTATTGTTGGGCCATCTGCTTGTGGTAAAACTACACTAATGGTTGATAATTTTTTATTGGCACCCAACTGGTTAGACTGGAAAAACAGGCACTTGTATATCTTCTCTAAGAGCTTAGAACAATTAAAATATCAGCAGCTGATGAAGCTATATGATGGATTGGATATAGCCACTTTTGAACCAGATGTTAAGCCACTTCATGAATGTCTCGATAATTCTGTTGTTGTGTTTGATGACATTATACTGGATAATCAAAACAAGGTTAGAAATTTCTTTACACAGGGCCGGCACAAAAACATTGATTGCTTCTACCTGGCACAGACTTTTTCAAAAATACCGAAGCAACTGATCCGAGACAACAGCAATTTTATATGTGTGTTTCATCAAGACCATACCAACCTCAAACACATACATGATGAATATGTAGGTGGGGACTTGAGCTACAATGATTTTTCTAAGTTTTGCAGCAGGTGCTGGAACCAGGACAGTTATGGGTTTGTCACAATTGATATGACAAGAACACCCAATAGTGGTAAATATAGAAATAAAATCAACAATTTTCTAGACATTGAAACATATATAAATAAACATGAAAAGGCCAATTATTGATGATCTTAAATTAAGAGATTATCTTGTAAAAAGATTTAAGGGATGGAAATCAGAGAACCGAGGAATTTATGAAAAATACAAACAAACAGAACAGCCTGTAATTGATGCTATTAGTGAATTAGGTAAAAATATTAAAACTGTTACAGAGCAAAATCAAAATTTGATCACAGAGCTTGTACCTGTAGCTGCAAGGAACATATTAGATTATCCATTCACCCCACTTTCCAGTATTCATACACCTAGTCCTATTGCTCCTAGAAGAATTGAAGCTACTCAGGATCCTATTGAATTGGGTCTTCTTGCTCAAAAATATTTAACCACACCTAAAGACAATAAAGATGAGGTGTTTGGCTTATATGCTGACACAGAGCTTGATGGTAGCATCATACATAGAATTGGCAATTTCAGAGTAACATTTATGGGGGATGATCTGATTGTTTATTCAGAATCTCGTCTCGGAGAAGAAGGTGCTTGTGTTAAGTACCCCGGAACACCTGGATTGTGGGAACTGATGACTAGGAAGAGACCTGGCAGCTATACAGATCAAGATTATGAATATTACAAAGAAATATTAATAAGATCAGATGCTCTATACCAGAACAATGATCCCACACAAAAAAGAGTCAAGTCTAGCAGTGGAGAAAAATACAATAATTTAATCAAGCCCATATGGTCACAAATTAAGACAGGCAGTGGGATCAAACAATACAACACCCTGCCTAAAGAATTTGTGTGGGTTGATGATGTCAGGAAACTTGTAGATAGGTTATTGGTGATAGCTGGGGAGGAAAATGCTGGGAACCACAATTTTTACAATGAAAAGGTTGGAATTATGGACATGATAAGCACCAAATTGTCTAATTTTATAGTGAATGACACTAAGGGGATTGGATATCTTATAAAAATTATTAATACTCTACCACCTAAATTTTGGAATATTTCTGAGGGTCGGGGCCTTGTTAATGACATTATAAACAAGCTGCCATTTGAACTACACATTCCAGGCTATCAGTATTGTGGTCCAGGCACAAAATTGGACCATAGATTAAACAGAGGTGATCCTGGTGTTAATCCTTTAGATGCTGCTTGTAGAGACCATGACATAGCATACAACACACATTCTGATCTTGACAAAAGACATGTTGCAGACAAGAAATTAGAAGAGGCTGCATTTGGCAGATTTGTAAGCAAAGATGCATCTTTGAGTGAAAAAATAGCAGCATTGGGAACCACCATAGCTATGAACACCAAACAAAAACTGGGGTGGGGGCTGTGAATATCTATATAATAAACCTACAATGAAGGCCAAGGGTGTTATGTATCAAATACCTTATGCAGGTCTCAAATCTCTTAAAACTATTGACAGTCTTTTAACCAAAAAGCAGCGCAAGAAAAAAAATTCTTGTCTTTCAAAGGGGCATGGTATGAAATTGTTGCTTAGTACCCCCC
This sequence comes from Lepisma saccharinum, assembly GCF_977018435.1. Taxonomy (NCBI): domain Eukaryota; kingdom Metazoa; phylum Arthropoda; class Insecta; order Zygentoma; family Lepismatidae; genus Lepisma; species Lepisma saccharinum. The sequence goes on from NC_139229.1 coordinate 138,554,564, forward strand.
AAGTAAAAAAATTACAGCAATCAAGAAAAAAATCACATGTGGGGGGATTTATATTTACTATCCCTGCCATCTTAGCAGCACTTGGGGCTGTTGGGAGCTTGGCTGGGGGATCAGCTGCCATAGCAAAAACAGTAATAGATGCCAAGAAAAATAAGGCAGAATTAGATGAATTGAAGCGCCATAACCTGGCCATTGAGAAACAAGGCAAAGGTGTTAAGAGAGCCATGAATAAGTTTAAAAAAAAACAAGAGCCGCTTACAAACCAAGATATTGAAGCTTTAATCAAGCCACTGGGCATCAAACATTTTAGAGGTGTGTACATGTCTGATTCTTTACCGGAACAACCACTCAACAAAGAGTGTGGCATTGTTAATTTGGATAAGTACAAAAATCAGGGCACTCACTGGATCTGTTATCTTAAATATTTAAAAGATGATGCATTTGTGTTTGATTCATTTGGAGATGTTCCACCTGAAAATTTAATAAAATATTTAAAATCACCTAATCTTTATTACAATAATGCCCGTGTTCAAAATTTCAAAGATGTTAATTGTGGACATTTGTGTTTATCTGTTCTCAGATATATGTCTCTAATAAATAAACCATCAATTGAAGATTTTCAAAAAGCCTTGTGGTATTTAAAACATCATGGGGGTATTCCATCTCACCAGCCAAAATTCAATATTGAAACTCAAATTGCATGATGACATAGTGTATCCCAAAACAATAGCTCTCAGAGCATTTTATGGCATGTACTTGATCCCTAATATTACACACCACAACAACAAAATTGCAGTAGGGGATCAAAAAATTGTCATTACTCCAGGGCAGTATAATCTATCTACTCTAAATGCTCAATTACCCAGAGGTGTAGTGTTAAGTCAAAATTCTGTCACTCACAGAGTAGAAATTGTATCTGCCACAGAAACAGTGAATCTGGGTACTATAGGAGAGCTGTTAGGCTTTGAGAACAACACAAAACTTGAACCAGCAATCAAACACACTGCTATGAATATACTTAAATTCTTAGCCATAGAGACTCTGAATATTCACTGTAATGTGGCTGAGGGTATGATCACCAAATCAAATGGCATAGGCACTCACAAACAAACCGGCATCATTGCAACATTCAAACCTAATTCTGAATTTATGGAGCCCATCATCTACAATCCATCCCCAACATTATATTTTCCTGTGTGCCATAATAGAATAGATTATATTGAATTGATGGTCACTAATGAAAAAGAAGAATTAGTTGATTTTGCTGGAGCCACAACAACTGCAATCATAGAGATTAATATTTAAATAAAAATACATACAAGAAGAAAATGGAAAATATTGAGAGTTATGAGCTACAATCATTCCCTCCAAACAGGAGGACATTTGCAAATTTAAATCAACCCAACACAGAAATTGAGGTTGATCTTGATGTAGGGGATGGCTTTATACACCCCCACAGAGCAGATCTATACATCAAATTTGATGTTGTAAAGCTCGATGGAACAGATTATCCGGCAAATTCAAATATAAGACTTGTAGATAATTTTGTGCCACATCTATTCTCTGAAATTGAGGTCAGAAAGCATGGCGTTGTTATAAACAGAGTGGATTATCCCGGCATTACCTCCACAGCTTTGGCCACATTAAAATTATCCAAAACCGAGGCTTCTTACTACAAAATAGGTGGATTTGAGGCTGGTGAAAAAATATTATCTAAAAACCACACAGTGCTGTTCCCTATGCGCCTGTTGCCAGGATTCTTCTCAGATTACAAAGATATTATGTGGAAGGGTGGTTTAAGAATCACATTTAGAAGAGCTGCAAATGATAACAATGCTCTGATGAGGTACAGTGCAATAAACTCCACAGGGGAAGCTTTGCCTAATACCCTACCAGATGCAGGCAAATGCATTATTCAGACTATGGAGTTAAGAATCCCTGTTGTTGAATATGAGGCCAGTTATGCTCTTAAATACAAAGCTGATATAATAAAAAATCCACAGGTTCCTCTACAATTTTATACATATCAATGTGTACAGAAGCCCGCATCTGGTACATATTATGAGTTTGATGCTACAAATTCATTCTCCAGCATACAATATGACATGCCTGATTTTGTGGTGGTACTGTTTCAGACTGGAAGACACAATAATCAGGAAAAAAATTCAAGTAAATTTGATAACTGCAACATCAAGAACATATATCTTAAAAATGGCAGAAATGAGGTATTTCCTAGAGAAAATTACAATTTAGACATGTCCAAGGATGATTTCCTCAAATTATATGAAGCATTTACATCCTTCAAAAGAGTCACTACTGGCAATACTGACATGTATTACACACCAGATGAATTCAAAGCACAGAGACCCATGTTTGTAATCAACACTTCAAAAAGGAAACAAGTTGTGGTGAATGACAGGACAAATATTAAAATTATCTGTGAATTCCATGAGGCATTACCTGATGACACTATATGTAGTGTTATTCTCATAGGTGAAAAATCATATGTTTATGATGTAAGAAATGAGAGAGTCACAGAGCAATTCTAGAGGGCCGATTCAAACACAGAATCCCCTTGATTACAAAGCAATAATACCAATATTTTGCTGTCAGGGAGGCTCAGACACTCTGCCAGGTTTCGAACCTGTGGCCTTTTGATTATAGAACATATAGGCCAAGGAATTATGTCTACACCACATCTGCATATTGCAGAGAAGCTCAAATAACACAGTACTTCTGTCTATTCTGCAGAAAAACTAAAATACAATTCAAAATGGGATTTTGAAATGTGCAGTAAATATTCAGAGCCCCTCTCAGGTACATATTAACACAACTGAATTCTTTCAGGCAAACATGGAAGCGGGCAACTAAGAATTCACCTTGGAGTTAATGACACTGATGGATGGGCATGCAAGAGATATAATCTACAGGCGTGCAATTAATTGCCCTGGCCGGGGCATGTGACTGATCAAAAGATTAGAAGAACATGCAGGCACCTGCACATGTCTCATTGTATTGATCGGGGATGTTTTGCAATGAGAATATATAGTATTTGGCTGAGCTAGTGTTTTTATACCCAACAGCAATAACTAGGCTGGTGATCCCCAATATAAAATAATTTTGTTCTTTTATGCTGTTGTACAACACTTTTTACCAGGTTTCAGATCTGGGGGCTATCAGTTGTATATCAACTAGCAATAATTATTCTCAAAATCTCACGTGTGGAGATATTATTTTGCCACATGTATTTCAATCTTACACATTTTATCAGGACTCAAACCCAGAGCCTTTTGCTTACAAAGCAACAATATTAACACTTTGCCATCAGGGGAGGCTTCACATTTTATCAGGACTCAAACCCAGAGGCCTCCTGATTACAAGGCAATAAAATCCATGGGGCTATGCACCCACACTCTACTGGGTCTCAGAACCCAATAGCTATGAGCTTTATATCAATTCAAGATTCCTGGGATTTTGACAAAAAAACACACTATAAACAATAAGATCATATGGGAACTTGGCATAGTTTTAAGTATAAGCAAATCTGTCTGAGAGGCTTCACCTTTTCTACACTAGAATCCAGAATTCTTAAAAAATCAGAGCATATCACACTTGAAGAATTGGGGTATAAGCCTCTTTTGCCATTGTTTTAAGTGTGGGTAAATCAGATTGTTCAATCAAATAGCCTCTCCTTTTCTACACTTGTAAGTGGTGCTCATCCTATTGTATTTTATACTACTTATATATTTTACAATTTGAAAACAGTCACACGATCAGGTAAACCAAACCAACAGTTCACCTAAACTGTGAAAGCAAGGAACGAGCGGACCTTACCTGCGTGATCGTGTAGATCTTTCTCATTGGATATCTGGGTGGATGTAGGTACATCACAAGAGATACTGAAAGTGTCCCCCATGCTGCAGCATGCATAAATATGCGACGGCACATGTTTCGTGCTACGCAATGCAGAATAGGCACATTAATTTGCAGTAATGCACTGGGCAATGTTGGTTTTCAGGGTATCTAAATCGTGGGGATTATTTGCGTACACTTTCCCCTTCAAATAACCCCACAAGAAAAAATCGGGTGAGGTTAAATCAGGTGATCTTGCCGGCCAAACGCCTGATGAAATCAGGCGGTCATCAAAAAATTCACTCAGAAATGCCATGGTGGCATTGGACGTATGGCATGTTGCCCCGACTTGTTGTAACCACACATCTCGTTCATCGGCGTCCAAAACTGCGATAAACTGCTGTATAATGTCCTGGTACACAATAGAGTTCATTCGGTTTTCGAAAAAAATCGGTCCAATAATTCATGATCTGGACACGGCACACCAGACACCAATTTTCTGCGAGTGGAGTGGGGATTTTCTGTGGACCTAAAACAACACAAAACAAAAACAAAAACACACGCTCCTCCACCGACAAACTAATCCTTGCAACTCTATGTTCCTGATCAAAGCAAACTATTGTAGGTGGCAGCACCCCTGTTGTGTCCCCACGCTTTAGATGGGCAATTGTTCTCCCATTTGAATACATGGGGAATTTGATGCTGAACGTGCTGCTATTACATTAAATTGCAAGTTTAATTTCATCTTAATCTAAGAAATTATGTCGGAAGATGATAGATGAATAATCAGTGCTGTGAAACTAAGACGATCATCAAAAACAGAAAATATATCGGAGCTCAAAAAAGCCTTAAATTTTGCGCAGCACTTGTTTACGTCACTTTCAATTTTCACAATTTAAGTGAATCTGGTAATACATAATAATTCCACGCGACTCTACTTTTTTTATAGTTGTTATTAATACCGAACTCATTTTTTTACGTGATATCATACTTTTCCTCATGGCTAGTAAATATGGTTCTCTATTTTATACATACACATTTATCGTGAAGAATAGCTATTACAAAAAATATGTTACATTCTGTTTCATATCTCGCAACCTCTAGGGCTTTCTTATTTACAGAAATTATAATTTTAAAATTGTTGTAACGCAAGACAAAAAGGACGAAAATACGAGGGGGGAAATGTCTGGTTAATACAAAGAAAATATATGTTAATATTAAGTTGCCGGATAGAACATAGTGTATAATAATAACTATTATGCGCTTATCCACTTAATACATTTTCTCTTTGTAATTTGGGTAGTTTCTCAGATTCCTACTCCCGCCGTTTAATTGCACATACTCGCAAGTCGCAACAAGAGGAAACATAAAGCGTATTGTAAAAATCTATTTATTTTTTTATTTTTTATTATAGATCCATGGCAGCTAGGGACGACCAAAATTACGTCAAGTATAGCGCTCTTTGTGCATAAACATACTATATTTAGCCCGTCTGAGCTACCCTGCCGTTACGCTTTAAAATATTAATTCTTAGGTTCAGGAGAATGTAATTTTCGGAAATTTATGACTTGCTACATAATTTTAAGGCGAGGAGATACAGTTACGTGCAGTGGGATCCATGAGTATTACCGTGCAAATTGTCCAACACCATGTTCGTGCACTTTATTTGACCCAATAAGAGCTTCATGAATTAAAAGAAAACTCAAAACAAGCCCTTGATAACTTCTGCATCAGCATACATAAAAATCCATCGCTTAAAATCACATAGAGTGTAAGAGAAAAATTTATGAAAATAGTCATGGACAATTTGCACGGTAATACTCATGGATCCCACTGTACCAAGGTCCGTAGACCGCTAGTTTCCCCCGCTCTTGAAGGTCTGGTCATAACTCGCCTTCTTTTCAGCCCCCATGTTTACTTCCCCAGCAGGGTCTCTGTGACTTCATCAGGATGAGATTTCGAGTGTCTGCTATTTCAAACACTGTAAAGCATTCAACGCTCTTGTTCTTAAGAGAAAAACACATATTGAAGAGCATCGCAACACAACTTACACAGTATACATGAAAAAAATATAAGTAAGCAAAATCACAAATGTTAGTGCTGGAAAGAATTGGAAAAAGAGCAGCACTGGATCCATTGTTTTTGCTTGATGGTATTTTTCCTTTTAATTTTTGGATTCTGCGGTTCAAATATAGAATTCGGAAAAAAATAATGTTCTTCCTTGACAAAACACGAATTACTTTGTGTTGTTTTGTATTAACGTATTTTTTCGTTTTGTATTCAACGAAGGACGTATTTAGAGGAGTTCAGGGGGTCCGGACTCCCACGAAAGACTTATCAAGTACTAAAATTAGATAATGAAAAATATATTCGTTTAGCCTTCGTTGTCTAATTTCCTCTGAACTTATTGGAAGCCATGGATTATATTGGGATCATACGGCTTTGAAGGACATTACAATGAAGATTTATATACACTAGTACTCAATATGCATAAAATATTTATCAGAAACTTACTTTAATCAGAGCAGGAAGGACGTATTTAGGGAGTCCGGACCCCCCCCCCTTCCTTCCCATCCGAAAGACTAATTAAGTGCGAAAATTAAATAATGAAAATATACTCGTTTACCCTTTGTTGTATAATATCCTCGGAACATATTGGAAGACAATATTGGGATCATACGACTTTGAAGGACACGAAGGACATATTTAGGAGGTCCGACCCCCCCCCCCCTCCTTCCCACCCGAAAGACTTATTGAGTACGAAAATTAAGCAATTAAAATATTAGCATTTGTTGCATAATCGATGGTTATTAATTCCCTTTGAACTTTTTAGAAGGCAAGGATTAGGTATATTGAGATCATACGGCATTGAATTACATTACAAAGAAAATGTATGTACATTATTAATCAGAAGCTTACTTTTCTCCAACTACATGTAACATCATTTTTGTTATTCGATAAATATTCAATTCTTCATCTATTTGACATTAATTCTATCTCCAGGGCACTTGCATTTACGTAAATTATTCCGATCTTAACTACAGGTAAGCTACGTAAGGAATATGCGCTGTTACATCGCTGTTCTTATACAGTCTTTTTATCATTATTTTCTTGTAGTTTACGGTTATTACAAGCGTAAGAAAACAGTTCTTCGTTGTGACGTTTCAGGAGAACACACGCTCACTTCATCAGACATTTATTTTCATTTTGACTAAAGACACAGTTATAACAATGGTTAGCAATTTTTTAAACAAAAATAATGCGATGTGTAATGGACGTTGTCAATGTTAGATTGTTGTAATATAGCAACTTAACTGTGCAAAGAAGCAGTCTGTTTTATTTTTATTTCAGATAAAAAAATTGATCACATTATTTTTTTATTTAAAATTATGAATCCCAAATATCATCAGGTAATTCAAAGCCATCATTGCTTTCACAAAGTCTCTTGATGTTTTCTGTTACATTACATTTTAAAGATGGTGGCTTACTCCATTTGTGAAAAAGAAAACTCTATACTGGATATATGTTACCATTCTCATTATTTAATTTATTCCAGTGTTCTTCTGCAATGAACGAAGCTTCCCAGACATTCAACTCTACGTTTCCCGTCAATCTTTTTAAAACCCTTCTCGTTTTAATCAAATGCTTCTCTTCGATGATGCTTCTCTTCGATGATGTGAGCTCACAAACCTGTTCTTGGGTTTAGATTTATAATGTCCAAATCGTGTTCATGCCATCTTATTGCCATTTTCCTTGCTGTTTGTTGGGTTATGGAGTCCTCAACCAGCTGCATTTGCCTGGACTCCAAAGTAATGAACGTCAGCTCAAGGCAATTTATGTGAAAAACGAATAAGCAAGGCAACTGGGTTAGTGTTTCACGGAGTAACCTTTTAACCCTAAACACTTCTGACGAGTTTCTCGAGGTGCCAAACCTTCGAGAAGATACAAACAATCCATTGTTCTACGTGAAAATGTATCTGGACACGTTCCTTAGTTTTGACGGGGAAGGGGAGGAAGGAATGACTCTTTTTCTCGTCTTCTGCCACGCCAGAAATGAAAGTTCAGAAGGAATTTGCTCTCCGTTTTTTTCCTACACCCCAACGTGCTATAACTTTTGTACATTAAAGTTCACCTGGCATGTCACCATAAAAAAGTCGTTCTTCATCATCTAAATGTCATGCGTGTGCATTTTATATGATTACATGCGCCGCCCCCCTTGGCGGAGTGGTTAGCACATTGCGCTACAACGCCAGGGGCCAAGGTTTCGAATTCCGGGCTGTGCATGGGTGTTTGTGAGTGTCCATTAATCAATTTCATCATATTATCACTCATCCCCATCTTCGAAATTAGCCAAAAGTGGCACAAAAGCGAAGAAAAATAAACAATCAATCAATAGGATTACGTGCGAAATGAAACAAACCGTAGTCTTCAAAGCTCCAGTTTCTTTCTAAGGTATGGTTTTCCCCTAACTTCTGAAATACTGTTCCACGGCGAATCAATCGTTTTCAATGTTTCAAGAGTAGCCGTGTCAATTTCCTGCTTTCATCAAAGGACTGAAGGATTTCGCTTTTGCATTACAATGATAGTATCATACTTTCAGTACTTGTAGAGAGTCTTAAAATAAAGCAAATTCCATCATAAATAACTACTTTTTCAAGTGTTTTACCAATCATTCAAACCTGAACCTCCCACATTTGTCTTTTTACACAAACAACAAGACACTACAGATCTCAACAAGCATTCGAACAGGAGTAAACGACGAAGCAGCCCACCCAACACACGCCAAAATCACAACCCATGTTTAGCATTCGATACAAAAGTACTTGTGAATCACCAAAAGTCTGAACAAGTACCGAATGGCATCTAAAGGAGATACAGCCAGAGGCGACAAATTTTCAAAAACATTGGGTGGACTAAGACAGTTGAATTATAAGTTCACAAAAAACAGATAAATTATTGGGTGGGCTAGGGGCCCTGGCGCCACTCTGCACAGTCGCCATATTTTGCGTGCCGATGATTGTGATGTGTTATTCATAACCAGAGATTTGATGGTTCAAAACGATAGAGAATCCCCCTTTCCCCCCTTAAAATCGCACCCTGCATTAAAATGAATAGATGGATGTTTGCTCACTACTTTCAAAGGACAAACTTCTGATTTTTTATTCCATCACAATAGACTACAGCTTTATATGTTTCGGAATTACCTGTTTTTAAAATAACCTTAAATTCTAAAGAATAACGAAATAAAATATATTTATGTAAACTTTCGATTAAAAAACAAGAAATCCGCGTGTGCTCTATGGAATTATTAACATTAAGAAGCAACTGTTATGCATAGAGGCATACATATTTCGTTTTTGGAAGAAACATGAAATGTGAAATAACACACTGTAATGTTCATTTTTCATGTTTTTGAAAGGTGTGAGGTGCATTTTCCTACCATGTTTTATCACGAAATGATGTGAAATAAACTCTCAAATACGAAATTTGGAGTTACTGACACGACACTTTCTGAAGTCTGAAAATCACAGAAAATTGATTAATTCTGCTGTAAATATTTGAGATGTGTTTGTGTGTGTCTTGTGTAGTAGTTGTGCTGTCTAATGTGTTTGTGTTTATCATGTGTAGTAATTGTGCTGTCTAATGTGTTTGTGTTTGTCTTGTGTAGTAGTTCCTCCATTTATATTGGGGGTTAGGCGCAGAGCTGACAACTCTGCACTGTAAAAAAAAAAATGTCAAGAAACAGCAATATAAGGCCATGGATGTTCCCAAGGTAAAATATTCCGGAGGTAAAATAGTCCCCCGTTCGGATGTCCGGGTGGGAGGTCCCTGGACTAAGGATAAGATCTACATTAGGAATAAGGATATTAAATTAGGCACCTGGAATGTTCTGAGCCTTTACCGGCCTGGGGCATTTCAATGTACAGTTAATGAGATAGTTAAGTATAAATTAGATGTAGTAGCTGTCCAGGAAGTTAGGTGGCCAGGAGAAGGGAATTGTAAAACTAAAAATTATACTTTTTTCTATGGTGGTACTGAAAATCATAATTTTGGAACAGGCTTCTTCATAAATAATAGAATTATCTCGGCTCTTAAAACAGTAGAATTTATTAATGATAGGATATCATATGCAGTTTTACAGGGTAGGTGGTGTAAAATTATTTTAATAAACATACATGCACCAACGGAAGATGAAGATGATAATACTAAAGATGATTTTTATACAGAGTTAGAACAGGTCTTTGACACATTTTCTCAGTATGATATGAAAATTCTGTTAGGTGACTGTAATGCACAGATTGGCAAAGAAGAGACATTTAAACCCAGGATTGGTAAAGAAAGTCTTCATGAATTAAGTAATGATAATGGTATAAGATTGATTACTTTTGCAACCTCAAAGAATTTAATTGTGAAAAGTACCACTTTTAAACATAAAGATATCCATAAATATACCTGGTCTTCTCCAGATGGTAAAACTCATAATCAGATAGATCATATTCTCATTGATAAGAGAAGGCATACTAGTATAATTGAGGTTCGTACACATAGAGGTGCTGACTGTGCCAGTGACCATTATTTAGTAATTGCTAAATTAAGAGAAAGACTCTCAGTGATAAATCATAAGCAACAAAATCTAAAAGTTCTAAAATTTGATACAGGAAAGTTTACTGATGAAAGAATTAAGAAAGATTACCAAATTAAACTGTCAAATAGATTTGATGTTTTGCAGGATTTAAATGATGATGAAAATATAAATGAAACAGACGTAAATAAGAATTGGGAGCACATACGTAATGCAATAGAATCAGCAGCTAAAGAAAGTATAGGATACCATAAACCGAGAAAAAGTAAGCCATGGTTTGATAATGAATGTCATAATCTAATAGAAATAAGAAATCAGGCTAGACTTAGGTGGTTAAATAACTCTGATGATACAAATCTAAGCAATTATAATAGAATAAAGCGCGAAGTTAACCGCACGTTTAGAAGTCAAAAAAGAGATTATTTGAAAAGCATAATTAACGAAATTGAAACAAACAGCAAAAATAAAAATATCAGAGATTTATATAAAGGTGTAAATGAGTTTAGAAAGGGGTGGCAACCTAAAGTAAACTTGATAAAAGATAAAGATGGTGATTTTCTAGCTGAACCAAGCGATATTCTAAATAGATGGAAGAACTACTTTAATGACCTTTTAAATGTCCATGTAGGAGATAAATCAGAAGTAAGTGAAGTACACACAGCAGAACCTTTAGTTCCAGAACCTAACTTGACTGAAGTTAAAGATGCTATTAAAAGGCTAAAGAATAACAAAGCACCTGGCATTGATTTAATACCAGCTGAGTTAATTAAATATGGTGGAAATTCCTTAATATGTGAAATTCATAAATTAATTTGTTTAATATGGAATAAAGAAGAAATCCCTCAACAGTGGAAAGAATCCATAATTGTTCCTGTGTTTAAAAAAGGTGATAAAATGAACTGCAATAATTACCGTGGAATTTCTCTACTCTCAACAACATACAAAATATTGTCTAACATTCTTTTAACAAGACTAACCCCATATGCTAATGAAATTATAGGTGATTATCAATGTGGATTTAAACGTAACAGATCAAATTTTTCACATCAAACACACACTTGAAAAAAAGTGGGAATATAATCAAAATGTTCATCAGCTATTCATTGATTTCAAAAAAGCATATGATTCGGTCAAAAGAGATAAATTATTATATATATTAATAGAGTTTGGAATATCTATGGAATATGGAGATGATGTAGACTTACTGGGGGATGATGTGAATACAATTAAGAATAATGCTAAAATATTTTTCAAAACTGCTAAAGAGATAGGTTTGGAAGTTAACAATGAGAAAACTAAACACGTATATGCTTACAGGCCGATACCAAGTGTTAGGTAATAATCAAAATCTAATTATTGATAACAACTCGTTTGAACCAGTTTCCAAATTCAAATACTTAGGAGTAATATTAACAAATGAAAATTATATTAAAGAGGAAATAAAAAGTAGGCTTCATTCAGGAAATGCATGTTACTTCTCTCTTCATAAACTTTTGTCTTCTCGTTTAATATTTAAGAAACTAAAAGTTAAAATATACAAAACAGTATTTTTGCCTGTAATATTATATGGGTGTGAAACTTGGTGCCTTACATTGAAACAGGAACATAAATTGAGAGTATTTGAAAATAAGATCCTTAGGAAAATCTTTGGACCTAAAAGGGATGAGTTAGTTAGTTATATATTGTCTCACAAAGGGGTTTACACTATTTGAATGTTAATAACATAGAAAGTATTACAGATAACCTGATGGAATTGATTGATTGATTGATTTGGTGTTTTAAGTCCACTTTATGCACAGTAAGGCTAATCGGGACTGGACTTACAGTTTAAAGTGGAATCCGAACCACTTATGCCTCCACCGGGTATCGAACCCGGGACCCCTTGATTACAGGGCAGCGACACTACCACTGCGCCATCGGGGAGGCCCATAATCTGATGGAACTTGTTCTATCTGGATCTGTCATGATTAGTGCTTGTTGCCATTCATTTGTTTTTCTTTAATTTCAGTTCAGTTGCCAGTAGTGACAAGTATAATTGACAAGATGGCTGGGTACCTTTCCGTTGAGCAAAGGAAGTGGATTTTAAAGTGTTTTTGGAAATGTGAGAACATGAAAGAAGTGGCGAGGCTGGCAGAAGTTGATGTATCCGTCTTTTTCGTTCGATATCGATTTCTTCCTGCCACACCGTCCCAGATCACACACAGTTCCTTCCCTCTCAAACTTGTCGCGTAATTTCGTAATTGTTACACGTGACGGTGGCGCAGTATCAAATTCTGCACGCCAAGACTCAATGTGAAATTGAAATAAGGTTCGAGATAAATTTCCCACACTGTCCACACCTGTTGCGTTTTACTTAAAAGGGGCCTAAAAACTCAGTAGGAGGTGGAGCCCAGCAGCAATTACCCCTTTGCCCTTATGGCCAGTACTCGCTCTTCTATCAAGCAAGGTATACAGCGTAAGACTTAAATGTCACCATTGTTTTGGAGGATTTTGTGAAATTTTGTGGACATTCTGTCGAACCAGTTCTTCTTTTCTAGTCTGTTACTATTTTGTGATTTACATTGCCCTAAGTGAAAATTCCTAGCTGTGAATTTCCTTGCTCGAGTTTGGGGATAGAAGGAAGGATCCTTGTATGGATGAACTTGAGGACAATGCAATAGGTGGAGAAGGATGCTTTTGCAAATTATTCTTGCTGGCCCTTATCTTGCTGCGTCCCTTCCTCGAGCACTGATGATCTATTAATAAAACTGTTCTTGTTTCATGAAAGAGTCCTCAAGGAATATCGGTGGTCTATCGGAAAGAAATGATGATTAATGATATTAAGATCCACTTACACCAAAATTAAACATCATGTTGGTGTGGCAACAACCTTTTTGGAGGTCCAGTCCTTCCAATCGGCATTTCATTGAGTGACAAAATTTCGCCGCTTTATTGTCTCTCTCTCGAGGCTGATGTTAGGTCACCATCGACAATATTCCCGTTCAACTCCGTTAACTGAAATAAAAAAGTTTACTCACTATTAGTATTAGAAGCCTAATGTGAGTGGCTGTTTCGTTGAATCTTGTCGTCCTGGCGCAGCCAAGGAATGAATTTTGAGGCTGAAGCCACATCCACCTCAAAAGTCCAAAAAAGGAGTATTTACTGTCCATTAAACAATTCCCCCAATTAGTATATGTGTATTATATGTCACCTAGTTTTAAAAAATATGTTTCAAGCAAAAAATACAAAGGATCACGAACAAAATATTTGGCAGTGTGAAGCCTCCGTCCTCCTTAAAAAAAATCATCATGAATATGCAGTTCCGTTGAAGTATGAGAAAATATTTCTAATTTCTTCTTCGTGTTATTTATCAGAGATTCAGGCCACCATGATTTACTGTCGAGAATCTACTACACTGATAAGGATATGACCAAAAATTGGAAAAGCAGAGTATTTTATGCCTGTCCCACTCTGGCATCATCTCGATAATGAGGGGCTCCCAATAATTTACTTGCAGGGAGGGGGGGGGGCACGAAATTGCAAGTCGAGACCTTGGAAAACGATACCTTTCGTCAGTATGAGACAGAACAGGAAATCATTAGCTTTGTGTTGAGAGGTGCGTGCCTCAACCCCCGAGACCGAGGGTCTGGTGACAATTACAGGGGCGTGTTTTTGACTGGGAAAGGGAAGAAACCCCCTGCTGTTACGAGGGAGACAAAAGCGACTGACCACCCAGAACGTGTTCCACTACTTCTCATCTGGCAAGTTGGCATGTCTGGCATCTTGAAAGAAAGAGAATGTTTCCGAGTCAAAAAACGCCACGAACATTGCACGCCAGGCATTCACATTAGTAAAATTCGGGAACCTTTCATTACTGGAAAAATAAATGGTATTCAGATCCCAATGTTCGTGGATACCAGAGCTTCGATTTCATTGATGAGTTTGTCTATATTTCGGAAATTAGAAGAAAAAGGGGCGAAATTACATCATAATTACATAATAGCAAATTGAATGTACATTTACATAAAGAGAAAACAACCACTGTGGGACACGTCTTTTTCAATGTCACTTTCTATGGTCAACGGGTACGAGAGAAATTTATTCATTTATTTGAAAAATCCTGAATACAGACAAAATCCATTTTATATCAGGATATCACAACAGAGAAAGAAATAAATTATGAAATGAGAAGCACGCACACACACACACGTACACTCATCTGCATGACAAGTTTTATTGCCAGGGTGAAGATTTTAATTTTACCCACATTTAAGGCGAAGAGGGACAATAACGCACCAGGCATGCATTTATTCCAATATCGTCGGAATGAGCAATGCTACTAAAAAGATCTCCGCCAGAAATGAAGAGTATGAATTTCTCCCCATTTGGCAAGTGGAAGCGGCTTCTTAAGTTGATTATTACGCCTTATACGGTCTTTGAAAAATATGATGAATTAGTATTTACAGAATCCCATGTATTCCTTATGGAGGAGCAACTTTAAATTCAAGTTACGGCTAAACCAATGGGAGTTTTGTATTTTCCTTTGGAAAATATAATCTTCAATGGATCCTCTACCACATCATATGTTTTTTTCCGCCATCGGAAGTTTGATATTCCCAAGAGAACCAGTAAAGTAATTCTGCCATATGCGTAATGTTAAATTTCTGCCTGCCTGCTACAGCTACCCCGGCACACGTTTCACCGCTCGAGGCTCGTCGCGGAGGGCAGAGGGGGAGGGGCGACAAGAGTTGTACTGGTCACCGAACGAGAAACACATGTTCGTTTTAGAGGGAAAATATTTCTGACGGGTCCACCAGAGTAAACAAGCTTGCAGGGTGTGATTCGCGAGCAAGGCATGCTAGGCAAGAAGGCCCTGGAAGCTATGAAAAGGGACGGTAGAAAAACAAAAGTAGACAGCAGGGAATAGATTTCAGGTAGAAAGGCAGGAAACATATTATACAGTTTCTTGTAATATGCAGTAACGTACTTGAACAAGCCTGGAAAATTACGGGCAGAATACGGGAGAGGCATGGAGTTACTATAATAATTATGTAATTCTTCATGGATTTGTCTCAATATATATGTAACCGAACAAATACAGTACATATTTACATTATATCTATATTTATTTGGTTTACCATTGTTTACCTATTGTTTTACTGTAACTTGTACTTCTCCTCATTGCAATTTTTCGTTTCCGCACAATATATATTAAACTTTGGGACATCTCTGTTTCAAGAACGATGATTTATTAGTGCTGGGGTAGGAAATAAAACCAGTAGCGTACGCAGGATTTCATCAAGGGGGGTGTTATTTCGAAAACTTTCTACAAATTCACATTACCATTGTTTTATTACACTTTAATTAATTAATAAAAATAAATTAATTAATAATTATTATAATTAATTAATTAATTAGTTTAATTACTACTAATAATTACTACTAATGCAGCTGCTATTTATGAAAGAAATAGAACAAAATTACATTTCTTTTGTTTCTTTGTTACGAAATAATTGTCTAGTCAACGGTTATTTGTATATGATAAGTGAGACATTTTAAGTGTGAAAAAAATCCATAAAAACAAGCAACTATATTAAATTTATTGAAATAATCGATCGAAATATGAAATTCATTCAAGGAGCCGCGCTGGTCTAGTTTGACAACTTCGTGGGATATCCGGGTTCGATTCCCGGAATTGGTTGGAATTTATCCAACCTTGTCTCCGCACCCAGCCTCATAGCAATGGGTCTGAGAGCAACCCTGGGGGTTGAAGGCTGCCGGAGGATGGTGCTGATCACATCACCTGCAAAATAGTTCGAGATCGAGAATCTTTGGGGCCCACCACACCACTACGTGTGCCTTCATGGCACGGTGCTATATGCACGAGGGAATTTACGTTACCTTTACCTATGGAACTCGCCCAGGATGATGATGAAGCGCGAGAATACATGTTGCTGAATTCCACTGAGTCTATGTTTTCGTTGAAAAGTAAGTTTATAGACATTCCAACACATTTATCACTTCTAGATGATTCACAAAGCACTTCTTCAACATTATTTAATGATGTGGATGTAGACTCAGCATCACTTGAGAGTGCACAAGGGGATGTGAAATCAGTACCGGGAAGAACGTTTGAAATAAGGTCGGCACACTGCGACGAAGCAAGGAATTTTCACAATTCTCGCGAGAGTCACTGCGCGACTTTTTGCAAAACAAATTGCAAAATTGAACTTGGCGGCCGCTTAGATTGTGTTTGGAATGTTGTGTTTTTCTTCATGCTGCATGGGAATAATAATTCAAATTATTATTATTATTATTATTATTATTACTGTCGCAGATCTTTGACTGTGATAAATTAGCCATTTTTAATTTTTTTCTACAGCATTTTCCATAATATTTCAAAAGCTCAAGGGGGAGGTTTGAACCCGGTAACCCCCCCCCCCTTGCGTACGCTACTGAATAAAACGGTGTTATTTTGTTCACAGGGCTTTTTTAAATCTCCCTGAACAAATTGTTCGGATAATTTTGGGATGCTCTGTGATTTCGGACGATAAATAGACAGGTTTTTGTGTATTGAATGTTTATTTTGCTTTTACTGAATGTGAATTTCACACTGAACGTATGTTAAAATAAAAAAAAATAAAAAAAATAATAAAAAACCTTTACATTTCCTACTTTCAAGCATACATTCGCTACGGACTCGGCGCCAAGCTGCCCGGCATCAGAGCTTGTCTTTCCCGGTGAACGGGTCAGCGACAGTCGCTAGAATCGGCTATTAAAATTACAGTTTTTATATTGTGTACTAACCTTGACTACAGAAGGTGTTGAAAATGATGTCCCTCTGCTGCAACATATTCCTGGCATCTCCGAAGGAAATTGACACTTATGTGTGTACTAAAACCTGTCTTTCTCCTCATTGAAATTTTGCCGTTTCCGTAGAATGTATTTTAAGCTTTGGGACATCTATGCTTCCAGAACGATGATTTATTGGTGCGAGGGTGTGAAATGAAATCATGTTATTTAATTTTCATGTTTTTTTAAAATTTTCTAAAGAAAAATATTCGGATAATTTTGAAAGGCCCTTATATTTAGGACGATAAGTAGAAATGTCAATTTCACAATGAATTTGCAACATTTCATAATTTTACATTAAGTGTTCTACTTTCAAGCATACAACTGTTTCTTAAAATTCATTTTTAATCATGGAAATACCTTGGAAATTATCAGAGTTTAATGAAATGCTATGATTATTTTACTTAGTACCAGGTGCCTGCCCCCGTGGCGGAGTGGTTAGCACATCGCCCTACGACGCTAGGGGTCCCGGTTTCGAATCCAGGCCTGGGCATGGATCTTTATGAGTGTCCATTCATCAATTTCATCATGTCATCACTCATCTCCATCTTCGCAAATTAGCCAAAATACAAAAAGCGAAGTAAAATAAAGCAAATAAAAATAAAAAACTTGGTACCAGGAAACGATTTCACACCCCGGTTGATACCGTGACCCACAAAGATATATGTGCACATTTTTTTTTCAAAATTTTTCTGGTATTTTACATAGTGCTTTTAAAGAAATAAAATGTACTCATGTTGGTACCCACAGTTTTGTTTTCCAAATTTCTCCTTCAACTTCATGTGTTTTACAATGGACAGTGTAAATCTATTTATGAACAAACAAATGGACACATCTCTATGGGTTACAGCTACTCTATCGGTGAGCTTTTGGCACATACAAATCAGAACTTTTACCTAGTGTTTCTTCCCAAAGTGCACTGCGTGATGACGTCAAGTTGAATATCCATTGTGCTGCTATTGAGGCAAAGCGTGTCCTCTGCTTTCTTGGTTATCTCTTTTTAATTCGCTGTAAAACAAGCCGATTGATCAAAATAGGAAGCAGTTGGCCTGCTATGCCGCTTGTTGTATTTTCGCTTCAATATAAGCAGGATATTTAGCCTTTGGCCTATTTGACCCAAAGTATCATATGTTCACAATATTTACTTTTGTATCCTCACTCCACGTGACGTTTCACGCTCTTCATAATAGAATATGTAGTTATGATATATGATAGAATGTTTCTTCATATTTCTGACTCATAACCTGGTGAATTCAAATCAAAAATCTAATGGTTAGTCCTAAATATACGTACTAAGCATATCTTCTTGCATATTTTCGCAGAACATTCTGACAAAGTTTCACAGTCGATATAGTAATCGCCTGATTTTATGTAAAGGATGTGCAAAATTTCAATTTCCATGAAAATTGTCAATGAAGGTGAAGGTCTTTGAAATATCTTGAAAAAACATGTGTGGGTTTCAAGTAAATTGCTACAGAGAAGTTTTGTTAGTACTGTTAGTTTATGTATTCTGCGTAAAATTGCCATATTGTGTTGCCAAAAATTTCAATGTTCGTAAGAGAAAAAAGTATCTGTATTTGTTTCGTCACTTAAAACAGTTGTACATGTTGATTAGAACAGTTTTTTTTGCTTCGAAAGAGAATAATAACTCACTTTCAAAGTTATTGTAAATTTTTCATAACAATGACGTATTGTATATCTGTCCATTTCAATAGATTTTTAGCATCACTTATGTTTTTTTTTTCATTTTCCTAATGTTCAACCTCAGCCATGATATTATTATACTTTCTAGTAATTACGTGTTGAATATGTTACACAGACAAATTATGTATGAATATTTGTGTGTGTGTGTGGATTGCGTGATTATCTGTGAAATTGAACGTAATTACTTACATCTTTATTTTTTTAACCTGGCACATGGTTTTAGTTTGCAGTAAATTGTGTTGTGACAAATAGTAGTTAATAATAATAATAGTAAATAATATAATATTTTGATCTATTTTCCGAAGGAAATATTATTGCGGAGACCTTCATGGTATAATGTACGTGAGCCCTAGATCATGCAATATGCACAAATCTCGATTTCTAGAACAAGAATATATGTGCCGTTCAAAATGTTCTGGTTATATGGTTATATACAGAAGAGGCGATTGGGTGTCAAAACTAGGAGGGAAGGACAGTTTACGTTCTCTTGATAAATAAGAGGCCATAGTGCGGGGACAAAAAGTAGGGGGCAACTGCCCTCAACGCCTCCCTAATATAATAGCCGCCACTGGTATAATATATATATATATACAAACACATTGAATTATTGTAAGGAGTATAGTTATTACTCCTATTAATAATAGCATTATATTTTGTGGTTAAATATGTTGTGTTAAGAAACAACGTGTTTATATAATATGCTCTACGTCATTATCACTGGTTTGCAATACGTTTCTCCCACTCTTGATGAACAACCATTAGAAATGAACACGTTAAAGAATAAATAAATATGGAAACTTAAAAGCATTTTTTTTCCTATGTATTGCGACTTTTGGCCCACCCTGTATGTGTGTATATAATGGTTGTACGCTCGCACACACATTTCTCTATCTATCTCTCTCTCTCTCTCTCTCTCTCTCTCTCTCTCTCTCTCTCTCTCTCTCTCTCTCTCTCTCTCTGTGTAATCTTTTCTCATTTGGCGTTTTTTTTTTTTACTTTTCGGATGCTCTTTATGGGTTACATTTTTAGATTGCGATTTTCAAATCAGCAATGTGAGAGAAAGCCAGGAAACTTATAATTCGGTAGAAAACGATAGTTTACCGGTTGACTGAAGGGCAGGTTTTTGCGACTACTCGGTATGGTATCTGACTGCCACGCGAGATACCCGGATTCGATTAAGGTTGGAATTTTTCCGGCCTTGTCCCCACTTGAAACGGCTCCGGTTTTCACCCAGCCTCAAATCAGTGGTTACCTGGAGGAAACCGTGGGAGGTGAAGACGGTCGGAGAGTGGTGCGGATAACATCACCTTCAAAGCGGTCGAGATCGAGAATATGTGGGGCCCTATACCCCACATCCACTAAATGTGCCTCCTCTGCACGGTCCTACATGCACGGGGAACTTTGCCTTGACTTCCAAAAGACGAGACCAACGTTGAGACGTGCTTCTCTAAAGACTGAAAACACCGAGACCTACTGTTCGACACTCTCGTCTCGTTGGATAGCTGGTCAATCAGAATGTGTGGCCTTCGAGAAATTAACCTAAACCAAAGTCGCGCTAGACCTCAGAACTCGAAGGGATTGGTACAAGTTTGTTACATCTCAATATTCTAAATTGTAATGACAGGGCCGAGAAGAAGACAAACTTTGTAAAATCGAGACGATACAGAGACCTACTGTTCGATAATGTTCCCCCGTTTGAGACTTTGGTAAACTGTAATGTAGGCTATGGTGTTTGAAAAATACCCAAAAACATAAATACATTATTATTTAATTTATCACATAAAAATGGGAGTAAAGTTAATTCATTTCATTCCTCTGACGACCTAGGGCGCCCGAAGAATTTTTGTCTGCAGGAAGGTGAGGCATGTCTTCATCTTTAGTCATTAGGAAAATATATATTACCTATATTAATATTATTATTATTATTATTAGGGCTGAGCTGATAGCGATGCCGATGTATCGGTATCGGCCGATACCAGTGATATCGGTATCAGAAAGTATCGGTTGGAATTCTTCCACCGATATCAGCCGACACTTTCCCGGCATTTTGGTCCTTCACGAGCTCCGCAAAAATGCCGCCCTTACCTTTCGTAGAGTCTAATTATCCTGGAAATTATGCAAAAGTCAAACTTTCTTTTCACCAATTTTTGCACCAATTTTGCAAGACAAACTATATTTCTTTATGACATAATATATATTTTAATATTCTGATCCAATTCTTGAATATTATAAAGCAAATTTATTGGTAAATCGATACATATAATTGGAGAAGAATATTTACACACCAATATTGATCAATATTTTGAACAAATTTTAATTATTGCAATTTTCAAGTATCGGTATCGGTGAGGGTATCAGCATGGTTATCGGTTCAAAGTGGTATCGGCTCAGCCCTAATTATTTTACAGATCATAAAATTCTAATTGAATTCATAATACTTTGGCATTGTTGACAAGTTCATATTTGAGTCCACTATCATTATAAAATAATCGAGAAAATAAAAACATATAGAGATCACTTTCTCTGCTCTCCTTCATGGTATCCCTGATGCATGATTTTACGCGCCGAAAGATTCTGCAGAAAAAAAAAGTAATTGAAAATACCGTCGCGTGTATTGTCAATGTCAGTTTCCGACTTCCGTAAATGATTTCTGCACTTTCTAGATCCCGAAAACGAAAGTCTAGAAATGTCACTACAAATTCAAAATTTAAATTTCATGAACTTGTTCCAGATATCTCAGGGGGAGAAGTTCTCTCCCATCTGTTGGCTTCTTTCCAGACGCCACAGCAACTCTCATATTGCAAGAAAGTTGACCGAGGGTTTGGGTGTTCCTCGCTCCCATCAACAGTCATAAATTATATTGCCTCTAAGTGGACGAGGGAGGCAGCTGTGGACTTGGCGCGATCTTCGCAAGACCCGCCTCTTGTGCAGTGTTCCCTTGCGCAGTGTTTCCAACGAGTGTAAACCTCGGCAAGTTTTTAATTGTCCCCCATCCCCTTAACGGGTGGGTTTTGTTGAATGAAAGGGAGGGTATTATTCCTTTTGACACAATTGGGGGGGGAGGGAGACAAAAACTTGTAACAATCTGTCCTCCACTGTCATTCATGTAGAATAGTGAAAAAGAAGGGTCGCAAACTCATAGAGCCGAAAAGCGAAAAGCTTAGGAAAAGTAAAAGGTTACTGCCGAAGAAATAAAAAGTTAAAGTGTAGATTATGAGATGGATGAGGAAGTAAAACTGAATAACTTGATAGAACATTAAATCGAAAGACGACTATTCACTGCGAATATTCGTCTGAAGAAGACCCTGTTAGAGGGTGGAAACGTTAGATTGTGAAAATACGTGTTGTAAGCAAAATATGATAATCATATCTTCAATCAAAAATTACATATTTTCTCGTATAATTATGTAAACAAAATATAGATTGATGTTCCTGATATACGAATGTGTTAATATTCTCAGAACATTTTTTCCCCGGCAAAAGAAAATCATTTTCATCCCTGCCAGGCAGACCCGTAGCCAGGATTTTATTTCGGAGGGGGCTCATCCCTAATCAGCACAGGCGTCACCAGAAATATTGGTAGAGAGGGACAGGCCTTTATAAAACTTGATTAGTAGAAATAATAATAACAATAACCTCTGTCATTTTACAATAATAACTATTATAAATTATTAAAATAAAAATTAATATAAATTTATTGTTGTTGTTGTTGTTTAATAATAATTATTATTATTAAATGGAGAGACTTTGCCACTCGATTCACCGTTTGAGTGAATGTCTAACACAACCGTTGTCCATCATTTTCTTACATTTTGTACAGTTAGTGTACAAAAATTCATAGTTATTTTATTTTGGTATTAACTTTTACACATTCCGTTAAAAAAAAAGGCTTTAAAAGTTAGGGCCAAATTTTACTCATAAATTTTGGGAGCCATTTAGCTATTTTTTGGATTAAATGGTAGAATATAAAGATATAACCTGGTTCCTCTATTATATATATATTTTTTCGATCTAATGTTTAATCCTACTAAGCAAGTAAAATTAATTACCACTATGCACTATTTAAATTAGATATTTGTAGGATTTCGGGGGGAGCTTCAGCCCCCTTAGCCCTCCCCATGGCTACGTGCCTGCTGCCAGGGATGCTTATATCCCCCTCAAAGAAAATGGAATTTAAAGTATATAGTATACCATTTCTTAACTATGTAACAAACACAACTGAAAAAATCATTCGTGTCCAGCATATCGCGCTATGATGCCAACTGGCAGAAAAGCGAAGTAAAATAAACGAAATCAATCAACGATTCCTGCCCATTAATGGTCCAGTTATCAAAGATTTCCCTTGAAAAGCATGCACTTCTGCAACTGACCAACCTCCCCGAATATGATGTATTAGTGTTCGCAAAGGTTAAACAAACATTAAGTCTTCTGTGTTACTAGTTTTTTTAGCTATTTTTGTGTACGAGTTTGGGTTTACTTAGAATGTAAATGTACTGTTTCTAAATTACATCATAAAAATGTATCAAGTAAGATTTAATAATTTAGGTTAGAACCAATGCTGTAAGAGACTTACAACCGCAAATTCACAAATGTGTCACTGATTGGGTGTCAACTAGGGATGGCCAAACGGATCCGGATCCGGATCCTAAAGTTACGGATCTGGATCCGGGTCCGGATCCGAAAGTACCGGATCCGAAAATCCGGATCCGGATCCGAGAGTTTCGTATCTCAATCCCATTATAATATTACCACACCTTAAAAGGTATTATGATTTTCGA
Source organism: Lepisma saccharinum (assembly GCF_977018435.1). NCBI lineage: Eukaryota > Metazoa > Arthropoda > Insecta > Zygentoma > Lepismatidae > Lepisma > Lepisma saccharinum. The sequence continues at coordinate 138,578,312 of NC_139229.1, forward strand.
TTACAAAGAAATTTTTCATTAGTTAGTCCTACAAGAAATTTTTTCAAGTGTTGATCCTAAAATACTTTGTACGCATCGGCTAACACACTCGTGCACAAAAATAATCTTACTTGTTTAATATAAAATGTCAGAGGTGATTTTGTAATTTTGATTTTGCCATTGAAACGAATATGTATTCATTCGAATGTATTGCAAATGAAAACACACATAAATGTGAGGCATTCCATTCCAGGATGAAACCTTTAACACATATGACAAGATAGAAATATTATAGAAAAATTATACAATTGTTCTACAGTAATAGTTTTACAAATTAAAATAAAACATTATAATATATGCAGTGTTATATAATTTCAAAGTGTAAGACTAACAAGGGAAGTTATCTAAGTGTCCCCCTCCGATTTCCATGAAACTTGGCAGGTGTATAGTGGGGCCCAATGGAAGAAATAACTGTTTTTTTTGTTTCAGCTAAAAAACTGTTTTAGGGGGCAAAACCCCCTCAAATGTCAAGATGAGGACAAATTGAAGCGAGGATCTGACCCCTGTTTCCCCCTCCGATTTCCATGATACTTGGCAGGTGTATGTATAAACGGGCCCAAAGGAAGAAATACGTGTTTTTTTGTTTCGGCTAAAAAACTGTTTTAGGGGCAACCCCCCTCAAATGTCAACATGAGGACAAATTTAAGTGGGCATTTGACCTCTGTGTCCCCCTCCGATTTCCATGAAACTTGGCAGGTGTATAGTGGGGCCCAAAGGAAGAAATACGTGTTTTTTTTTTGTTTCAGCTAAAAAACGGTTTTACGGGGCAAAACGCACTCAAATGTCAAGATGAGGACAAATTGAAGTGGGGATCTGACCCCTGTGTCCCCCTCCGATTTCCATGAAACTTGTCAAGTGTGTGTATAAACGGGCCCAAATGAAGAAATACGTGTTTTTTTGTTTCGGCTAAAAAAACTGTTTTAGGGGGCAACCCATCTCAAATGTCAAGATGAGAGCAAATTTAAGTGGGAATTTGACCCCTGTGTCCCCCTCCGATTTCCATGAAACTTGGCAGATTTATAGAGGGGCCCAAAGGAAGAAATACGTGTTTCTTTTTGTTTCGGCTGAAAATCTGTTCTAGGGGGCAACCCCCCTCAAATGTCAAGATGAGAACAAATTTAAGTGGGCATTTGACCCCTGTGTCCCCCTCCGATTTCCAAGAAACTTGGCAGATTTATAGAGGGGCCCAAAGGAAGAAATACGTGTTTTTTTTTTTTTTTGTTTCGGCTAGGAAACTGTTTTAGGGGGCAAAACCCGCCTCAAATGTCAAGATGAGGACAAATTGACGTGGGGATCATCTGACCCCTGTGTCCCCCTCTGATTTCGATGAAATTTGGCATGTGTATAGAGAGGCCCTATGCCCCCTGTTTCTTCCTATGCCATATTTACGTGGATTCGGGGTCAGATCCACAATTCAATTTCTCCTCATCTTGACATTTGAGGGCGGGGGGGGGGCCTCTATACACCTGCCAAGTTTCATGGAAATCGGAGGGGGAGACGTAGACCTCCCTTGTAAGTGTATTAATTAATTACAAATAGCGCACACACAGCTATATATATACATAGTGTCATTTTAATGGCGCCCACGGACCACGGAAACGTATAGAGGACATCAAAACAAACAACATTTCTCAGTAACATTTTTCTCGTTGGTGCATCATTTCGGCGCTACAGTCGTTCAAAAAAGCCCGTTTTGCCGCCTGAATGCCGGCAACCACACACAACATTTGATTGCATTTGTGACGTCATATCCCGTCCTGAAGCGATGCGTTTCAGGGTTGCCAGGAACACTCATATTCTGTGAAAAATGACATAGCTACAATCAGCCACATTATGTACCGTAAAAGAAAACGAGAAAACACGTTCTTTAACCTAACAGGAAGTAAACAAACGACACGAAAACTGGTACAAAGAAAACAGAATTCAATTGGAAGTGGTCATATCGAATTTTGTCTCAGCTTACATGTCAAATATTTGCAAATCTAGTTACCAAGTTGGCATCTACAATTTAGTCTATCCACTTCTTCCTTCTGATACTAGTTGTCTGTGACACACTGAACAGATGACAAAATGAAAGATCTCAAAATTCCAAAGGTAAGCAACACATAATATAATGTATATTCAGGGCATTATGAGGCAAGTGACAAAAATGGTTGAAAAAACAGGGATATAAGTAGTAGCTAGATACAAGCTCTCCGACGACTGTGTTTATCTATGCACCGGATACACATGTAATAGTTTGCAACTGTGACCAGGGCAGTATATTCGCTACCGATTCATAATTAGATTGTTACTGTGGTTGTACATGTTTTAGCCGTAATGTAACAACGTGAACCTCGGATACTTCCGTTATCAGCACAAAAGTACCACAAGGCATCTGGACAGAAACCTGTAGATATCAACCTTGCAACGATATTTGCAAATATTTGACATGAAGCTGGGCGTAAACAGCCACATGTAAGCTGTAAGTCCAATAAAATGTATTGTTGTTGATATTTGACATGTAGGCTGAGACAAAATCCGATATTGACACTTCATTTTGAATACGTTTTTACCATTTCTCATATCGTTGGTTCACTTCCCCCTTCCCCTGAGATGACTGCTGACCTTCTGGCTGGTAGACTATGATGTTCGGTCTACTGGACGCGTTTCTCGCTTCGTTTTACACTTAATCATGTGGTTGGCAGTTTGTAAATTTTCACAAAATTTGTGTGTTTCTTGTAACCCTGCCGTGCGCTGTTTCGCCGCAGAAAATGACATCACAGATACGATCAAATGTTGTGTTGGGTTGCCAGCATCCAGGCGGCAAAACGGTCTTTTTTGAACGGCTGTAGCGTCGAATTGACGCACCAACGAGAAAAATGTTACTGAGAAAAGTTGTTTGTTTTTATGTTCTCTATACGAATCTGTGGTCCGTGGGCGCCATTAAAATGACACCCTGTATATATATATATATATATATATATATATATATATATATATATATATATATATATATATATATATATATATATATATATACCTATATGTGTGTGTGCGTGTGTGTGTGTGTGTGTGTATGTATGTATATTACATGTATATGTATATTAGCAGGTAACAATATGTTATAAACACATTCTTACTTTCCAAAGAAGCGCATGTGGGATGGCAAAACGTATCCGGATCCAAAAATTCCGGATCCGGATCCGGATCCTTAGGATTTCGGATACGCCAGGATCCGGATCTGGCCATCCCTAGTGTCAACGGCACCCGCAGGGGATGAAGGGGGGGGGGGTGCTTGCTCCCACCTAAGATAGCATATCTGAAAATGTTCATGTAATTGAAGTGGTGAAACTGTAGTGATATTACAAAGAATACTGTTTTCTGCAATGAATATAAGTATGATGTATAAGCAGCACTTAAAAAAGAAAGAAATGCAACCCCTTTACAGGCTGCAGGTTCCAGCAATTAACTACCATGTCCAATAAAATAACGAGAGAACGTTTTCACAAGAGGCATTAGAATCATGTTGACTGCCGTAAGTAGAGGTGTGCAAAGGTGGTCGGGATGGGATTAGTTGCTTGATTTGATATATTTTACTTCGTTTTTTGTGCCACCTTTGGCTAATTTGCGAAGATGGGGATGAGTGATGATATGATGAAATTGATGAATGGACACTCACAAATATCCATGCCCAGGCCGGGATTCGGTGGGATGGGATTGGGAAGGAAATATAATATTTCTGACGTTTTGGACTGAAAAAAATTACATTTTCGGACCAGGTCGAAAAAATTTTGGGATGGGAAAATTGCAAAATTTTCCAATGCCTTCAAAATCTCGAATTGTACACACTATTTTCTCTTCAAGTGATTGTTTTTGAACATCTAGAATAAAAACTCTTAATTAAAAAATTAAACAGTTATAGTCAAGTGTAGAAAATATTAAAATGTAACATAACATAGCCCGTGGCTCTATAGCCCTGGAAGGTCCTTGGCCTATCTCCCGACTGCCAGTCTCCCTCCCACAATCCTAGATGTGTGGAGATCTTCAACTGGTAATGGGGTGACATGGAGTCAGCACATCGAACCCTCAGCCATTATAGAAGATGTCCGAGACCGGGTTACGCTACTCACTCGTAGCTCCCTAATTTCCTCACGATGGTGGGTTGCACACAGGCCGAGAACCCAGAGACTGGACCCAGGCGGAATCGAACCAATGCCGTCCCGCAGTCGGAGCTCCAAACACAGCCCTTTAGACCGCACGGCCACGGAGGAGGACATCAAGAATTAACTAGTTTAAATAAGATCCTTCGGAATTTCTCGGCCGTTCTGGATTACGAAATGTCGGGTCCGACTGATAATTCACACCCCGTCATTTTGAATTATGATTTTAATTACAGCACTCTTCGGCATGCAAAAAAAAGTGGATTAGAGATACCATGAAGGGCAGTAGAATAAGTGGTCTCTGACTGATTGATATCTGTGCGTTTTGAAAAAGTACAAAAAGACATAAAACTGTTCATCAACAAAGTGACAGATGTGTATGGATAATGGAAAGGTAGCAAGGCGAATCCAGCTTCTGTCAAAATAGTAGGCTCGAGTCTGAATTTGTACACAATGCGAAAGTATTTTCAATTCAATTTGAATTTTATGATTTGTAAAGTAATACGAGATACAACAACTTTTTTGTGAATGATGGGCAAGATATGAAATTTTACTATCCCCATCCCCCCAAAACAAAAGTTTAATTCACACAGTTATCCGTACCAAGGAAACTAGCGGTCTACGGACCTTGATCCAAACCACTATGTGCCTCCACCGTATATCGAACTTGATACACATTACTATTTGCCTTATTCACACATATCAAGGCTTCAATACTTCAGACGTCACAACTTTCAAAAATCTCTTACTTTGGAAGAAAGTGGAAGAAGGCAACGGGTTTTGAGGATAGACCGACCATCGGACCATTTATTTCCTCTCCTGCCAAGTAGTAAATTATCTTGGAAGACACGTGGGGGCGCGGAGGGCGGAGAAGCAGCCACCTCCCTTTCGACGCTGTCGTGTCTTTCGTCTTTCCGCGAGTTGGGACCAATTTATCTATTGTTGGGACACCCAAATAAATGCGTCAATATGTTCTATGAAAACTAAACACACGCACAAAATCTCGCCCGACAACTTGAAAATTGAGAGCGGGCCATGTGCGTTTTGTCAACAAAAAAGCAAGCTGTTAATTCCAATGTAGTTGTAAAGAATTATCTGGTCAAACAGTAAGACTAGAAAAAATGGACGAAGAGGGGTTTCGCATTGAGAAACCGGGCAAGAAGCACAAACCTCGTTTCCAAAGATACCAGCTGGCGGAGTGCGCTACGCCAAGGGTCCCGGTTTCGAATCCCGGCCTGAGCAGGCTTGTAAGACATTCTTACGATGTAGACAATACTGTATTGTTTTATTACCTACTGTGGCGTTCCTCCCAGAGAAGGTGTGAGAGAAAGAAGCAATTTTCGATTTGGGGTCCATGTTTACGTGATCTTAGTTTTCCTCGTATACTAAAGTGAATTCAATATGAAGATGGAGAAACCAGACATTGTTTCATTGCACTCGAAACTCTTGAGCGAATAAAATTTAGGGGGGGGGGGTGCGATGTTGAAAATATAGAAAGCATGAAATATGCCTGCATCTTTTAGTAGAGGCGCAACCACGATATTGTCTGGGTTAAGAGTAAGTACCAGAATAAACGTGTCAAAATATAATAATGACATTATTAGTATAGTAGTAGTAGTAAAATCAAATACGTCATTATCCTCGTAAATCACGTAAAAAGAGAGGTCCGTATTAAAGCATTTGTGTTGGACAAACAATTTGAAATATTTTTGGGCGCATTACACCCCCACGTATATATTATATGTATTATTTGTACATTATATTACGTTATAATATTGCTACATAGTGCATTCGTATATAAAACTACTACGAAATGTAGCCTATATAATATATACGGTGAATACTGGAGGTCAAATAAAAATTAGAGTTCAACAATTTTCAGGAAGCAAATCAATGTATGTAATTACTATTAAACTATTACTTTGCAGTTTTTCTTAATGTATTTTACTTTCTGCCTGTCTCAATGACAACCTCTTCTTTTTTATCGAAACTATATCCACTGTGGAAATGCTAAGCTAATTTCGTGACATCTGATAAATTATTCTATGCAGGATTTTTCCTATTCAATATGGAGAATCCTCCTGTGGATTGCATGTTTGTCTGTCAAGATATTTGAAATTTGTCTGTCAAGATATTTGAAATTAAGTTTCCGGAAAGACAAAACTATTACATTTATGTTTCAACACAGCTACAAATGTAATACAATTCCACAAAGAAAAGATTCATGGAGTCCGATATATCCCAACAATATTCCTAATTAGTAATTTTAACTGTATTTCTATATTCGAGGTCTCTTTTGCCGGACCCTGTGGCCGAGTGGTTAGCACATCGCGCTGCGACGCCAAGGGTCCCGGGTTCGAATCCCGCTCGGGCTTGGTTGTTTGTAAATATTCATTCATCAATTTCATCATTTCATCACTCATCCCCATCTTCGCAAATTAGCCAAAAGGCACAAAACGCGAAGTAAAATAAACTAAATCAATCAATCAATCGAGGTCTCTTTTCTGCCACTTTGGATAATTGCAACGAAGAGGTTGAGCGATGATTAGATGCAATTGATGCAGGGACAATCACAAAGAATACTATGCCTAGGCCGGGGTTTCGAACTCGGAACCCCTGACATAGTAGCGCATGCTAACTACTCTGCCATGGAAGTATTTTTTACTCTCGTAATCACTACCATAATGGCACCATTAGTACAAGACTCATAGTATGTGCCACAGAAGGAATGTATTCTCAGGTGTGAATACTAGTTTTATTTATTTACACAACAAGTCTTACGCCAAGTGAAATATGTGGCCTCCCCGATGGTGCAGTGGTTGCGTCGTCGCCTTGTAATCAAGGGGCTAAGGAATCGACTCCCGGTGGAGACACGTAGTGGTTGGGATCCCACTTTAAACTGTAGGTCCAGTCCCGAATAGCCTTACTGTGCATAAAGTGGGCTTAAAACACCAAACCAATCAATCCAAACGAAATGAAATATTTAAATTAAGAGTAAAAATATCAATAATAAATATAATTCCAATGCTACTCGTATTAGCAACACTATATGTATTTGTAGAATCATTGTTAATGCCATCCAATAATTATTTTATTCGTTACATTTTTATGTGTTTTTTAAACCTCCGTGGCAGAGTGATTAGCGCAGCGCACCACAACGCCAGAGATCTCTGGTTCGAATGCCGGCAAGGGCATGGATGTTCATTCTGAGTGTCGTATCATCAATCGTTCTTATCTTCGCGATTAGCCGAAGGTGGCAGAAAAGCGAAGTAGGCCTAAAATAAACCAATATGGGAGGGCGATCACATTTTACTCTTATGCTAATTGATAATTTACTTTTAGTTACCTTGAGGAATAGTACCGAATTTATGCAAATGCAGAGAAGGAGGAAGAGGGGGGGGGGGCAATACTTTCTTTCTGCATATCTTCTGCCACTATTACCGGTCAACTGAAAGAATTGGGGGCAGTTCGAGTGGAGAGGGAGAAGCCTTATGCGATGGTGTTTGAGGTGCCTGTCCGAAAGCCGGTTCATTAATTATATCCTGACATTTTTATGACTTGACCGGGTTCTGTGAGGAGCAAGGGTCTTTGTGTCACAAGGTGTTCTACCCCTTATTTTATTGCCATTTCCTTCCCTTTATCTTTTCCATCTTTCCCTCGAAAGACCGCTCCCTGCAATTTGTCAGGTTCGACACAAAGGGGTCATACAGTGAGGACTGTCCTCTCGCAGGAACATTTTATGACAGGCAGTTCAGCAGAGAGTATTAGGGACGCAGTGCCGCCTTGGTTGTCCCCAACCTTCGCGCCAACATTTTTTGAACAAGCTTGTTGTATTGTCTCCATTCAAGCTTTGTGCTGGTCTTAGGGCTTGCCAAGATGTTGCTTTCCTGAAGAAAGAAGATCACGTTTTATTCGTATTTCTGGGCTTCCCCGATGGCGCAGTGGTAGCGTTGTTGGTTCGATTATTGGTGGAGGCACATAGTGGTTCGGATCCCACTTTAAACTGTAGGTCCAGTCCTGATTAGCCTTACTTAAAACAATAACTCAATCAATCGTAATTCTAGCTGCGAATTTAGGCAGGGACGTAATGATAACAATAATGTGACGTTATAAAATCATTATTAATAATAGTAATAATGATGACGCCTTTAACATTGACATTATTGTCAAATTAAATTCTAGCAGTATTGTAGCGTAAGCAGCACTTTAAATTACGCCTGTGATTTGTAACTCTCATCCAGACACTAACGTAGGCAGGACTTTTTTTCGGAAGGAAGGGGGGAGGGACAATATAAAATATTTCGTAATTACCACTTTTAAGCTTCCTTTTGAAAGTTGTTCAAAGACAGAAATGGTATCTAGGGTCATTTTAGGGGGTGTGGGAGTTGCACTTATCAATTATTTTTCCGAGTTTTTACAGTTTTCATTTCAAAATTTTGCTTTTCTCAAAGTTTTGGGAGAGTTGTAGCCCCATGTGTACACCAGTGCCTCGAGATGTAATAGGAAAAATAGGATGCGTGCCACTTTTTTTGCGGCAATTTTGAAAATTGTGCACTTCTAATGTCCTGCATTCTGGCAAAACGACGTTGGTGGTTTGTACAAGTGTCATGAAGACACTGAAGTAGGTATATTCAAACTTTGTTTATTTCTGTCTCAGCTCGTGTTATCAGTAGGGAGCGAGTTTATAATAGCCACAAAGCATGCTAAATAGACAGGTAAATTGGCGCCAAAAATGACAAAATTTGACAACTTCAAAAAGCACAAAAAATAGGCAGTAAATATCAACTTGTTATTACCTTTCTTTTCAGTTTCACACCTATTGATTTTTTCTACGCATATTTATTTTTTAAAATTTTGTACCGCTTTTCTGTTACTTTTATAGTGGCACCACGAACAAAACAACCTGCGCAGACCCGCGACTCCTGTGCACCGTTCCCCCGCGAGAAGGAGAGGGGACCATGCTTCCTTATGGCCCGAGGTGGAGGGAGGAAGGGAAAGCTGCGCGGGGACTTTTCGTCCCAAGGTTTTTTTCCTTGTGGTCGATCTATAGTTAATCACAATGTTGATGATTATGAATGGCAATTAATGAAGAAAAGCTCACAAATGGCCATCACAATTATGATATATATTATGCAGAATATTATTGGCGACTCAAATGTTCTGTTTTTTTTTTTGTTGTTGTTGTTGTTTTTTAACATTCTCAAGAACAAATTCACGTTTTCGCTTTATATTGCATATTTATTATAACGACACGTTTACCACGATGTGGTTTATCACGTTGCCTTGTAACCAAAGAGTGCCAGGTTCAAGTCCCGATGGAGACGCATTGCACAATGGGTCGGAGTCCAATTTAAATTATAAATCCAGTTTCAATTAATCTATTTGAGCATAAAATGAACTTTAAACTATTTTTATTACGACGACAATGGGATCAGTTATTGTAATAATGAAGGAAAATAATATCTCCTTCAGGACTCAGACCTAGGACTCAGTTTTACAGAAATTGTAATATCTACACCAGTGGTTCCCAAAGTGTGCGCCGCGGGCTCTGGGGCGCCCTGGTAGGCTTACGGGGCTGCCGCGAGATGTTCCAATATTTTTCACTGAAATTCAGTCATTGATATGATTGTTCCAAATACAAGGGTTGGATAAAAAGTAATGGCAACACTGCTGTCCCTTGAAAGGGGTGAGTCACAGCGCCACAAGCGTTTCGTGGCTGATAAAGGAATGTCAGCCGAGGAAGTATGGTGAGTGGGAGCGATTGTATGTTATTCAGTCAAAAACAGCAGTGCTCTGAAGCAGTGGACGAGAGTGCAAGCGCCCTAACAATATGTTTAGGCAAGAAGAACAACGTCTCTCAGGCAGACGGTCAACGCAGCCTACTTCTGCACCTTCTTGCAACACCACCTTCGTCTCGCATTAAGAAGGAAGCGACGGCACGGTGTCCCATCATCCTGCTTGACAATGCAAGGTGTCACACTGCGAACAATGTGACGGCGCTCCTGCATAACTGGTAGTGGGAGGTACTGGAACATCCGCCGTATTCACCGGTATGAGACCGTGTGATTACGACCGTTTTTGTCAAAATGAAGGAACCACTGGGCGGGAAGCACTACGACACGCGCGAAGCCATCATACGTGCTATAGGGCGGTCACTGCGGGACATCGACAGAGATGGACGCGCTGACGGTGTACGACGCCTTCCATACGTGTGACAGAAGGTCGTAGAGATGAGGGGCGATTACTTTGAAGGAATGTAACACGTGCTCCTCTGCCAATACAGTCAAGTACCAATTATACCAGTGTTGCCATTACTTTTTATCCAACCCTTGTACATGCTCTTATTTAGTACTTTTTATATAAAAAATGGATCTGAATTTGAAATATGTGTTTATTTTTTAACTTAAGGCAAGCAATCTAAGCACACTAACAGAGCGTTACAAGTGTCAGATAGGGCCTCCCCGGTGTCGTAGTGTTAGAGTCACCACCTTGTAATCAAGGGGTCACGGGTTCGTTACCCGGTGGAGGCACATAGTGGTTCGGATCCAACTTTAAACTGTAGGTCCAGTCCCGATTAGCCGTACTGTGCATGAAGTAAACTTATAACATCAATTCAATCAATCGATCAATCAAAGCAAGTTTTAGATAGGCGCCGTGTAACGAAAAAGTTTGGTAACCCCTGCTCTAGACCATGGAAATTAGCTTTGTTCCTTCGTTCGTCAGTGCTATATTAAATATTTAAATATATATATATATATATATATATATATATATATATATATATATATATATATATATATATATATAGGTAAAACAATTTCTCCGTTCTGTGAGGCATCGGCAGACCCGTTAACATCTGATAGCAATGCCAACAATGCAGTAGCGCGCATTGTTACTATATCTTCCACTCTCCCCGACATCCATTCTAAACAATGGCATTAGAGTGCATCACACATAAATTTGCCGTTGCGTAGAAACGAATTTTCGTTTCGTCTTCCTCTCTCTTAGCATCACGTGTTCTACCCTGCTCGAAAACCTTCGCTATTGTTGCCATATTGTCATTCCATTCCTGGACACACTCGCGCAAACATCATTGAAAACAATTGAATAGCGCTCCAGCTCGCGGTTCCCACCGTTCGGCAGGGACGGTAATGTGGCAATATAGCACGGCGTAGTGGTTGCTTCTTTTATGCAGTGTATGTTCATTGGCTAGCTAGTAACTAGTGTTGCCAACTGTAATAATGAAGCACTATTTCTGTCACGGAAGGGGAAAGGCAGGTAAAGTGGCGGTGAGTTTTGTTGGATTGGAAGCACCATATTTTTATTTTATACTAAGTATTTGACCGGTTTGACGTTGTGTGCGTGTATTGCGTGTGTGTATGTAAAAGTGTGTGTTTGCTAATGAACGTTAAATTCCATAATGCCTCCAGTTCTGTCGAAGTTGAAATCAAAAACCTTGCATAGCCAAGCTCGGGAAATTCTAAGCAACGTGCACGAGTTCATGAAGGAGGAAGCCAGTCAAGGTGTTAGCATCCCAATAAAGCATTTTGGCAAGAGAGCAGCGGCTGCGACTGGAGTTCCTGAAAGAACAATCAGGGCTATCATGAACGAAAGACAATATCTTGAGATGTCAGAAGGCCCCTCCACATCACTCCACACTCCCGGGAAAGAACGACAAAGACCAGCGACCAAATCGTCAGTGGACGCTTTCGATGAAAACGTTATCCGTAGGCGCATATACGACTACGCTCTGCGTGAAAATGAAGTGGCGACATTGAAAAAATTGCATGTCAAATTACAGGCGGACATAAATTTTGCGGGAAGTCAAGAGAGTTTGCGACGTTTGCTGCGAAAGATACGATTTAGGTGGAGGAAGACACAAAACAATAGAACCCAGAGCGGCAAAATTTGAAGAGAAGAAAAAAATAAGCCTATTGAAAACTGTGACCGAGCGATATATTCTTTTGCCCTGAATAGTATTGAAATAGCATAAGAAGTCTCATTATTTATTTTATATTTTGATGTTTTAGTTAGGAATATATTGATGACCGGGGAGGGGGGGGGGTCGAAATAGAGCGGCATCTGCCGCCACCTCCCAGGGAGGCAAAATGACTAGCGCCGGCCCTGGTTCATAACAAAAGAAAAAGCCGCGCAGCTTATCGTCTAGTGGCAGTATATGTACTTGTTATTGTTGTGGAAGCCGGCATCCTTTGTAAATGTACAACAAAGGCAACCGACTGTCGCCGATCTCAGAGAGGAAATAATAATACTGCCTGAGGAGGAGTGTTATGGTGCAATTGTAGCGGTTTAACACGTTGGCATGTTATTATCTGCCGTTGCAGTTCCATACCAGTGTATACGGGTTTTGGGAGTGAAAAGTTAGAACGCCACCAGTGCATTAATGCAATGAAAAATAATATATATATATTTTTTATTTTGTTTGAAATCACTCAAATAAGGAATCGTATGAAGAAGTCTTCTTTGCAGCATTTTTGGTAATTTTACTTATGTGTTAGTTCATATTTTGCGAATTTTTAGTCCATATGTATGTAGCTACATATAAAGCCACTTGTTAGTACATATTAATCCTAGTCCTGGTATAATGCATGACGTTTAAAACTCAACGTTAGATAGACCTGAATTCTCTTATTTTATTGTTGTACGTAACAGCTGCGCATCGGCGCACTGCAACGATTTTTTTTATCTGCTCCATTAGCAACACTGCTTCTTTAGTTGTTTCGCGCATCGCACGGCAGAAATATCTGCGCTGGACTCTACTTATTTAATTTATACCAGTGTTCGTGACGGAGTGGTAAGCGTAAAGGGCTACGAAATGAGAGATCACATGTTCTAACCTTCACCAGCCATTGGTGACTCATTCTGTTTGTCCTATGCTTCCATCACCTTTCCATCCGTCCATCATTCATTCATCCACATCGACTTGTCCTAAATACCTACGAGGTAGGAAAAAAGGTAAAATAGCCAAAATGAAAACCTATTGAATTTTAGCCGCCTCAGTGGCTGAGCACGTTAGCTCCCGAATTTTGTTCCAACATGTTCTAAGTTCGAGTCCGTGAGTTTTTGTTTCAAGTCCTCTTCATGCACAAATAGGCTAATCAGGACTGGACGTACAGTTTAAAGTTGGATCCGAACCACTAGATATCGAACCAAGGACCTCTTAATTATATGGTGACGACATTACCACTACGCGATGTCCTCACCTGGACAGGAAGGGGGGTCTTTTGTTATTGTCCATTCATTAATTTCTTGAATCACCGTTGCATATCTTTGAGATTAGCCAGAAGTGTCAGTAAAGTAATGTAAAATCAGGAAAAGAAAATCGAAGTACATCCAGTGTTCGAATTAAAATGGGGGGAGAAGTTTTTAATTAACTCCTGACCAGGTAAAAAAAAATCCCTCATATATTCTCGATCATATTTTGCTATTGCTAAGAATTTGACGTAATCATTTCTTTTAACTTCAAGTAAATCTTACATTAATATCAGCATATAAATTGTCAGTTTCTGTACCAAATTTTAATTAAAATTAATACTGTTGTTGGTTTGCAAATTTCAATATATATTTAATGAGAAAATATTTCCCGATTAATTTCCCTTCCTCTAATAAAAATAATTCTGATATTAAATAAAAGTCCACTGAAACGAGATCAGTGATTACTGAAATCTTGTCCATTAATTGCAAAATTTGTGTTATTTACTTTGAACCCGAGAACCCCCCTAACGACGTCCCTGTCGGGAGGTCACATTTACTGCGGGTTATTTTCCAAGCGGTTGCTTGTCGCTTTGGTCTGCAAGCTCCCTTGAGGGAGCGTTCAGAACGAAGTGACAAGCGACATGGTAGTTCACATGTGACACAGGCAACTTCAGTTTATTAGCAAGCATTCACAGTCCGAGGCAACATGACGCACGGTATTCAGAAAACGGTCTAATCCGTACAACACGCAAGAGACAATCGACCCCGAACAGTTTGTTCCGTCGCTTCGGTTGCAAGGTTTCAAGGTTGTAAGGAAGAGTTCAAACCGAAGCGACACGCGACACATGCTGCTTGTAGCTTGTAAATTAGCCCATCAACAGTATCATTGCACACCGTAGCGGTATGAAATGCCGCGCAAGCCTGCGTTCGATTGGTGGAATCCCCAAGCGACATGGGGGTTTCGCACCGAAGTGACAATAGACAAGCGACACAAGCTCCTTTAGTCTATAAGCAGGTTTTCCCCACTCATGCGCCAACGGACAGAGGCGACATGATGAACTACATTAGAAAACGGCCAAGTCCGAGCTACGCGAAAGCGACAGCGACACGTCCCGCTCGTCGCTTCTTGCCTCTTGCATGTCGCTTTTTACTCCTTCGACTTCAGGCAAGATTATTTACGTCAACGCAGAGTATCTATCTATATTGGCGTATTACCAGTTTTTTAGTGCGAAATCTTTGGAGTTTCAACCAGTACTGAGGATGTAGCTGTTGATTTTTGAGAAGAGGGGTCGCAATGAATGAACTGTTTGTGCTGGCGAGAATTTTATGACGATTGTCCCCAATAAGGCTGGAAGAGGACAATAGCAGTGGCTACCTCCACATCGTTTGGCGCAAGGATGAATGGAAGGATGCCCTTGGGGTAGCAGTTGTTGAGGAAATTTCAGGATTTTTCAAGTAAAGATACCTGCAACACGAGGGTATAGTCTGGGCAAATTCGTTACGGGCATCGTGTGGCGAATTACGTTTTGCGAGGGGGAATATTACAGAAAGAATCGAAGAAATGTTGGAACATCCAGAAATATGGAGAAATAAGAGAATGCTTAACCGCAGGCCCGTAGCCAGGCAGGGGCCAGGGGGGACTGAGCCACCCCCTGAAACTACATTCAGCCCCCTGGCACTGAGGTCAGTCCCCTTGATATTAGGTAAAACAATTTTGTGTAATTTGTTTGCAGTGAAGATTGAAAATGTAGACAGCAGATATTATTTTGCTCACAACTTTGGCGAAGGATAAATTCAGGGAGCATGAACAGCAGCGATTACATTCGTTCATCTTATTTATAAGAAGTGTAACTAGCGGCAAGTATTTAGGAGATTCTCTTAGACTTCAGAAGGTTTCTTCACAGGGGAGCATCTTTATGTGTTTCTTTGTTGCCCCTGTTGCAACCTCCCATTTATACAGAAATCTGCGACTTTTATGTCATTATGCAAATTCCCTCCGCATCTGCGTCAAAAGTTAACAGCTCCCAACTTTTGGGAACAAAGGGGAGTTTTATTGTTCCCGCCGGGGGGTGGGGGGGGAGTGGAATGTAAGCTAGGCACTATGATTGAATATTGTCCATCTCTTCTTGGGTGATATAAATATCTGTATCATCAAACGTAGTATGGAGTGTGTAGTAAGGGATGATTTCAGTAGCAGTTAAATAGCACTTCAAGTGATACTTTAAAATATATAGAAAATGTAGTATTTCTGATATTTCTAAACTTTATGTAACTTAATAACCCCCCTCCCCCACACATAAATTGCCTTAATAACACTGTTAAACTTTTGAAAAATGGACTTGATTTACAAAGCTCCCTTTGATACCCCGTGAGCCCCCCCCCCCCACCGGGAGATCAATTCTGGCTACGGCCCTCCTTAACCGATGCAAGGAATTAATTAGAAATGAGATGTTGATATGGGTAGTAATAGAAAATACTTTTTTTCAGCGACACGTGCAGCTCGTTGTGCTACTTCAGTTCGGAAGGTTGTAAAGG
This sequence comes from Lepisma saccharinum, assembly GCF_977018435.1. Taxonomy (NCBI): domain Eukaryota; kingdom Metazoa; phylum Arthropoda; class Insecta; order Zygentoma; family Lepismatidae; genus Lepisma; species Lepisma saccharinum. Next base: position 138,594,241 of record NC_139229.1, read on the forward strand.
TTGTCCCAATAAGACCGATAGGTGCACATTCTTGTAATGAGTTTTCACTATCAACACTCGATGTTCCTTTTTGTAACCCTCCATGTCAACTAAGCTGCAACAATCATTGATAAGGGTATTGTTAGAACATGTTGCGTAAATCAAACTTTGCATCCTTAAATCGGAGCATTTACCCGTTGTAATGATGTAAAAATATTTGTCATTCTCAGTAGCGTACGCAGGATTTCATCAAGGGGGGTGTTGTTTCGAAAACTTTCTACAAATTCACATTACCATTGTTTTATTATACTTTAATTAATTAATAATAATAATAAATTAATTAATAATTCTTATAATTAATTAATTAGTTTAATTACTACTAATGCAGCTGCTATTTATGAAAGAAATAGAACAAAATTATATTTCTTTTGTTTCAAAATAATTGTCTAGTCAACAGTTATTTGTATATGATAAGTGAGACATTTTAAGTGTGAAGAAAATCCATAAAAACAAGCAAATACGAGGGGGTATCCAAAAGTTTTAATTATCACAATGAAATAAAAAACATACAATAGTCACTTGCAATGGTCAAAGTTAGTTCTTCTCCACGTAGTCTCCCTGCAGAGTCACACATTTTTGCCAGCGTTTCTTCACCTGTTTCAAGCCCTCTTTGTAGAAGTCCTCCGCTTTGCTCGAAAACCACTGTTCTACTTCGAAAATGACATCCTCTCTGTCGTCAAATCGCCGACCACGAAGTGGTTTCTTCATCTCGGGAAAGAGGAAGAAGTTGCTTGGTGCAAGATCAGGCAAATAAGATGGATGCTGCAAAAGTTCATAGCCTAACCGGTGGGCGGCGACAACGGATGCTTGGGCCGTATGGACGGAGACGGACGCCTTTGCTGATCATGCCACGACGTTTTTGTTTCAATGCATCACGCAGTTTCTCCAGAAGGTTGCAGTAGTAATCGCTGTTGAGGGTCTCGCCCTTCGGAAGGTAATCGGTTAAGATTACCCCGCGGCTATCCCAAAAAATGGACAGCATCACCTTCCCGGCAGATTTCTGGACCTTCGCCTTCTTGGGAGGGGGGGAGGATGGATGTTTCCACTCCTTGCTCATTTCTTTGGTCTCCGGATCGTAGAGGTATACCCAGCACTCGTCCATAGCGACGAGACGAGCAAAAAAATTGTCTTCATTCCGCTCCAACAGTCAAATTCTGCTGGGAAAAGTCGTCGCGAGTTTGCTTTTGAAGAGGTGTCAACAAGCGAGGTACCCAGCGTGCAGACACCTTATTCATGTGCAGTTCTTCATGAATAATCCTCCACGCACTTCCGTAACTTAGTCCAGTCTCCGCCATCACTCTTTCCATGGTCGATCTTCTGTCGTCGAGGATAACGGCCTCCACTTTCTTCACCATGGCAAGATCATCCTTGATTGAGGGTCTACCTGCTCGTGGCTCGTCTGTCAGGGACATGTGACCACTTTGGAAAGTTCCTCTTCCACCTCACAACCGTGTCATATGATGGGTTTCATCCCCATAGACACATTTCATTTTGTCGTGGAATTGGCGTGCGTTGTTGCCCTTCAAATGGAGGAACTTTATGACACTTCGGGCTTAAATTTTGTTCATCATGCAGGTTGATGTCTTCTAAAGCCCGTGGAAAGAAAACTACGTTAGACAAAGATTTGATATTTGCACAAGTATGCATGGCAATGACACTGATTATGCACAAAAAGTTTCATGTAAATATCTCTATAACTTCTTTACTATAATTAAAACTTTTGGATACCCCCTCGTATATTAAATTTATTGAAATAATCGAAATATGAAACTCATTCAAGGAGCCGCGCTGGTCTAGTCTGACAACTTCGTGGGATATCCGGGTTCGATTCCCGGAATTGGTTGGAATTTATCCAGCCTTGTCTCCGCACCCAGCCTCATAGCAATGGGTACCTGAGAGCAACCTTGGGGGATGAAGGCTGCCGGAGCATGGTGCTGATCACATCACCTGCAAAATAGTTCGAGATCAAGAATCTTTGGGGCCCACTGTGTGCTTCATGGCACGGTGCTATATGCACGGGGGAATTTACATTACCTTTACCTATGGAATTCGCCCAGGATGATGATGAAGCGCAAGAATACATATAGCTTAATTCCACTGAGTCTATGTTTTCGTTGAAAAGTAAGTTTATAGACATTCCAACACATTTATCACTTCTAGGTGATTCACAAAACACTTCTTCAACATTATTTAATGATGTGGATGTAGACTCAGCATCACTTGAGAGTTCACAAGGGGATGTGAAATCAGTACCGGGCATTGGCGCCGACTTGTCAAAATTATTGGGGGGGGGCTCTGATCTCTGAAATAAATTAATGAATGACTCACTCGCCCCTCCCTTTTTTTAAAAATAAAAATTTGGTCTTCGTATAGGAGTTTTTAAGCAGCTATTATATTCCTCATGCAAATGAAATGTAACATGAAAAACGTTTAGAAAATGTTTCAAAGTCTCTTTATGTCTTTTGTGTCTGTTTATTTGTTTTTGAGATAACAATTAACATTTTTATTGAAAAGTATGCATTTACATTAAGAGGCCAACCTAACAGTTTTATGCCGGTCCGGTAGGCGAGCGTGTTGGGTGGTCGACTCAACTCGATTTGATCCAGAGGTCTCGGGTTCGAGTCCCGGCGAGGGCATGGGTGTGTTTTAATGTCCGCAACAGACATGTAATGGGTTGAAAATAACCTTAGTGTTGACGTACCCATAAAATAACGAATATTTACAATATTTAACAGTTTTATTTAATTATTTACATAAATGCTAACACAAATCGCAGGAAAATAGTTTTACTTTTTTTGTTCTTGCTACAATATTTAACTTTATAAATTTATTTTTGTAATAATAAAAAATAGCATGTACACTTAGATATAAAGTGACATACACAACAAAAACATATGAACATGATTTTAAAAAAAGCAAAAGTTGCTCTACGCAGTGGGTTATTTTTTTATGAACTCGTTAATGACCGGTCTCAGGTCCAAATTATCAAGCACAGTTTGATGTATTGGAGTACCGCTAAGTTGCTTAGTCTCTTCTGCCTCATTTTAGATCTCAAATATGTTTTTAGTCGGCGAATAGCACTGAATGACCTTTCGGTTGTGGCTGTTCTTACTATCGTGAGGACCATTATGAATTTGGCAACTTCAAGCAGAAGCTCCTGGAGGGTGCTGTCTTCGCTGTCTTCCAAAAGAAACTTGTAGTTAGAACCACTTTCTTCTGTTTGGCGATATCACCAAGCATGGGCATGGGTAAGGAGAGCCTATCGGCATCCAAATCTTGGCGAAAGAATTCTCGCGTTTGCTGAAAGTTTGTTGTGCAACTGTTCACAGTTGAGATGCATTCTTTCTCTAGGGCTGTTATTTTTTGTAGTCCGATAGAATCATGTCCTTGTTTAACACATAATATTACTGTGTCACACACATCAGTGTATATTGATTTACAATACTATTTTGGAGTGTAGAACTTGTGATGTTTGGCAGCATCAGGATTTTCAAGTCTCTTAGGGACGTGACGTTGCCGGGGCAATTCTGGCTCATCAACTAGGCTCGGTTTACCCTCTGTGCATTTCAGCCAGAACTGCTCAAAACACATTCGCTTTTCTTGAAAGATGTCAATCAAGTATTTTAGTTTTGATTCCACTTCTGTAGCACCAATGCGTGGAGACTGAATCTTACATTTTACCTCTTCTATTGGACACATCACATAGCAGTAGAGGGAGAGAAAGAAAAATGTCTTGAAGTGAAGAATTGTCTCCAGGTATCCAGCACATTTTCATGCTGCGTCAGTAGAATCTTCTTCAGAAAATTTCTCAAGAAAATTGAGAAGGTTTTCTATGAAAGATCTGTTGCACACTGGAGGCTCTCAACGTCCACCGACGAGGGCAAAGTGGTCGCAGTCCAGTATGGCCAGCATTCTCATTCACATGAATAATATTCCTAAATATTTGCATTCTCTTAGGGGATTCCAAAACAGTCTTTAACAAGTCGTTGGCTAAATTCATCATGTCTGTGATTAATATATGTATAATAGTAAATAATAATTATATACTTAGTATATAGTAATAAGTCATGTGTTTTGCTGTCTCCGGTCATAGCTCCCCTCCCCAAAGTTGATGGTTTAGCAGTCTCAACCCCCTCCCCACCAAAGTTGATGGTCTAGAACATTTCAAATGTGTATTTAAAGTTAAGTTCATGTGGCACAATTCAGAGAACTTTACAAGAGAAGAAAAATAATACATTAGATCCTCTTAAGCAAAATTATTTGGGGGGGGCTCTGCCCCCAACTCATTAACATTGGGGGGGCTCGAGCCCCCCTAAGCCCCATGGAGTCGGTGCCTATGGTACCGGGAAGAACGTTTGCAATAAGGATGAAGCAAGGAATTTTCACAATTCTCGCGAGAGTCACTGCGCGACTTTTTGCAAAAAACATTGCAAAATTGAACTTTGCGGCCGCTTAGATTGTGTTTGGAATGTTGTGTTTTTCTTCGTGCTGCATGGGAATAATAATTCAAATTATTATTATTATTATTATTATTACTGTCGCAGATCTTTGACTGTGATAAATTAGCCATTTTTATTTTTTTTCTACAGCATTTTCCATAATATTTCAAAAGCTCAAGGGGGGGTTTAAACCCGGTAACCCCTCCCCCCTTGCGTACGCCACTGGTCATTCTTCTTTAAAAAACTGTTCTATTCAGCATATTAAATTCTTCGCTTTTATTGGGACATCCTTTATTTATTACTGAGCTTCGTTTCCAAGTGACATACGTAGGATGCTTTGGTCTGGACACTTCTTACTTCGGTTTGACCTATGCGACAAACAACACGCGACAGGCGAAAAGCGAGAAGTGTCGCTTGCGAACGAACCAAGTCATAAATGCAAATCTTTCGTGCCGAAGCGCCGCGACAAGCAGGAGAGGTTAACGAACGCCCAGGGAAGTTATGCCACAAATTGATTACATTTCTTTACAGAATTCAGGTGTTCTCTTGCTCCATTTTTAGTTTCCGGTTCTTCCCGTTTTGCCGAATCCCGTTTCGCCCTATTGCCCAGAGGCGCATTATATTATATTTCCCATTCAAGTAAAAATTTCGGCGAAAGGGGAATTCCCGTCTCGCCGAATATTTTGAAGGGAGGGAATTTTCCCTCCGCTGGGAAATTTCATGTTTAAACATACAGAATGTTTAATAAAAAGTTATACGGTGAAAGATACCTAGCGAAAAGGGTTACTGACAGCGAGGGGATTTGGATGGGGTAATATTAACTGTCAAAAATCACTTCCTTCCATGAGAAGAGTACAAAAATTGCTTTGGGTCCGTTCATTAGATGGCAGGCAAGATTTTATGTGAAATATTCCTTATTCCTTGTGTGGGAATAATCGTGTTGTGACGATAACTATTGTATGTCTCACTTAACTGTAGTTTTTACTTTAAAGGCGTTAAATATATTTAAGCTGTTTTAAGGATAAACAAATAATGAATTTCCTTACTATGGAAAAGCAAACAAAGCCCGCAATTTTCGTAATTTTTTAAAGGTTTACAATATTTTTCATAAGTTTTCCATTCAAAGAAATTATCGAGAATAGTTCTCTCTCACAATAGTTTTACAGATAGATATCTGAATCGGTATTTTAGCAAAGTACTTCTTTGTGGAGTACTATTACAACATAAAATTACTAAGCTTGATTACATTGAAAAATGGAATTAATACTGGATTTCAGAATAATATAAAAACTAATTAAGATAGCTTTTTTAATGTAATACAGAAGGTTGCCCACGATAAAAATCGTCAACTTCGAACCTCGCAACTGGCTAGTAAATCCCCTTGCGCCACCACCGATTGTGTTCGATGTGACGGCCACGGGCCCGAAGCGTTCGCCCGGCAGCGTAGTTTCCACGGTAGCAAACTCCTGCGTAGAATGGAAAAGAGAATGTCTCGCCATACCCCTTTGACAACTTTCCCAAGACCTCAAGGTACGGGGATGGCGTCGAGCAAGTGCCTGTTTGAGGAGTACAAACCCATAGTAGTCCATTGGTGAGGCGTCCGGGGATTTCACAGGGATCATTGTCTCCTCTACCTTCCTTGCATAGAACGCCTGAGATGCTCGAGCGGTATGGCTGGAGGCCTTGCCCATTTGGATCCATACATGTGTGGTCTCGTCCCCGTACAGATGGAGGATGTGTGTGTCATACAGAGGGGCCATAACGTTCTCCTGGAAGTAAGCTGCGTTGACTTTGGTGTTGGAAGGCACTTTGACAAGTGGCAGCGTTCCCCGACTGCAATATCCGTCCACCACCAGAAAAATCAGAACGGCTCTTCTGGTCTGTTGGACGGTAGAAAATAGATCGAACTCTGTTGGTTTCATCGAGGTAGAGCCACCCCTCATCCAGGGTACACACCCATTTTCACTTGTCCCCTGCAAGGTACGTTTCATACAGTTTTCTGGCGTTTGTGAACCTCTCCTGGATGTGGCGCTCTGTGAGGTGGTGTCCGCGCGCTTTGTGACGCGCTTCCTATGAGAGGTTCTTCCGGATGATGTTGGAAACTGTGCCTTTTGAGATACCGTGGCGTATAGCCAAACTTCTCTGCATTGGGGGATTGAATTGTCGTGTGTCACTGATGTCCTACTGGCGCGGACTGTATTGGGGGTTCGAAAGGGCTAGGGCCGTGCTCTCCTCGCAATTTCCGGCCGACCACGTACCGCAGGGACCTGTTGGGCACATTGTCGGATGATGAGACCCACACCAGCTTTGCTGACGATTAAACCCTCTTCTTTGCACGGTTTCACTATTGCTGAGTGACTATAATGGGCGGCGGAAAGTCCACAAATGAACCCCTCCCAGAAAGCTGTCACTTCGTTCCAAGGATAGTGCTCAACTGATACTGTTCTAGTACAGCCCCAGTGTAGCCAGCTCTGTATCGGGACGTAACAGCAGTTCAATGCGTCGTTCGCGATGGCCAGTCAAAGTCGACTATTTTTATCGTGGGCAACCTTCTGTAGACGCTAATTTGGGTTTCCAAAGAAAATACTTATTCCAAGTAAATAAATATTCGCAACTGATTTATTATTTTGTTTGTATTTTTTTTTTTTCGAGACGAGACGAGAGCAACCTTCTGTAGACGCTAATTTGGGTTTCCAAAGAAAATACTTTATTCCAAGTAAATAAATATTCGCAACTGATTTATTATTTTGTTTGTATTTTTTTTTCGAGACGAGACGAGACTTTTCACGAGCCGTCTCGGCCCGTCCCGTCCACACGAGACAGGTGGTCAGTCTCGTCCCGTCTTGAAAAGCTTGTCGTTTTCGAGACAGGGCACGAAACGAGACGAGACAATGCAGACCAATGCTTCGTCTCGAAAACATTTGTTTGTCTCATCCCGTGTCTCGTCTTGAAGAGTCTCGTCTCGTCTCGCCTCGTTTTGTCTCGTAAAAGTAATGCAGGATATCATGCCAACAAAAGTTAAAAGTGGGAGACATCACAAATGTTTATTCCCGAAAGTGGGTTTAAACAATCAAATATTTTGTACACTGAATAGTGTGAATAAAGGCGTTCCTTAGTCATAACGACAACAATATTCAAAATACAATTTGTTCATCACCCATTGCTATGGAATGTGTCTTGTTTCTTTGGGTTCCATTCACTTTTTTCCCATGGTATGCTTAAAGGAATTTTCAGACCAAAGCGACACACGACAGGCGAAAAGCGACACATGTCGCGAACACTCAGTAATACAACTTTTCGATCCGAAGCGACACTACAAGATGCACGTGCCCCTTGTCGCTCGCGTGTCGCTCGACCTGGACAGTTTTCTCAATGGAGTGCATCGTGTCGTCTCAGTCTGTTGTTTACGCATGCGTGGTGAATTCTTGCTTATAAAATGAAGGTGCCCTGTCGCTTGTGTGGGGTGGGGTTTGCAACCAATCTCCCAGAGAGTACACTACAAAAGACAAGAATTACGTAACTATATATATATATATATATATATATATATATATATATATATATATATATATATATATATATAATAAAAGTAAATAACATGGGGACATTTTTATTTTATAATTCACAGAGTAAAGAAACAACTGTTATGTGAAATAGTTCTATATTCTCTATTACAAAATACACCATATAAAATATAAAGTAATTACAACACGAGGTCATTAATCCTCCTTTATTATTATTACATATAAATATTACACATATTTAGCATCATCATTCACCATGAAAGCGATAAAATTCTACCCTAAAAGAGAAATTGTAGAGTACTCTATTTATACATAAAAAAAGTGTTTCATCTTTAGAATTTTAGAATTCTTTATACATTTTGTAAAATTTCGGTGCAGTTTTACTCAATATAACTACACGTTCTGATGTGGACAGTGAGCGTGGTCACCGAAATTAATCGAATAAAATAAGCAGGTACATGGATATCTTCGCACATTCCATGTGAATATTAATATGTTACCGCAACTAAAGTCCTGTGACATGAATACGCATAGCAAAAAAAATATCGGAATGTTAGTTTCTTAAGAATAGGAATATTTTCTTCATGATGATATTCTTAAATCCTTAAGTTCGTTTTCATAAAATATTTGAATTGCTCCAGCAAAGTTAAGTTATTAATATACATGTTGCATTGAACTGGACTAGTTAATACATGCAGATTTCCTGAACTGAACTTCAATCTTGCTCTACAGTACAGACATGTTGAAAATTCTTAAGTTAATGGAATATGATAGTGCAGCACAGAGTACTGACTTACTTAATGAGTTCAGATAAGTAGCGTGTTGTGATCAGTTAGTATTCAGCGATTTCATTGTCAAACTTGAGCTCAATGTCTGAAATTTATTTCGTAAACTTTAACACTCTTTTAGCCATGTTAATACGTTCGCTTTTTATCATTTTTAAAATCCACATAAACAAGAACTTCGCAACTAGGAATACTGGATACTGAAGCAAGAAATCTGACTCGCTCTACTGAAACTTCAAAATTTTTGTTTGACGTATGGATATACGGTCCCTTGGAATAAGGTCTGTGTGTTCAATCAACTTCCAGTTTTCTAAAACTTCCAGAAAGCCCCACAAGATCGTCCTCAACATCTGAGATGAGCTTCGATTTCTTATTGATGTTGATGTGCATTTCGTCCAATGACATGATGGATTCCCTCTTCTCCTTCATCTTCCTCTTAAATTCAGCTGGAAATAAGAGAAACGGGTGCATTTACTTCATTCTTAAAACTAACCGGAGAAGCAACTAAGCTGGGATTCAATTAAACATGCAGAAAACAAGACACATATTGAATAATTATAACGTCATTACTTATTTACAATCAGTTCCTTTTCAAAATTTAAAATAATCTACGGATATGAATAAGTCTCTTTGTCCAACGCCTATTTTCAAACTGATGACCGTTCTGGTCTAGGCACTCCTGGAAACCCGAATCAATTGAATCACAAACATCAAGAATAACTTCTTTTGGTATTTGGTTGAATTCTCGTTCAATGGCTAACTTCAATACGTCGACTTTTGCCGGGTTTGTATCGTAAACTTTATCTTTTTTTCATCCCTATGTAAAAAGTCTAGTGGCGTGAGGGCTGGTGAACGCGGAGGGTATTCTACTGACAGGGCTACCTTTAGAGAACGCGAGGCCCCTGTATTATGAAAAGTAAAAATATCGACATCGCTCGTTTTTCGTAAAATTCTACGCTAAAGCAAACATGGTTACTAGTATTATGTAATTATTATCTATTGTTATACCCACGCATGTATTCATGGTATCTCAATCAAAAATCTGACACCATGTAGAGGAAGGTGACATCAAGGCAAACAACTTTTCTTAATGAGTTTTTCTGATTGAGACCTGCGCTATAAACCCTAGAAAAAATATCATTTGTGTTTTGCAGCCATGTACTGTAAATGTATTGTGAAAACTGACGGTCACTCGCCTGAGCCTAGAAGCAGAATACAAACTCCAAACTCGATATATCGCGTATGGAATTGAACGAGATCGAGGAAGCAATTGAAAAGTTAAAACCCCAAAAAGCAACGGGCATGGATAACATTCCTCCCTCTGTGGTCAAGTTGTGTGCCGAACTGCTAATAAAACCGTTGAGCATAATTTTCAATAACATTTTGGAACATCACACCTTCCTATCAAAATGGAAAATCAGTAAAGTTAATCCCATCCCAGAAAAGACAGTGTCAATTCTACCAGCTTTTTGCAAAGTGTTTGAACAAATACTGTTTGAGAGGATAATGGCCAACGTACGACCGGCTATATCTCTCATGCAGCATCGTGTTATATCGCGGAGGTCGACAATCAGAAACTTTACCGAATTTACACATTTTGTAGCTTATGAATTAGACGAAAGAAAACGCATTCTATGCTGACCGGCCAAGGCGTTCGATTCGGTAAATCATGATAATTTACTTCAGAAGCTATTGTTCGTATTTTAATACATTCTAAGAACGTAATTATGCTACTAAGATCTTACCTAATGGACCGAAAGCAATTTGTCAGTTAAAGAGAATACGTATCTCGGGAATATTCCATGCCTTCTGGGATGCAGCAAGGCTCCAATTTGAGTCCCCTCCTTTTTTTTTACTCTAATGACCTCCCAAAAATAATTACGAAATCGCTTCGCCTCCTATTTGGTGATGATGTAAAAATATTTAGAACAATTTGCTATGATCAAGATGGCCTTGACTTGCAAGCAGACGTAAATATATTATTACAATCCATTGCGATGTAGCGAAAATACTTGATAAATGTCACGTAATGTCTATACAGACGCTCAAACAATAAGAAACTTCCGTTCAATACCCAGTGGAGGCACATAGTGGCTTGGATCTCACTTTAAACTTTAGGTCCAGTCCCTATTATTACTGTACATAAAGTGGACTTAAAAAAACATCAACTCAATCAATAAGATAATTCCAGTATCACATGGGGGGAAAAATAACAAGGCAGGCCCGTACCCAGGGGAGGGGTTTGGGGCCATGTCTCCCTCTCCTCAAACCATGAAATGTTTAAATGTGAACCTATAAAAAGCCACGGAAATAACATCAACGATTTTTCAAATTTGTCAAAAATTTCAATTTTTCCCTTGCATAAATGAATGTGTATGTCGAGTAGAGAGGCGGGCTCCAGAAGTCTGCAATCTACAATATTCTGCATAGTTTTCGTTTTATAACCATTGATGCAAGGCTACCACCAGTGGAAGCGATTAGGAGGGTGAGGGGCAGTTGTCTCTATTCCTTTTTCCACTTTTCATCTTGCACTATCGCCTCTTAATGCTAAGGCTTGTTTACCAAGACCCGGTGGAGGGTGGTTTCAGTCCCAATTAGCCCATCTGTGGGGCCCGGCGATTTGGTTTTGCGCATACAATGATAGTACTACAAATACAGCAAAATTCCATCATAAATAACTACTTTGTCAAATGTTTTACCAATCCTTCAAACCTGAACCTCCCACGAGTCGATCCGGGACCAACACTACCAAGCACTCGAACAGGATTATATGACGAAGCGACCCAACCTACGTCAAAAACACAGTCCAGTTTTAGAATTATACAGAAAAGCACTTGTGAAACAGAAGAAGAAGTCTGAAAAAACCGAATGCAACCGAGAGCCAGCAGGATAGCCAACTTTTCACAAATATTGGGTGGGCTCAAACACTTGAATTATAAGTTCAAAAAAATCGCATAAATTATTGGGTGGGCTAAGGCCCCACGGGTCCATATAAATTGGCGACACTGTACACAGTTGCCATAATTGCGTAACGATTTTTTTTTATATGGAGCTATGGTGCAACTGTAACACCATAAGTATGATGTAGTTTACAATGATTGATTGACTGATTTTGTGCTTTGAGTCATCCTTGTGCACAGCAAAGCTAATCAGAACTGGATCTACAGTTTCAAGTGGCATCCGAACCGATATGTGAGTTTACAAATGAATTGGAAATAATGATCCCTGGTTCAACTGTGTCATTTAAAACCTCCTATCGCCCCTGCATTAAATGAATAAATTTAAGTAACTCCGCTACTTTCAAGTAACAAACGCCGGCCCCCGTGGCCGAGTGGTTAGCACATCGCGCTACGGCGCCAGGGGTCCCGGGTTCGAATCCCGGCTTGGACATGGCTGCTTATGTGTGTTCATTCATCATCCATGTCATCACTCATCCCAGTTGCGGCGATTAGGGGGCACTTGCCCCCCCAGTTATCGCCACTTTGGCCCCCGCACTATGCTAAACCTTATCTACAATGGGAAATATACTGTCTTTGCCCCCCCTACCGGTTTCGGAACCCAATCGCCGCCACTGACTCATCCCCATCTTCGCAAATCAGCCAAAAGTGACACAAAAAGCGAAGTAAAATAAGGCAAACCATCATCATCAAGTGACAAACTTCTGAAATTTTCCATATACATTTTCCCAACATATACATTATTATATGTATGTATGTATATATATATATATATATATATATATAATGTGTGGGGGGGGACGAATTTGGTACATCCACTAAAGGCATCTATGCACCACCCAAGATTACACGTTCAGACCACGCGAAAAGAAATCCTGCGTAAGCCGGTGCAAGGTTGCCTTATTACAATGTGTTCTAAAATCAGGGGGCCACTGAACATTTGATACTAACTAATGATACAAATCATGAGCCGCCAAAATTGCTACTGTCTGGTAGGTGGACGTATTCTGTGGCTGTGCCCGGTGACCAGAAGCATGTTGACGCGCCTGCAAACGGCATTAAAGTGGCCTAATCCCGTCCCTATCTAAGACAACTAAAAGTATTTTGTAAAAATACCAATAAGATAACAATTTGGTGTAACATTAGTTATTTTAATTGAACTATTATCGAACTAGGACGGTAAAATAAATAACGAAAGATATACGAGTATGTTTTTAATTTATTATGATATTATCCTCATTGCTTTATTTTACCTCGCTTTTTGCGCCACTTTTGGCTAATTTGCGAAGATGAGGATGAGTGATGACATGATGAATGGACACTCAGAAATATCCATGCCCAGGCCGGGATTCGAACCCGGGGCCCCTGGTTATCCTCATTTTGTTTGGAAGAAATCTACGATAAACGATATGCTATAGATATTCCACGTTGTGATCAGTACTCATGGTGCACAGTTAGAGCAACTATTCAGGAGGTGATTTATAAAATCTGGGCCCCTAGGCTATCTATCCTCTCTTTTGGACCCTGCTGACATTATCACCATCATCATCATCATCATCATCATTAGTTCCATTAATTGTATGCTCTGTATAATAACACTTTTAAATATAGACACATCTGAGTAAAAATTTGACTTGAGTATACTTGTATGTGTTAAAATGCAGTACTGAAAAAAGAAGTTATTTAAAAGCTAGAAACCCTTCCTTCTACTTTTTTTCATGGAAAAGCAAGTAAAAGGACTTGACACGTTGATTTATTTTGCTATTATTACAAATTTATGGTATTTCAATAATGGATGGTCCATGTCACTTCTACCTCTCTTGCGTCTAATTTTTTGGACTTCCGGCCCCCAGGCTATAGCCTAGGATAGCCTAGTAGCAAATACTCACTGCTAGTATTTACGAAAAGCAGAAGGATTAGTGCGCTTGCTTTTACGCTATTTATATATTTTTTTTTTTTGCGAGGCTAAAAGTAGTTTGTTCTTTGCATCGCCTCAAGAACCAATTACGAAGTACGATGACCGAAAAGCGGTCTTAACTTTGTGGCACTGTGTCAAGTACATGAGGAGAAACTGGATAGTGTTAATACTAAAGGGACCATGAAATATTTCATTGAATGTTGTTTCCTTTCGTAAAAGTCGAGTAGAAGTTGAAAATATTTTGTTTTGCAAAATAATACTGTTTTGTTTAATCAGGATTAGGAATTTTTTTACTCATACGTTATGCCTGTCAACAATATGTGTGCTACTTCATAGTGCTACTGTGGCTAGTGCAACTAATACAATGCGCAACCAATGCTAAAAAATTTGTTTGTGTGTATATTTGTGAGCATGTGCGAAGATATTAAACTCCCATAAAGGATTGTGGGGGAAAAGTACAGTATATAAACAGTATACGATAATAAAATTCTCAATCAAAAGTTGCAGGTAAAATATTATGTTACATAATTATGTAATCACAATGTAGAGATTTTTTGGCCACCTCATAAGTTAGATGTACAAGGTGTTTCAATAAAATGGTAATTTGATAGGTATGCTATTGTAATTACAAAGATTCAAAGGTTAACTCAAGTGTTAACTCTTAGGTCTATACTTCGGAGTCTTTATATATGCCTATATTAAAAACAAAAACTCTTGCTACCCCCCCAAACGGTAAGAAATCTGTCTTTACACTTTGCTTAGCTTTGCCCCCTCCCCCCAAATGTCTGAAGAAATCGGCGCCTATTGCTCTTATTATACCATCAGGTTTACCAAGAACCCTGTTCTTCTTTCCTCTCAAATTCGTGCCACATGGCCCATGGTGGAATGGCAGTCTTTCCATTATGGGCCTGCCCACTTATTCAATTTAGGGAATATATTATGACATCCCTCTTTCTTTATTCCTTGCTTTGTTTGGACACGGTTCTGGGTGTGGACGAATTTAAGTTATTTCCTTTCAACTTTTCAAGGGGTGTTTTCGAGCAATGGACGTGTGACCTGGAGGCGATAAATCCATCCTGTGTTATTGAGCGTAACATGATATCCCCTGTCCCGAAGGAAACAAAAACCTTGAACTGCCAACCAAAGGCCTCGTGTTCTTTACAACCACCCACCCACTCCGAGGGTTCTCTCTTCCGACCCAGTGTCCTTTCCTTTGCTGATCTTTGCTGATACTTCTATATTCCTTGGATCTTTTGGAGGAAAGAAGTCCCTGCAAACACGAGAAGCTACTGACAAAGGAACCTTATGTGGATCTCCCCCTTGTAACAAAAGTACTTGACAAACAGTTATCCTCTCTATTACGACATTATATTCACATCTCTAGGAAATTTTCAAAGGTCGGTGTGTTGCGGTGGCATACCAGACGTATGTCAAGTGGAAATCGTCACATATTAATAAATTATTAACTGATATCTCAAACGTTTGCACATCGTTAGCACATGAAAGCACAGTATTTATTTTAATAAGCACACAAATAGTAATCAAGATTTTAATTAATTAATCGTGGCGATTCTGGCTTGATATGAAGAAAAATCACCAACAATCAAAAAATATTTTGAGCAACAACATTGTACTAACTTAGGCATTCGATAGCACACTATTCATTTTAATTAGAACACAAATAGTATCCATGATATTTATAACTGAATCGTTATGATTCTAGTTATATATCAAGATAAAATCGCCACATATCAAAAAAATAATTTTGAGCAACAAAATTTCACCTATTTGATAAAAATCTACCAATAACAACAATTCTTTCCTAGCACTGAAAGAATAACATATGCTGAACACTGATTTAATTTCAAGCAACGTCATGATTGTGCTCAGATAAGCTAATTGGCACTAGACCTGAAACTCAAAGTGGAAACAAACCAACTACAGTCAGTTTTAAACTGAGATCGAACCTGAGACCCTTTTATTATAAAGTCACAATGTTACCACCGTAACATTTGGGACGCGCTTTTTTGCTACGTACAGTAGGATACACAAGTATTGCTCTGTAAATTTCCTTAATACTTCTCTCTGGCATCCTCCGTGATTTTAAAGAAATTATTTCTACTTCTGTTGCTCTGTAGGCTGTCACAGCTTGTTTTGAATGTGTTACAATGCATGAGGCTCGCATTATATAAAACAAGAAGAACAAACATGGTAATGGACAAAATTTGCTGGGTAATACTTTTTCATCCCACTCCTCAACCCTGCACAAAAAAAGTTTCCCCATTTTATTAAATTTGAAGAAAAACAAACTCACTGTATTTTTGGTATTTAATAGACAACAATTTTGTTGCTGAAAAATATTTCTTTATAATTTGTGTGATAATTAAAATAAATAGTGTGCTTTCGTGTGCTAACGATTAACGAATGCCTAAAAGTGTCGATTTTATCTTGATATCAAGGCAGAATCGCCATAATAAACTCATTAATATCTTGATTAATATTCGTGTGCTTATTAAAATAAATATTGTGCTTTCATGTGCTAACGATGTGCAAATGTTTGAGATATAATTTAATAATTGATTAATATGTGGCGATTTCCACTTGACATTGGGAAATTTTGAGGCAAGTTGAAGTGAGGAGAAGGGGAACATTTTCTCAAACAATTAGCGAAATTTAAGGGGGAAAAGGCAGGTAGGGCAGGCAAATTTTTTTTTACTGAATCTATTCCTCTGCAAAGCGACAACAAATAATATAATACTAATAGAGTGCCAATACTTTCATGAAGTGCATTGGGAGGGTCTTCCTTATCGCACAACGTGAGGACAATCTTGCGTTCTGACGTCACCGATTACTTTTAGTCTTTAGGCAAAATATGGCCTCCCCTATGGCGCAGTGGTAGCGTCGTCACCTTGCAATCAAGGGGTCCCGTGTTCGATACCGGTGGTGGCACATAGTGGTTCGGATCCTACTTTAAACTGTAGGTCCAGTCCCGATTAGCCTTACTGTGCATAAAGTGGACTTAAAACACCAACACAATCAATCATATTTCAGGCTAAATGCAGAAGTTGTTAGGTTAGGCTAGCTAGGTTTAGTTCTCTTACCATAAATAATACATTTTCAGTGTATTTATACTTACAGAAACAAACCTATCAGATCTAACCTAACAACGTAGGCCAGGACTGTACTCAGGATTTTTTTAGGAAGGGGCCAGATCCGAAAATGTGTTTATGTATATACTTAAATTAGTCTTGCTTTCGTGTTTAATCTTTCTTTTATATATATTGCTATGAGGCCCTTATCCCAGGAATTTTCAAGGTAAGGGGGGGAAGGGGTAGATCCGAATATGTGGAGTGGAGCAAATAAGTTTAGAAGAAAGAACAGAAATACTGTGAGGTTGATTGAATTAGGTTATTAGCGTTGCTTTTCTGACAAGTTTGTCTATCCGCGACGATGAGAATCAGCGAATCAATTAAAGAACACACTCGCAAAGAACCAGAAACCTTTGGCGTCAGCATTCAAAACAATCAGTCACACAGTCGCTTACAGACAAAGGTGTCACACGGCATACAGCTTAGTGTTTGTTGTTTACATTCAATTCTCCGAAGTATTAGAATAATTCTGTGTTCCGCAAATTAACAATGTTTTCAATTTTCCTTTATTTTTCTTATGCTAGCATCATTGAACAGTCATGATAATTATATGTTTAGAAAATAATGTACTTGTAAATTAAATTATATATATCAGAAATTATTATTATAATAAGGGACATGCAGGGGCGCCGACTTGTCAAAATTATTGGGGGGGGGGTCTCTAATCACTGAAATAAATGAATGAATGACTCCCTCCCTCCATTTTTTAAGTTTTGCCCTCAGTGTTCGGAATCTCGTAAAAGCCCATGAATTCCTCAAAAATATTAAAATTTTCATTTACAGTTCGAATGCAAAATGTCAATTGTACACGGATGGATATGTCACAAGTTTCGTCAACCATAATAGCAAAATATTCCCGACTATTAATATCTGCTACCACCGAGCGCAAAACAAACCTCCCTAATATATCAATGATCTCGTTCTGAATGTCATGTGAGAGCCATTTGTAGTCCGAACGTCCCATCCACTCTCCTAGTTCATGCTCATCTTCTTTTGAAACTCTGTTTAGTAAAAGTGTTAACAATACTCATAATTATATACTTAGTATATGGTAATAAGTCATGTGTTTTGCTGTCTCTGGTCATAACCCCCCCCCCCCCAAAGTTGATGGTTTAGCGATCTCAGCCCCTCAAAGTTGATGGTCTAGAACATTTCAAATGCGTATTTAAAGTTCAGTTCATGAGGCACAATTCAGAGTAAACTTTACAAGAGAAGTAAAATAATACATTAGATGCTCTTAAGCAAATTATTTGGGGGGCTCTGCCCCCACATCGATAACATTGGGGGGGGGGCTCGAGCCCCAAGCCTCATGGAGTTGGCGCCTATGGGGACATGTCTAAATATTAGTTAACAAAAAAAAAAGAGACATTTCTGCATCACGACTGCAGTTGGAATGGACTGTCCCGACTAAATCGGTAAATCGGGACGTCTGGTAGCCTTGCATCAACGGTTATAAAACTAAAACTACCTAATATTGCAGACTGCAGACTTCTGGAGCCTGCCTTTCTACGAAAGAAACTAAAAAATATATTCTACAAGTTTTAGAAAAATAATGCCTGTTTTGAGCTACCCTTGTACAGTGTCTCTCAAAAGTTTTAGGACAACGACATTTTAAACTAGGCAACCCAATTTACACAAGGCGTTGGTGGGTTGCGTGTAGAGTTAGGCTAAATTTCAGGGTTGCCACATGCACAATAGATATTTGTGAAATACGCGAAAGAAAGAAATCCAAGTATCATTGTATAAAAGTAGAAAAAAAATATCAGTATTACATTTGTGGCAAATGAGAAATTCTTTCTGGAAGAATGAAAATCGATTTTCTAATATTTCATAGCTGATGAGTCTACACAAAGGAAAAGATGAGAGATGAAACAGAAGGGGACAAGAGAGAGGAGAAGAGGGAAAGCAAAAGGGGAAGAGGAAAAGCAAAGGAGGGAAGAAAGTGATGGACAGAAGTGGATAGGAGAAGTAATGAGGAGAAAGGCAAAAGATGCGAGAAGAGATGAGGAAACTGGAGCAAAGAGGAGAGAAGAGAGGAAGGCAATTAGGATGAGAGAAGAGGAGAAGAAGAGTTTGGAGAGGAGAGAAGGAGACGAGAAGAGGGGAGTGGAGAATAGAGTGAAAGAGAGAAGAAGAGAAGAACGAAAAGAAGAGGAGAAGAGTGTAGTGGAGTCGGAAATATAAGACAGGGGAGGAGATAAGAGGAGTGGAGAAGAGTGGGATGGAGACAAGAGGGAAGAATTGGAGGGAGGGCGATATGAGATAAAGCAGAGGAGAAGGAGGGGAGAGAAGAAGGAGAAGGAGAAGAAAAGAACAGAAAAGACTGGAGACGAGGGAGGGAAGATGTAGTTGTAGCAAATATGTAGATGTAGTTTGTAACAAAGAAAACGATGGTAGTACGAATCGGCGAAAACATTGAATGGAGAATTGCACATGATTAAAGCTTTTCATTCGATATTTGCGGAGGTATCCTCGCATTGAACTCGAGTGGGAAAGGGGATAAAATTAGTATGTCCTGAATTGCCACACTACCATCGTTTTCTTTGTTAGAAACAAGTATTCATTGCACATTACATGTAGGAGAAGAGTTTGATCTACAGTTCACATTGGTCAGCTGCTTCTACCTCTGCTTTCAGGATTGCAAGCTTGTAGGGTAGTGGATACCGTTAAGGATTGTCAACCTGACGGTCGTGGGTGCAAACCCCTCCGGTGGCATAAAATTTTCATAAGTTTTAGAAATATCCCATTGTGCTCATTGTCCACGCCGTGTGAAACGGAATGATTCAGTTTGGAATTAACGATGGGGGGGGGGGGGAAAGAGGAAATAACAAAATCTCCATTTCAACGAACCGAGAAGTGGAGAAAAATTGGATAATTTTTATAAATATTAAAATTACATTCATGTTTTTAGTGGTATAATCGCAGGTAAAATCAAAGATCTTACGTGGAAGATTTTATCTTACTCTGACCCAACCAAAAGGCATTTCGCACCCATCTAATACATTCTCCAATACATTTTAAAATGTTATTGAATGTTTCATGTCGATAATTTGATCAATGCATCAATTCTTGACGCCGAGACGATATTTGCTACAACTACATCTTCCCTCCTCTCGTCTCCAGTCTTTTCTGTTCTTTTCTTCTCCTTCTTCTCTCCCCTCCTTCTCCTCTGCTTTATCTCATATCGCCCTCCCTCCATTTCTCCCCTCTTGTCTCCATCCCACTCTTCTCCACTCCTCTTATCTCCTCTCCTGTCTTATATTTCCGACTCCACTGCACTCTTCTCCTCTTCTTTTCGTTCTTCTCTTCTTCTCTCTTTCACTCTATTCTCCACTCCCCTCTTCTCGTCTCCTTCTCTCCTCTCCAAACTCTTCTTCTCCTCTTCTCCCATCCTGATTGCCTTCCTCTCTTCTCTCCTCTTTGCTCCATTTTCCTCATCTCTTCTCGCATCTTTTGCCTTTCTCCTCATTACTTCTCCTATCCACTTCTGTCCTTCACTTTCTTCCCTCCTTTGCATTTCCTCTTCCCTTTTTGCTTTCCCTCTTCTCCTCTCTGTAGTCCCCTTCTGTTTCATCTCTCATCTTTTCCTTTGTGTAGACTCATCAGCTATGAAATACTAGAAAATCGATTTTCTTTTTTTCAGAAAGTATTTCTCATTTGCCACAAATCTAATACTGATATTTTTTTTTCTAATTTTATACAATGATACTTGGATTTCTTTCTTTCGCGTATTTCACAAATATATATTGTGCATGTGGCAACCCTGAAATTTAGCCTAACTCTACAAGCAACCCACCAACGCCTTGTGTAAATTGGGTTGCCTAGTTTAAAATGTCGTTGTTCTAAAACTTTTGAGAGACACTGTACAGGGGTTACAACGACACACAAATGATTTTTTGTAAAAAAATGTTAGAGCGACCAGTGCTAGATCATTTGGTACGGATTGACCCTACAATTTTACGCAATGTCCAAAAAATGTAAAATGTTCATTTGTGGGCAGAGGGTTATATGGTTGACATGACCTCGTTGAAACCCAGTAAATGCCACGTTTACTTCCTACATACTGGCTAATTTGTGTAGTTATTACTAATTAATGTTATTTGCTACAGGAGCCTTGAATAAATAAGGTTAATGTAACTGGTTTCGACCTGACTAAAGGCATTTGATCAGGACCTTTTTCTACACCATTTTGAAAACATTCCCAGAACCTTTTGTTTTCCCTTTCCCGACCATCCCTAACCATAACTGAAAATAGCAGAAAAGAGACTGAAGTCAGTTACATTAGCAAAAGGAAACAGGTGTTATTATGTACTGAGGAGCATAAAGAAATTTTAAAAATAATATCAATAAATGGTAACATTATCGTACAGTAATGATATCAACTGCCATGCGTGATTTGGAAACATTGTGCCACAGCGTAGGAAAGGAAAATAAAAATTAAAACGTATATTACCGATCATATCAGCAATTGGCACCGTACCGCCATATTCTTTGGGAAGAATTTTTGGGTTGATTGCTGCTTGCAGTTCTTTAACGCTCGAATGAACCTGAAAGTGCAAACAGTATTTACAACTGAAATTTTAATGATCATTACAAATAACTACGTATTATTTTAGCATGTCTATTTCAAGTAGCCTGGAGGAATAACAAGAATATTGACGTGACATACTAACAAGTACCAGCTTGTGTTACTTTAAGGATATTTCGTAGTTATAATTTTATATAATATACTTATGTAATATATGCACATATATAATATTACAATTATAGTCTTGCGTAACAAGATGCGCATGACATATTTCATGATGTCATCGGGAAGAAAGACTTTATCCATTGTACTTTTATATCTATCGAAGATACAGTGACATGTACCATGAAACGAACCAGGGCCGATTACCTTCTTCAACTTTTGCTCTTTGAGTTTATTGTTAGTTTTAGACATTGACTCAAAGTGTGAGCAATCACTTATATTTAGACGTTAGCAGAAGGAAGGATGTGCATTTATTCTGTTAATCGACGATTTGGGTATCAAAGAGAAGGGGAAGTTAAAGGAAGGTGATCACTAGGGCTAGGATTATTATGACCTAAAAAATCACCAAAATATACAAAATAAAATATGATCTTATGACCTTAAATTTTACAAAATATGCACTATAATTTGAAAAATATGCCCTTATAACTGGACTGTTTCGAACATCAATATCTAAATGCTGAAATATTTTCACATACGTACTATTTTTAGTTCACTTTATAGGCCCTGAGTTGCAATGCACAATGAATACTTTCTCTAAATTTTCAAATAAAAATGAAAAAGATTTTGCTACAGTCCAAGGAAAAAAACTTGAGTAAGAACATGGGAGTAAGAACGAATCCACTTCGAAATTGACTGCATATTTCTTGAAAATACAAAAATATGCTGAATATGACCGAAAATCCATCAAAATATGCCCTTAAAAAGCACCTTAATTTTATTAGTTTCTTCAAAATATGAATATCTATATGTTTGGGGAACACATCACCCTTACCAAAAAAAATATGTATGGTAAGTCATAAGTCATATGCTAAGTCCAAAAAGAGGCGCTATTAAGTCTTATGTTAATGGACGACTTATTGTTAGCTTTAGGCATCTCCAGAAGTGATCGCTTAATTTTAGTTTTTAAAAGTCAAAGTCCAGATTTGTTAGCCGTTCATTTTATGCTCGGATATATCAATTGGGTTCCTTGAAGGCGACAGCGTTACAACACACCATCGGGTGTATGCACGTTCTAAAGGGGATCACGATCGTCGAACTTTTAAATATCAAATAGATTATCTTCATTTACTCTTAAATTAATTGACGAATCATAATTCTGGATGTCTCAAGGGTGACGGCTTAATTTTAGATGGCAGAGGAGGGATTCTGAAGCTCTTACTTAAACCACTTATGATGTTGCGAAAAGGTGCAGTTAGTTGACTGTTGATTTTCAAGTGGCCACGTTCTCTTTTATAAAAATTCAGTATGATGACAGCCTAAAATCATGGGAAAAAAATATGCAATTAAAAGTTCTTTAATATCCATGATTCACTGATACAGTTTGTATGTGAGAAAGAGAAATCTAGCCTATGCCTATATTAATGTATGCATGTAAGAAAGCCTAATACACTATGATCTTAACCGACCTGTACTCGATTCCTCAACTTCTCACTTAGAAAGGTAAGCGAGAACTCAAATAACTTATTTGCAATAGGCGGCAGGTTTACTGCATGGTTTTCTTTGTGTCTCATAGGAGCTGAGTGCTGCAAAAAGATAGATAATACAATAATAACAATTTTTGGGAACTTACAGTACATTCTAAAAGAAATTGACTTACAGTTAGTTTACTCTTTTTGGAATGTAGTTCATACAAAGTTACCGTTTCTTTAAAAAGTAATTGTAAGTGTTTTTACGGTTACTTTATTCTGGAATAACTTGAAGAACGCGTTGCTTGTATGAACTGCAAGCGTAGGGTTCCCGGACATCCTACTTTTATAGGGCATCCTGTATGCCACAGTTTGTCTTTATGTCCTCTAAAAAGTTTATATTATATATTGTTTTAATGTAATATATAATTTAACGTGTGTTCAAAGTTATGGGGATACACAGACACACCGGATCCCAGAATTTGCTTGAGACATACATCGTCGACTCCTGAGCGCTTTTATTCCTGCTGTATGTAGGATCTCTCCATTAGGATAATCCTGGCGTTGGCATTGTTATTTGTTTGTGAGTGTCTCTTCATCATTTTCATCTAACCATCATGCATCCTCAACGTCACGGTGTGCGTGCCGGAAGAGATAGAGAAGTGACGTCATGAAACAAACATACACAGGTAGCAGCAGCATGTCTGAAAGTAGCACAGCAAGGTCTTTCAAAGTAGTATAGTAATGCTACACCTGAAACAGAATGATCACTATCAATTGCATACTTTTTCGATTTAGTTATTTCACGTTGCGACGACCAGAATGAAGGATGAACTTATGAAATGGATGATAGGACAAACACAAAAACAATTCACGCTTTAATAAGTACTGCTTTAGAATCACCTCTTTCCCAGATGGCGGCGGGGAGGTGTAAGATTTTGATTTTTTTAAAATGTTATTTCCTTTATATTAGGGAAAGTGGGGCAAAGCGAAATAAGGGGCAAAGTGAAATGATCGAATTGCCAAGCACACACGCAGCGCCATCTTTTGGTTTGCTGATGTATTGTCACCATCACGTACAGGTGCATCTCCCTCATAGGTGGCAGCACGCGACAACTTTTCCTCCGGCTTCAGTAACAAAGAAAGTGTTTGGAGCACATGGTCTTGTAATATTGGCGCCCTGCTTCGTTGCAAACTGAGAGGTATGTATTTTGTTAACATTATTCTCTTGATATTTTTATCATTACTTATAAAGTCATGCATCATGTGGCAATGGCAAAATGTGTAAAGACGAAATAAATTAAATGCAAATAATTTATAAACCTGTACTGTGTGCCAGGGGCAAAATGAAAGGGGCAAAGAGAAATGTTATTCCACTTTGCCCCGGGCTACAGTTTCTCGAAGTATCTAAATAGTAATGGTTAGATTTTAATACAATTCCAATAAAATTGTGTATTATTTATGTTACATCTTCTTGTTTCAGGCAAGATGGTACGTAATTACAAACGCACAACTAATCAGCAATCCTGGACAGAGGAGTCTATGGCTCTAGCTGTAACAGCTGTAAAAGATAATATTATGAGTTTCCAGAAGGCTGCTGACTCATTCGCCGTTCCTGTTGCCACGCTGTACCGTCGAGTAAAACGAGATGGTAAGAGTTTCAATTTGTATTATTTAATACATTTTATTTTTGTAGAACTGCAGCTTATGGATATAGCCTAGTGCATTTTAGTGTGTAGGCTAATAAGTTTCTCATTGTTTAATTTAAATCAAATCTTATTGTGAATGAGCAGAAGGCCTAAGTAGGCTTAAGCAATTATGAAGACATTTATCCTCACTGTGATACCAACTTGAAAACATTAAAGATGTGACCTAATTTGAAACAGTATTGGATTGAAAAAAGAAATAATGAATATATTAACTTTATTTTTATTACTTTATCTGCTATTAATTAACATTATTAAACAAATTATTGATAAAAGGCCTACATGTGATGAATAATGTAGCTAATAAAACTTATATTTCCCCCCCATTTTTGACATCAGAAACCCACCGTGGGGACCGCACCCAAGACTGTCGGATTTAGAGACAGTTTCCTAACCACTGTGCCATGAAGCCTGCTGTCCAGCTCATAAATACCAGTTGATTGGACTGTTAGTTTTTGATTAAAAATTAGCTCTTAACATTGTATAAATTGATTCATGAATGGTCAGTAGGCTATAAACATTCCATCCGTATTTGAAAGGACCTAGACGTGTGGACCTACACTGTAACACAGGATAATGTTTGGAAACTTTTCAGTTTTGTTGTAAAAATTGAATTGTTATGAGTATAAAGAGAAATAAAGTAAACCAAAATAGACATATTTGAAGGTTTGAGTGACAAACGTAATTACCTACAATAGGCTGATACTAATTGTATTAACACTTTTTTTCTTTATTGCAGTGGACGTTGACCAGTCATGTGAGAAAAGACTAGGAAGATTCAGGACGATTTTCACAGAATCTCAGGAGGCAGAATTAGAGGAACATGTCATTCTTATGGAATCACGACTATTCGGACTCACGACGAAGGATCTTCGCTGCCTGGCGTTTCAGTATGCTGAGTGTAATAATATTACACATCCATTCTCTAAGCAGTCTGGAATGGCTGGTGTAGACTGGCTGTATGGATTTTTGAAACGTCATCCTGCTTTAACACTTCGAACTCCAGAGTCTACTTCTCAAGCTAGAGCCTCATCATTCAACAAGGTAACTGTAGCTAAATTTTTCGATCTCCTTACAGCACTGATGGACACCCACAAGTTTTCTCCTAGTCGCATTTATAATGTCGACGAGACAGGTATGAGCACTGTTCCCAATAAAACTTCCAAGGTTATCAGTTTAAAGGGTAGGAGACAAGTTGGGCAAATTTCATCAGCAGAAAGAGGAACAACAACAACTGCTGTGATCTGCTTTAGTGCAGCAGGATACTACATTCCACCTCTTCTTATTTTTCCACGTGTTAGAAATAATCCAGCCTTTTCCCATGGAACACCTCCAGATACGATTGTTCATTGCCACCCTTCAGGCTGGATGCAGACAGATATTTTTACAAAGTGGTTTGATCATTTTATCCATTGTACCAAACCTTCCGTTCATGATCCTGCACTCCTTATTCTCGATGGCCACGCGACCCACACAAAGAACCTTCAATTGGTCCTAAAGGCACGCGACAACCACGTGCATATCCTGTGTATCCCTCCTCACACGAGTCATAAACTCCAACCTCTAGATGTTGCCTTCATGGGCCCATTAAGCACATTTTATTCTCAGGAATGTGCAACGTGGCTACGTAATCACCCAGGAAAGGTAGTCTCTATAACTGAAGTTGGTGAACTTTTTGGGAAAGCGTACATGAAGGCAGCCACCACAGTGACCGCAGTAAATGGATTCAGGTCAACTGGAATCTGTCCTTGTGACCCCAACATCTTTCCGGAAGAGGCTTTTGTAGCTGCAGAAACGACGAACAGACCACCTCCAGGTGAGGACGATGTAATTCCAAACCAATCGGCAGTTCCAGGAGAGGCATCAGCTGGTCCATCAGGAGTAGGAGTACAAATAGTTCGCGGTGAGCCAAAAGTTCGTCCATTTGACGTCCTAACGGTACAGCCACAACCTAGCACTTCATCAAAAGTGTGTAAACAGGTGAGCCCTAAGGACATCTTGCCTTTGCCTGCAATGATAAGAGACAACAGTATCCGAAAAACATCGAGAAAGACAGGAGTGACAGCAGTTTTGACTTCTAGTCCTTACTTGACAGAGCTGAAGGTTCATAACTCTTCAGCTACAGGAAACAGCAAAGATTCATCATGTAAGAACAGGCCAGCGCGTAAACAATTGTTTGGGGGTCGAGCTCTAAGCAAGGGTAAGAACAAAAAACCAAAACTACCAGTAGGCCTAGATGATGAATCTTCTGATGAGAGTGACGAAGAAGAGTGCATGTTTTGTAGTGAGCCCTTTTCAAGATCGAAGCCAGGTGAGGGATGGATCACGTGCTCCAAGTGCAAGAAATGGGCTCATGAGGAATGCACAACATTTGATAATGAGATTGATGATGAAAACCATTACATTTGTGACAATTGTAACACATAATTAATTGTAATGTTTCATAATTGGTGTATTTCACTTTGCCCCAATTAGTTTTTCACTTTGCCCCATATATGGGGCAAAGTGAAATTTTTGCAGTGTTTATAAATATTGTATGTCTTTCCTAAAGTAAAGATGGCTACATCTCATTGTTTTTATTATATGTAGCCAACATATGTAGGTATTACACTGTGTATTTAGATTTGTTATTTCTGTAATTACATGCGTTTCAAATATTATTATTTGTTAGCTATTTCACTTTGCCCCACCTTCCTACTTCGCTTTTCTGCCACTTTTGGCTAATTGCGAAGATGGGGATGAGTGATGATATGATGAAAGGACACTCGCAAACATCCATGCCCAGGCCGGGATTCGAACCCGGGACCCCTGGCGTCGTAGCACGAAGTGCTAACCACTTCGCCACGGGGGCCGGTAGAATGGTGACTTTCGGAAGGCACCCAAACGTCAACCTCTCTGCCATGTAGTATATACAGATTTTGCATTTTGCAGACTAACGAGGTTCTAGTGTCTAGATTCTGGGGCTTGTGCTGTGTCGGCCATATAAAATTAGTGATTGTCCATTCATTTCATCTTATCCCACGCATTTTTGCGATTAGCCAAAAGTGTCAGAAAATCGAAGTATAATAAACCAATCAATCGATCAACAGATGGTGGCTTGACACATAAATGAAATATCAAATAATAATATGTTAACATTTTCAATTCAAAGTCTATTTTTTAAATTTAAATTCTTGTTTATAGAAAGGAAATTAACGTTACCTGGAAGCAGTGCATGACTTTAGGAACATCACTTAGTGACCACAAGCTAACGTGAGCCATGTGGAAGCCGTTAAGATCATTGATGTACGTGTAACCACGGATCTGATTCTCCTCGTCATCCAGGAATGTTTCGGATACCAATCCATGTAGTCTCACCATGTTGGCAGATGTGAATTTATAAGGATCAAATCTCCCTGAGAAAGAATACAAAGAATTATACGTGCTGGTACTTCTCATTATGTCATGTGACACTGAAGTTTTTTTTTCACAATAAATGGAATATGGCAATTTTCTACATGTGTCATTCATGCTCCTGATACTCCTAAAGTACATATTTTTTCCACGGAACAAACATTGTTCCAATTCACGAATTTGAGAACGAACGTGAATATGAATCGTGATTCGTGATAATACGTAACAACAAATGAACCGCACAGATTATCCAAGATTTATCTTGAATTGTCGAAGTTTTTCATCCACGTTTGCTGGCAGTTCCCTTCAAATTAAGTAAATGAAAAGGAAAGTTTAGGTACAAACATTAAAATTTTAATTCTAGAACACTGTCATTGTTCTCAACCATTTGAATTTGAAGGGGGGCGAAATACGTAACTACATTCTACACTACCTATTGTAGAATGTTTAGAGGAAAAATATATCATAATTAAGGTCCCATGTGTTTTGTCCCCCTTGTGCTTTCTCAGGGGCGAAATTCTACAATGAAGGGAAAAATTTACAACGAACTTAATCTAGTGTATTTTTTTCCGGGTTACATTTGACTTTTCCAGGGAGACATTTACCATTGAGGGACATTCTACACTGTGACACCGGCCCTGATCACGCGGAACAGCAACTGGTAAAGTTCCTCATTGATGCATTTCTCTGGACATCATGATGCAGTGATGCGCCAAAGTTGCTTTATTAGCAGTTTATGTGCATTATTGTGTTGTTATAGTAAAAAATATACATATTTGTGTCAATTGAAACATTTTTGGTTCTGTATCTACTCTCCTCCTTTTTTCAATCGTTCATTCATGTCACGATCACACCTCGGCCCCTTGATGTCTAGATGGGAGATTTTAGACCGAAGCGGCAAGCCATGCATGTCGCTTAGGAACGAGCCAATCAATAGCAACGTTTCACACCCTAGCGTCATGACATGCTGCACAAGCCTGTGTTCGATTGGTGAAATCCTCAATTAATACGTGTCGTGTAGCCTGGTCGCTTCGGTCTGAAATTTCCTACAAAAGCAAAGCAATGTGGGACGTTGTAAATGAAAATACTGTAATGAAAGAAAAAAAACCCAGCAAATACCAATATAAAATTATGCACAAATGATATTGAAATAGACGATCCATTTGTAGTGTGTGAAACATTTAACAAATACTTCACCGAATTAGGATATAACTTAGTAACAAATATAAATAAAGCAAAAAACCAATTGCAACTTTTGTGTAACTCTAAACCGCGCACTCTAGAAAGCATGTTTTTAACGCCAACCACAACAAATGAAATATCGAAGGAGATATGTAATTTAAAAGACTCAAAGGCTGTAGGAGAAGAATTTCCAATCAGAGTAATAAAAGAAATCAAGGAGTTGTTAGCACAAATTTTAGAATATCTCTTTAATGACTGTATCGCGAATGGTATCTTTCCCACTAAGCTAAAAATAGCAAAAGTCAACCCAGTATTTAAAAATGGAAGTAAAAACCTGGTTCAAAATTACAGACCAATTTCATTACTACCTGTGCTAAGCAACATTCTAGAAAAGTTACTAAAACGTCGCCTTCTACAGTTCCTTAATAAACACAACATGGATTTATTGAAAATAAAAGCACAGCAAGTGCAACACATACATTAATCGAAAATATCTTGCAAGGTATAAACGATAAAAAATTAGTTCTCGGAATATTTTACGACTTGACAAAAGCCTTTGATTTAGTAAACCACAAAATATTAATTTATAAAATGGAACACTATGGGATAAGGGGTAACGCGTTTGAAATTATGAAATCATACTTATCAAACAGAATGCAATGTGTTGAAATTAGCCACGAAAGAGATGGAAACGTAAAAAAATACAAATCCACTCTAAAGACGTTAAAATATGGAGTTCCCCGAGGATCAATATTAGGCCCATTACTTTTTCTTTTGTACATAAATGATTTACCATTTAATATACAGAATACAAAGATTTTGTTGTACGCAGACGATACTAGCGCAATAATAAAGGGAAATGATGTGAACGAGTTGGAAGCCAACATTGAAAAAACAATGGAAGAAATGAAATCTTGGTTTGACAGTAACAAATTACTTTTGAATGAACAGAAAACAAATTACGTGCTATTTCACACTAAACAAAACAATAAAATTAAAGATGTAGTAAAGAATAGCCATCTTCCAGTAATATTAGTTACAGAAACAAAATTTTAGGAGTTACTATAAATGAAAATCTAAATTGGTCAAACCACGTAAAAATACTTGTTAAAGAAACTAAATTCCAAAATATTTGCACTGAGGATATTAAAACAAACACTTCAAACAAATTCACTAATTCAGGAATATTATGCAATGTTTCATTCACTAATAAATTATGCAATAGAATTTTGGGGGAACTCATCGGCAAGTTTAGAAGCATTTAGAAAACAAAAGCAAGCCATTAGGATTATAGCAGGTACGTATAAAGCCTAGATAATCGTGCAAAACGTTGTTTAAGAAATTCAAAATATTAACCCTCCCTTCACTGTATATATATGAAATGTCATTATATGCGAGAAAAAATATTGCTCTGCGAAGTTCAATAGAACACACATATAACACCAGAAATAAACAGCTCTTAAAGCCTTACTTCACCAGGCTAACATTAGTTCACAAGGGACCCCAACCGATGGCAATTAAAATATTCAACCATTTACCAAATGATATAAAAGCAGAAAGTATGACAAGTTTCAAAAACAAATTAAAGAAACTATTAGTTAATAAGGAATATTATAGCGTTAGTGAATATCTACACTGTAAATTATAAGGGCCTCCCCCATGGCGCAGTGGTAGCGTCATTGCCTTGTAATCAAGGGGTCCCGGGTTCGATACCCGGTGGAGGCACAAGTGGTTCGGATCCCACTTTAAACTGTAGGTCCAGTCCTGATTAGCCTTACTGTGCATAAAGTGGACTTAAAACACCAACTCAAACATTGTAAATTATAGAAATTTTGTAATTATATATATTTTTTATATGAACTGTACTGAACCCTCCAAATACCAATGTATATGGTTTACATGGAGTAATAAAAAATTGAAAAAAAAATTGAAAACAATCCTCCGTGGCCGTGCGGTCTAAAGGATCCCGCACACCGAGACGCGGGGAAAGATCCCGAGAAAAATCACTGTCTTTCTTACTTTTTATCTTAAATGAATTGTAAAATGACAACCTAAATTCTGTCATCAGTAGTAAGATAGTTGTAGAAACCATTTACGTCTTTAAGAAAAACAGTAAAATCCGGCAACAGAACTTCTGTCATCTGCTACTATTGAAATCAAATGGTGTAATGCTTACTATGTACAGTATATGGGAATGTGCGGAACCGAAGCACGGAATTTCCGGCTAGAAGTCTGGAGGTTATCTTCAGGTCTTGTAGTCCACTGAGACGCCGGAAGCGAAAATGTTCCGTTCTATTGTCGCACTTAGTGTTGCCCACGGGACGAGACGGGACAGGCTTTTAAAAGTTCGAGACGAGACGAGATTGATCATGTGTCCCGAGACAAACGAATATTTTCGAGACGAGACAGCATTTCACAGCATTTCCACGAGACGAGACAGGCCAAAGTCTCGTCTCGTGGGCAACACTAGTCGCACTTCCGGCGTCTCAGTGTGCGGGGTCCTTAAGGCGCTTTGCTTTGGGCTCCGATCTGCGGGACGGCATGGGTTCAGTCTTTGAATTTTCTGCCTGTGTATAGAACCGGTGGTAACCCAACCATCGTGAGGAATTTGGGGAGCTACGAGTGAGTAGCTAGCGTAACCCGGTCTGGGAAATCTCCACACCTCTAGATAGGATTGTGGGAGAGAGACTGGCAGTCGGGAGATAGGCCAAGGCCCTTCTACAGCTGTAGAGCCAAGGGTTATTAATGGGATAGAGCTTAAAATAACAACAATCAGAGCTCCAATACTTCAGCGTTTTCAAAGTCCTACTTTAACTGAATCATGCATCTTTCTGCTATACCACATCTACAAAAATACATATGAGACTTGTTACCTGCTGCATAAAGGACCACTTGCCGGCCAAAGTCATCCCTTTCTAATAACGGTACTACATATCTGAAATGAAAAACAAGAGGTAATTCAAGAAAATACATTCGTAACCACATAGTATTAAGCCTTATGTTCTTTTTTTTTTTTTTTGCATTTATTAATTGCTGGCCAGCTACAAGATAATCCTCCAAGATAATGCTTTTGATTTGAGAAATTAACTGCTTAAGCTAAACTGCCAAATTGCCAGTCGTTTATTCTCTTTCTGTACTTGTAAACGAACCTAGGGACAAATATAAATGTTATATGACCCCACACCCATTCCGAAATTCCCGCATTACTGTAACTCTGCTCTTTAGACACCCGGAGAGAGATTCGATGAAAGAAAGGAAGTAACCGGGGTCGGATTAAAGAAGGGACACGGGAGCATCATTACAAGGAATATGGAGACGAACCTGACCAATCAGTTCTCTCTGTATTTTGCTCTTCTATGTCATTTTATTTCGCAATTTTCCCGTAGGAGGGAGGAGAGGGGTGGTAAACCTATGGGAAATACAGTCGAAGTAGTCGCGCAAGTTAACTTTGTGCTAATAAACGTCAAATTATTGCTGCCTGCGTGTGTATTTTATATCGTGCCTACACTTACCCATCGTCAATAATTTTGTTTATAACGGGATCATCGACATCGAGGCCTCTGAACCAATGAGGATAAAGCTGTCTGCACATCAGGTATTTCTCCAGCATCTCCTGGGCAAGGGGGAGGCTGAACTTCTTGGTTCGGAGGAAGCGCAACAAGAAAACTGAATCTGAAAAAGAGATTAGGAGTCATATCAGCTCACATATGTTTTGGTGAATCAGCGGTTCCTAAAACGAACCTAAAACTACAAGTAAGTCATAACTGTAAAGCAAATGGCGTATAAAAATAAAACTCTTCCTGATATCTAAAATTATGAATTATCCCTCTCTGACACGTCTAAAATTCCGATCACTCTTTCTCGGCGTCTCAAACTGAAGTACCTTGAAGATCTGATTTGAATTTTGTTATTTAGCCTCGCTTTTCTGCCCCTTTTGGTTAATCGCGAAGATGAGAATGAGTAATAAGAAGAGACGTGAAGTTTTCGTTTTAACGATAACACCGAAAAGTTGAGGAAGCGAAATAAAGTGTTTAAAATGTATTTGGGTAGGTAGAGGAGGCAAGTTTTCGGTATTTCGTAATCGCGAAATAACGCGAATTACGCCATTTTTCTGAATAACAGAATTTTCAGCTTTAACGCGAAAAACGCCGCGAAATATGCAATATAAACTGGGGATAACATTTCTTCTGTTCAAAAAGAACTACCTGAAGCGCTATTAGATCTGTCGTTTCTAGTCTAGCTGGTGATAGTTCGATTCAAAAGCGATTGTCATGCTTCGTTTCTTGCAGTTTGGCGCAGAAATGACTGACAATGCTTTGACCTAGTCCTAAATTTGAATTCGCTGCGGGGATCTTCTCAGAAGGGAAGTTTCGTAGGAACAGGAAAATTTTCAGGGAGAAAATTTTGTTGTGTTGTGTGTGTGGGGGGGGCTTAGGGATGTGGGTGTATGTGTGTACACAAAACTGTATTTTTTGGTTAGAGAGAAATATGTTGGCATTGTTAGGGAAATTTCAGTCAGTCAGAATCACTGAAGCTGTATGGTTTGTGCATCGTCTTGCATTTCCTTTTCCTTCTGAGGTGTACTTCGAAGCATCCCAAAGCCAGCAGCGAATGCATTAGTGTGCTTCTGAAAGACGCTATGCTTCAGATAGAACTACATTATTTTGTAATCACTGCATTGCAAAATAACATGGGAGCGGATGGGAGCGTAAGGATTCCTTGAGTAAGCGCAGTAGAAGTGAGAGGCAAAAAAGAGAAAATTAGTCTGCTTGTTTGAATTGTTGTTTTATCTTTTCGTCCACTTTATACGCATAAAGGCTAATCTGGACTGGATCTACAGTTTAAAGTAGGATCCGTGCCACTATGTGACTCCACCAGGTATCGAACCCGGGACGTGTGATCACTAAGCGGCGACGTTACCACTACGCTGTCGGGGAAGCCCAAGAAGGAAAGTAAAGCGAGCGAAACAAACCGGCAACTTGCTGTCATTGAAGGCTTCGAGAAACCTAAAATAAGGAAGAAGACAAGGAGTACATCGCACTTCGAACTCCGGAAGCTTTTGTTAACGTAATCATTCCATTAATGGAAAAAAATAATTAAAAAACTACTATCTTTCTATTTAGAAGTGCGTTGTGTGTAGGAAGTGTGTTGTGAGTGAATACTGTGAACACTGACTACTCACCATCTGTGCGTGAAAAAATAGCAATGCTATTATTGTAAACTGAAAAGCAAATTTAAGAAAACATTTTAAAAAAAAAATATCCTGTGCAAGTGAAAAGTTGGAAGTATATTATGTTTAAAGATTTGGGTGATATCCTTCAATAAACATTTCATATTTAGTGGCCGATGAGATGAAGTAGTTTTCCAAATGCAAGAAATTTGGTCATTTCTCACAAAGGTAAGCCTTAAATTTATTTCTCTTTTTATTGAAATTTGCCTCAATTTTCCATGATTTGATTTGATTTGCTTTATTTTACTTCGTTTCTTGTGCCACTTTTCGCTAATTTTCGAAGATGGATATGAGTGATGATATGATGAAATTGATTAATGGGCACTCACAAACATCCATTTCCAGACTGGGATTCGAACCCGGAACCCCTGGTTTCCTAGCGCACTGTGATAACCACGGAGGTCGGCCGAAGCGCCTAAATCGCAACTAAAATGAGCAAATTGGTGTCTAATAATTCAGCCACTGCACGACTTTTAACTCAGTGGGTGACAAAAAGTCCACCCTTTGGAAAATTGTTTACTTTAACGTGTATTAATCAAATATGAAAGGGATACAAAATGTTTAAAACATTGTTTGAAATGTGTAATGCATTTGTAAAAAAAACAACAGAGAACTATGTTTTAAATATTTCTGTTTCTAACATCGTGATCTAGATTACAAATTGTATATACTTTTGTTTTATTCAAAACGTTCGTTAATATAATACAATGCCGGCAAATTAGGGGAGCGAGGGGCACCACTTCTAACCACTTTTGCACCCGCACTATGCTAAACTTTATCTACAAAGGGAAATAACTGCCTTTGCCCCCCCCCCCCAGTTTTGGCACCTTAACCCCCGGTTTTGGAACCCAATCGCCGTCACTGATATAATATATATTATACTATATGGTGCAGAAACCTGGACGTTGAGAAGAAATGAAGAGAAACGACTCGAAGCTTTTGAAATGTGGACATGGCGAAAAATGGAGCGTGTAAAATGGACGGACAAGGTAAGAAACGAAGCCGTACTGAAAAGAGTTGGTGAAAAAAGATTTATACTGGAGACCATCAAGAAGAGGAAAAGAAACTGGTTAGGACACTGTCTAAGAAGGAACTGCCTGCTAAGAGATG
The DNA here is from genome assembly GCF_977018435.1 of Lepisma saccharinum. Lineage (NCBI taxonomy): Eukaryota > Metazoa > Arthropoda > Insecta > Zygentoma > Lepismatidae > Lepisma > Lepisma saccharinum. The sequence continues at coordinate 138,629,832 of NC_139229.1, forward strand.
CCTTGGAGGGAATGGTTGAAGGAAGAAAAGTCCGTGGAAGAAAGAGATATCAGCTTATGGATGATATTAAATTAACTGGGTCGTATGCTATTACGAAGCGTAAGGCAGAGAACAGGGAAAGCTGGAGATTGCAGTGAAAAACCTGCCAATTAGGCAGAAAACAATGAATGAATGAATGAATATTCTACTATATATATTGTCACTGTTGGGACACGCAAACTACATTTTTCATATTAAAGTAACTATTCTACTGATAGTTAGTTTAGCAGCATTTTCCTTAAAGTTTCTGTGTAAATATGAAACTTAACCTTGTTGATTGAATACTTGGGTGTTTTTTAACGGGTGGGAGAGACGAAACACTACCTCACACATTATATATATAAGTGGTCGCCTGAGATTTCTGGAAAGAGTTCATGTAATTCGAATGGTGATATTGTAGCGATATTTTATAACAAAGAAATATTGCTTTATGGGACTTACAGGCCGTAAGTTACAGCAACTCAACATCATCATTATTGTTATTGTTATTTTACAGTACCCTTCGGCACGTAAAAACATGTAGCAGGTACCATGAAGGACAGAAGATTAAGTGGTGTCCGACTCCGATTGACATCTGTGCATTGTGAAAAAAGTACAAAAAGAAAAATAAGTGTTCATCAACGAAGTGATACGCTAGATGTTTATTGAAAGGAAGAAAGGCGAAACCACTTTCTATCTAAATAGCATTCTCGAGTCTGAACTTGTGTAGAACACCAAAGTATTTTCAATTCAATTTTAATTTTATGATTTGCAAAGTAGTAGTAGTAGTATTACTAATACTACTACTACTAATAATAATAATAATATTAAAAGTTTCTATGACTCTGCCCCCGGAGAAAAAATCCTGCGGGCGCCATTGTATGTATATATAATGGGAATATCAGAGCAGCAGTAATGATGATGATAATCTTACCCATGCGGCATTTCCTGATGTCTGGGTGCTTCTTGATCCATTCCCGAAACTGCGTCAGTGCCTGTTGTCTCGTCGAGTCAGTCTCCCGAAGTTCCGTCCGTGCCACAATCCTCAACTCCTCACTCAGCCGACACTCGTACTCATCCTCACTGAAGAACTCCTCGTAACGCATCCTGCAAGACAAGGATTTTTGTCATTCACAGATCAAGCGAAGAATGGCCATCTTGCTTGCAGTTTCGTCGAGAACAATAACGAATCTGCAGAGCATTGCGACACCTGTTGACAGTTTTCCAAATGAATGCAGTAACGATGCACCATCATAATGTGGTCAAGGAAAGAAATATGACAACGATGATCGTAAGGCAACATACGTACACTATGCACGTCTACACTTGGCGCCTGTATGAATACGTAAAACGGTCACAGCATTGATTGCCTAATCTTCCAATGGAGAAAGCTGATATGTGCAGTGATGAATTACCAAGTTGCGTAGGCATTGGTGGATATTTATCATTATATTTTTTTTCTTCGAATGAGGAAAAATCAACAGTAAGAATAGTGTCTTTTTTTTACATTTTTTAAGCTTTTATACTAATGGAGCCTGTGCATATTTGAACATAGTAATTACTGTAACATAAAAACATATTTCACATGAACATGAGTACAATTTCGATATAAATTGTATCTTGTGCTTATTAATTTCCTAGTCACGTAGCCGTCAGAGCGTCGAACATATTTTATTGAAGGTTGAAATCGCTGAGTGAAGGAAATTAACTTTGTAGTATAAAGCCTAAAAGTTAGTAAAACTTCAACGTAAACATACCGTCACAACTTCGTTAATATATGCGTTTCATGTAAGCCCAATTTTAATAAACGTAAAGCCACTTTCTGAACGTAAAATTCAAGAAACATGGCCTTGACGAATAAGTACTTAAATCTTGGGAAAGCACACAACGAAACAGATATCCTACCTTCCTATACGGGAATCCAACTAATGTAGCTGTTCAGCGTTCCTGGTCGAACTTCAGAACACACAATGAAATGTTCAGTGCTGTCTGTCTATCTATGCTGCAACGTGTAGTTCATTACAAAATCTTGAATTACGATAAGAAGACAAGATGGAAATGGATTTCCCACAGGAGCCATGACTAAAGCACATGTTTAATAGAAAGTGGACAAATTGAACTGTGCACAAGGGCAAACACACCTATAACATTCTAACCAGGATCTTAGCGAGAAGTGTTAATTGTTCTTCAGTTTCTCTTCTGTATTGTTCGTTTTATTATGTTACGTTGCCTCGAAATATTCCTTTGCAAACACACCTGAAGTTATCAAGTAGTTGCAAATTGTTATTTTGCATTTCTGTACGTTTCGATTGCGAAACATGAGACTTTTGGTGTTTTTATTATTAGGAAGAGTGAATGAAATAAAAGTGGATTTTCCACCAGACAGACACTTTCACGAAAATTGCTGGAACATACTGTGTAAACAGAGATGACCTCTCTCCTGGTTCCATCGAACCTTGAAGCCAAGAAAAAGAGAAAGGAGAGTAATTAAACTTACAGCAAAAATATTATGTTGAAAATAATTCAATACCCCCCCCCCCAATTGTTCAAAATGACGGTCGAGATTAAAAGCACAATCTGAAATTTTAACCGGACATGCCACTAGGCCTATTCCACAATATAATATAGGGGTACAAAATGACACCGGGTGGGTCTCCGCTTAGTGGACTTGAATTCCAAAAAAAAATCTTTTCTGGGCGAGTAAAACGAGACGCTTCTCAAAGAATATGGAGAAATACTGAGAAAGAAAAAGAGTGCTAACATGACAACACTGTCGAATAAACTACAGTTGAGACTGCTTTATACGTAACTCAGTTCTGCGAAATTCTGTACATAAATTACTGTAGGTCCCGGCAAAATATAATTTAAAAACGTGTTAATTAAACCTTATTTGTACGTAATTCGGGGTTATACGTACTAATTTTCAGAAAATACAGTTGATTTGTAGTACGTAACCAAGCTACAACTATATCACATTTCTTGTCGTTACAAAAACACAAGGCGAGTTTCGAGTACGAAAAACAATAGGCGGGCATGGCGACGGTCGGTCTCGAATTGCGATAAAGACGAACGAGTGCGGCGCGGGCGTGGCGGTCTCACAGAGAAGACAAGGGGTCATGAAATCAGAGGAGAAAGATTTGCCGCTGTTGCTCAGAACGTGAGACGCATTCTCTTTTGTAAAGTAATCGCTATAAGAAAGCACACACGTTAAAAAGATACCGATAGTTGACGCTTGCAGTGTTTCATAACAAAAACAGAACAGCAGTCCCTTCACTGAGCGTTTTCGGTTGCTACTGGTCGGCTATGGGAAACAGAAAGAGGAAATGTCACACGCTTGTACAGAAAATAAAATTTATACGGGAAGTGGATGCTAATCCATATAAAACTTAAGAATCTAACATTTAGATTCGTTAATTTACCACTTTATGACAGAAATAGCCTGTATTACGTATATCTTGTTCCTCAAAATAGATACAATAACAGTATTTTAATAATGATATATGGCATGGTATCTAAATCTGATTTGTAAGTAGGGTCTCCCCGATGGCGCAGTGGTAGCGTCGTCGCCTTGTAATCAAGGGGTCCAGGGTTCGATTCCCGATAGAGGGACATAGTGGTTCGGATCCCACTTTAAACTGTAGGTCCAGTCCCGATTAGCCTTACTGTGCATAAAGTGGACTTAAAACAACAAATCAATCCAATCCAATGATTTGTAAGTAACTGTCAATTATACTTATTATTTTCTCTTCACCTGACATACGCAGGGGCGGCGCCAGAATTTTTCGACCGGGTGGGCAGAAGCTGTATATTGATAGATTAGGGTGGGCAGGCATAAATGTAAGGCCATATGCATATGTATCCCCTTCTCTCTTACACTCCCGATTTCCCTTCACTTCTTTTCCCTTTCCTTTTCATCTTTTCTGTTTTACTCCCTAATGCCTACTTATATCTTTCTTTTTCAGCTTGTTACCTCTTTCTCCCTTCACTTTCTCTCGTTCCATTCTTCAAATGTTTCTCTTAACTGCTATGGACGCACACATATCACATGTATGTGTGTGTGTGTGTGTGTGTGTGTGTGTGTTTGGTGTCTTCCCCTCTTCCTTTTCTAATCTATTCTCGCATCTTGTTCCACTTCTTTGTCTCCGATGGACACATTTATTTCAAGGAAGTGTTTGTGTGTGCCCAGCCATACATTCTAATCACATTCTTTCCTTCACATCAATGTAGTGAAATAAATGTGAATTGGTTAAATCACATTTTGTCCTTTAAGTGCAAAAATATAAGGCACATACCTACTCCACTTTATATATTAGGCGACAGTGATAGAAATTGTGATGGTAGACAAAGGTGAAGTACACTATGTGGAAGAAAGTCATTGGATACCACATGTCAGCGGATACCATCAGTTTTCTTTCAACCAATAGGAGGTCGGTCTGCCTTTGGCAGCGATAACAGCAGCCACTCGTCGTGGTAAACTGGCCAAAATGTCGTGTAGTACACCGAGTGGGATATTCCGCCAATACTCCTGCAGTACAGTCACCAACCCTGGAAGTGTAGAAGAGCGAGGCGATCGCGACCTCAATCGGTGCTCCAGTTCGTCCCATAGATGTTCGATAGGGTTGAGGTCAGGGCTCTGAGCAGGCCAATCCAGTCAGGTGACATTATTTTCTGCATGCCACTCCATGGTAGCCCTGGAAACATGACAAGTCGCATTATCTTCCTGGAACACAAATTCTTCGTTTCCATAGAAACGCCACAAAGTGGGGAGCATGGAGTTGTTGAGAATATCTCGGTAGGACGCAGACGTCATGTGGCCATACACCGGTACCAGTGAACCCACGCCATGCCAGCTGAAACAACCCCAAAACATGATGCCACCACCACCATATTTCACTGTGGGCACTACACACTCGGGTAACAGACGTTCTCCGGGTAATCGCCATACCCACACTCTCTCATCTGATCGAAACAGTGTGAAGCGTGATTCATCGCTCCATAGGACCTTCCACTATTGCTCCATCGTCCAGTTTCTCCGCTCTTTACACCAGCGTAGTCTCTGCCGTTTATTGGTTTTTGTTATCAGAGGTTTGTGGACAGCGGCTCGACCATGATAACCGAGCGCATGGGCCTTCTTGCGAAGTGTCTTGGTCGAAACAGTCAAATTGGTCTCACTTTGAAACTCTTCTGCAATCGAATGCATTGGACGGGTCCTGTTTTTCCGAATCTCCCTCTTCAGCACTCTCCTGTCCCGGTCGTCAATTTTGTGGGTCTTCCACTTCGTGGTGCATTGCTGCAGTGTCCCTTTTCCTTCCACTTCTTGATGACAAAGGCTACAGTTGATTTAGGGACCTGTCGGGCATCAACTATGCCACATATACTCATGCTTCCTATGGAGCAGCCTACTATGATCCCTCTATCAAACATGCTGAGCTCTTTCCTGTCCATCATTTTATGAGCGAATGATCTGAGAAGCCTCCTGCTGCCGTATATATACACGTCTGTACTCTCTTTTCCATGAGGAGTTCGTTTCAGAGTTGAAACCGGGTGTCCAATGACTTTCTTCCACATAGTGTATTAAAACTTCGTAATTTAAATGCATGTTCCCGATCATATTATTTTCATCATATGAGTTTTTGAATCAAACTTGGGGGTTAATAATCACTTTTCTTGGCTTACAAGGTTATTGCAACTGACAAATGTATCTGAATGTTTGCAGTAACGCCTATCGGGTACCAAAACTTGGGGTCAAGGATAGTTTACTTTTTTGGTAGAAAAGTCTTAGCATTAAGAGGCCATAGTGCGGGTGCAACAAGTGGGGAAATGTGGCGGGGGGACACCCCCTCGCTCCTCCAAATCGCCGCCACTGGATATTTGGATTAAAATTAATGTCTTATTGGGAATGTAAACACACACACACACAAGGGAAATACAATTCTTTGTTCATTCTGCAAAAAGTATCCCCAGGCTCATGAAAGGCTATTTTGACAAAATATCGCTTAAAAGTAATAATCAAGTAACATTGAAAAATCTGTTAGCCAAGTTGTAATTCGTTTTCTGAAGAAAGTCGTCGTTACTTATGCGGGAGAAGTAACACACGTATGGTTAGATGAACACATGCATTGAGGTAACAAATAGTTTACATTTTGTAGAATGTGATTTTGGACACAAGGAATTAATCGAATTTGATCCCCATACCCGGTAATTCATCTCTAAAAAAAACTTTTTCACAGATGACTTGGGTTGTATGCGTGACCTTTCCGAAAGCGCTCAAATGACAACCTCTACCCTGCGCAGTTTACGCTGGAAACTTTAATCTTGTAGGCGAACGAGTCTCTGGCGCTTGGAAGCAAAGTCAAAATAATAATTTGTGGGGGTTGTATTTTCAGTGTCTGCATGTATTTGTTCCCTTCCCCCCTTCGTCACTTTCACCTAATATTCATTGAACCTCATCGTCGCCATTAGCCAAAATAGCAGAAAAGTGACTTCACATAGAACAAATCAGTCGAATCAGCAACAACTTACTCTTCCAAAAATGGAGTTTCATTAGTTCATACCCCTACGAAAGTTGAGGTGGTAGTTTCAATTTCACATTGTTTCATTCTTCGATCAAGGCAGCTAACTCCGTGAACAATAACTTTGTTTTCCGAAAGTCTCAAATGTTTGTTTCTGGCAATACACCCTCTTAAATGAACGCATCTTTTATGGTGATAATATAACACGTTCCCTGTGAGTTCTTTCTGTATATTTTTTCTCCAATGACATAACGTTGTCGCCTTATAATGAAGAGGTTCTGGTTTCTACTGCCCCCTTCCCGGGTGGAAGCACAATGCACACTGGTTCGGACTCCACTTTAAACTGTAGGTTTAGTCCCTATTAGCCTATCTGAGCATAAAAGTGGATTTAAAAACAAGCAAACAAAATTTTCTAATGGATACTTCTTGACACCTTGTTTTCTTTACTTCATCTTCAGATTCTGTTGACCTTTTCGGCTGAACCTCTGATGCTTCAAACGTTTAACCCATTCTCATCGTGATTGATTAGGTCTCTGATACCCTCAAAACAAAGCTTTCCTTCCAACACCTTCTTCTTTTAATTCTACGCAAGTTAATCACAAGAAAAATCGCATGATTACGTAACTGATAAGCAAAATGTATGTGTGGAACTAGGATTTCTAAATAGAATTAGCCACCCATGATCAATTCAATAATTCTGTTGCTTTTTTCAAACCCACATAGCTGTTACATCAAAATTAATATACCTCGGTATTGTAGTGGCTATTGTAAGTGCTTCTTATTAGTATTTATTAGTAGAACACATACAATGTTGTTATTTTGTACACCATGTACATATTTGAAAATGACAGGTATCTAAAATATAAATATAAAAAATGTAATGAAATAAAGAAAGAGACACTTCTGGATTTTCAATGTAGATAGACCTAATTAAAAAGTCGAAATAATTTATTGTGTTGCTGGAGGAAGCAACGCTAAGGGTTTTATTTGTTTATTTAGAGATTATCTTAATCATACACAAGACCCGGATCTTACAACACCAAGACCCCAGCCCAATCCCCTCCACAGTTTCAGTTATAACCTTTCGCCAAGCTACATGAGGTAGTTAGTTATACGTATTTCTACATTTTTCATCACATTCGAAGTGCCTAATTTTTTCATTATGTGGTACTTTTCAAAGCAGCATTTTTTCCCTAGTGAAGGCGCGGACTGGCAGCCCTCAAGCTTACCCTAAACACTGATCTCATTTTGACCATACCCTGCATAATTTTGCGCCTCCTAAGCCCACTAGCTGCTTCTAATCATAGATGTATTCAGTTGGTCACAGTTTTCTTGTTTCAAGATCTCTAGTAATCCCTTTGGCTTTCTAATGACAAAGTTAAATCAGCTATTTATGGGATGATGATATGTGAACATTTCTAGTATAGATAATATTCATTAGTAAAATATACATGTAATGAACACCAGAATACACTTATTTATTGCAACATTCACATATCTCTAAGTATATGTACTTAGTGAATTTGATTGGGTGGGCACAGGAATTTTTGGGTAGGCGCTTGACCACCCGTGCCCACATCTGTCGCCGTCCCTGGACATACGTATAACTCAGGTTCAACTGTATTTTATTTTACTCTCTTCCTCTCTTTTCTTCTGTGTTCAACTTCCCCTCCTCCCTCTTATTCTTCTCCCGTTCTCTTTCCCTTATCCGTTCCTATCTATCTCTCTGTGTCACATTCCCTCTTGCACTATCTCTTCCTCTCCGTCTTTGTCCTCCTTCTTTTCTTCTCTTTCTCTCTTTTGCCTTGTTTCGTTTCTCTTTCTCTCTTTGTTTACCTATATGTCTCTGTCTTTCTCTTTTTCCTTATCTTCCCTTCATGTTCATTTCTTTCCCCTGTTCTAATCCCCGTTCATTTTTTAAAAAATTAATGTTTCTTTCCGTATTCCATCTTGCCAGTTTCTCTACCCGTTTCCCTCTGCGAGTCTGTCTACTCGCATCTTTCCTGGCTAAAGCCATCGATTGAGTGTATTTTCGCTTTCATTGTGCCCGACAAGGAAATAAATAGTCTGAACATGAAATTGCTGAAGATGTATAATCGACTTTTCCTTCAACTATTGTGTGTAGAATTTCTTACCACAATTATTTTCATTTTTAAATAGCACCTCAGCAAAGCCTTGACATCATTACAATATGGAAATACAATACTGAGTGAAATACGTTCACAAGACGCTGCCAAAACATACATTCTGAGCTCGAATCTCAGAAAAGTCATGATTTTTTGGGTTTGTTCTTTAATTTTACTATTAATATTCAATATTCGACAAAAATAACACACAATAAAGGTAAACTTACGTGTGCATGTGTGTATGGGTTCTTCCTATAAGTAAACACACACATAATTGAACGCAAAGAGGAGACGAGTACATTTCGATTTTTTCAAGATTTCAAGTCTAGGGATGGCCAGATCCGGATCCTGGGGGATCCTTGAAACTTGGCAGGTGTATAGAGGGGCCCAAAGGAAGAAATACGTGTTTTTTTGTTTCAGCTAAAAAAAACTGTTTTAGGGGGGGAAAAAACCCAAAGGTCAAAATGAAGACAAATTGACGCGGGGATCTGACCCCTGTGTGCCACTCCGATTTCCATGAAATTTGGCAGGTGTATGGAGGGACCCAAAGGAAGAAGTACGTGTTTTTGTGTTTCAGCTAAAAAAACGGTTTTAGGGGGACCCCCCCCCCTCAAATGTCAAGATGAGGAGAAATTGAAGTGGGGATCCGACCCCGAAACCACGTAAATATGGCATAGGAAGAAACAGGGATTCAATTTTATATGTAAGGAAAATAAAGATCACGCAAATATTGGCCCCAAATAAGAAAAAAATTATAAAATATTATTGTTTCTTCTCGCACATTCTTTAGAAGGTACGCCACAGTAGTTACAGTATTGTCCACAGCGTAAGAATCTCTTACAAGCCTGTCCACCACCATTTTCATCTATACACCTGCCAAATTTCATGGAAATCGGAGGGGGACACAGGGATTGGGATTCGAAACCGGGGCCCTTGACGTCGTAGCGCCACTCCGTCGGCGGGTATCTTTGGAAACTAGCTTCTTGCCTAGCTTCGCAATCCAGAACTCCTTTTCGTCAAATTATTCAAGTCTACATCTAATCTGCTTGACCAGATAATATCTTACAACTACAGATGGCAACATTGGAATTTATCTATGTGCACCAGCCTGCCTTTTTGTTGGCAAGACCCACATGGCCCCTTCCAATTACCATTTTTCACAGAGCTGAAGTGATATTTATTTCAGTACATCTCGTTTCAGTTTGTGGCCTCATTTGTGGCCTCATCAATAACGGTTGACATTTGGGAAACTGAAAAATAATTTACGGGTTTTCATCATCTCTTCAGTGTTATTGAAAAATTTCCAGTAAAAATAACATCCCAGCGTTCTGAACCGTAGCCAGTCTGGTTCGCCCTTGCACAGTGTGATCATTGTTCACAGAAGAGAAAAAAAATCTCCGTTGTCAAAGGCGACCTCTCGCTCCTTGTCACGACGCGAGCTTCAGCTGATCTCCGCTACGCGCCACGGCGTAAGCGTCGCAGCAAAACAGAGGTGGGAGATTCCGAACTGAAGAAACGTCAAGGTGAAAGTAAACCAACGGCTCCTTGACAATGAATCACGTTCTCAACAGACGAGAGAGGAGAACTTTGTTCTTGGTACCGTTGGTTTCGCTTTCTAATATTCTCAGACGATGTACCGCTTGGAGGAGGGGCTGGCTTTTGTTTCTTCCGTAAGATACAGAATAAACGGCAGCTTAAGTACAAAAATTGAAGGTATCATCACTTCGTTGCATGTTGGAACATACAAAAGGGAAATTGCAACTTCCGTTCTGCTTGTACTTTGTTTCGAGACCTAACAATCAGGCACGTATTTATCATTATATTTCAGGAGCAAGGACGTATTTAGGGGGGGGGTCCAGGAAATTCGGACCCCTCTGGAAAGACTTACGAAGTACTAAAGTTAAATAATGAAATTATAAAATAACTAAAATTGAAAAATGAAAATATACTTTTTCGAGGTTACTTATTTCCGCCGAACTTATTGGAAGTCAAGGGTTATATTGGGATCATACCAGGGTGCGAATGTGCGAAATCACTGCAGTCAGTGGCGGCTGGCCAAGTGCAACAAGTGCAGATGTTTTCACCTAATTTTCAAATTAATATTGACATTTTTCATTTGCTTGTTAAATTAAACTATTTCCCAGCAGAACCCACACGATAATACTCAAATAATTCGCCGCTCGGCGCTACGCACGTGCAGAGTTCGTCGTAGCATAAACAAACCAAGAGCAGAAGCCGCCAGGTTGCGGAAGACTTTAGCCGGATGTCATGGCAACGGTGACGTCACCTAGCGTTGGAATTGAACGGGTGTCGCCATCTAGGTGCAGCAGTTCTCTCGTCGACAGAAAACATTGCATCCAGTGGTTGTGGCAAAATCGTTGCGTTCTCGCGAGATCTTGTTCCGCGTGTGTGCCTCGCGTTTCCTATCATGTGTTGTGTTCATGTGTTGAGCTGTGGTTTGTACAATGAACTCAGTAAATGACTTAGTGTGTAATTTGTTGCAGACACCATTTTCCAGATGGACGGATGAAGACAAAAAAGACGTTTTAAATTGTGGGGGTCCCACTGACACTTACTATTTGTTTTTCATTGCCTATAAATGTACTTCTTCACCTGTTATTTTAGGCACGAGCCGCTACTGCAGTGCAGATTGGTGGGGGGAAGGAGCAGACACACACACAAACACACACAGTATGTACTCACACATACATACATGTATAATGTCAATAAATATGTATAAATTATTAAATAATCAAATTATATTATAAAATATACAATATATTATATCGACTGCCCTTCATTTAACATTAGTTCAAATTGAAGATTTTAATATACAACTAATGCTATGAACATGAACAATGATTTGCGTGTCTAGGGAGGAGGGGCAAAAATTAAGAGACATGAAGAAGATAATAGTTTCTTATATAGAATTCACATTTAAATGCTATTGCGTGTTTCATTTATATATTTACATACTTTGCGGTAGCTGACGAAAGTCGATGAGAAATAGAGAAGAAATAACAAGTCGGACTAATTTCTGTGTTCTGGAGATCGCTGGGTTCAGTGTCCTTAGAGATGAGGCTGTTTATTGTTGTCTGTTCTTTCGTGTATGTTTTCGATATTATTCCAGTAAAGTATATTCGACTCCCAAACTAACATTTATGTTTGTTGTTAGAACAAAAACTCTACCCCCTCGGAAAAGTTTGGTGTGTGTGGGGGGGGGGGGGGTGAGGACAAGATCGTTCGTTGGTGGGGGAATTCCCCCCTGTCTCCCCCACGATTTCGCACGCTGGATCATACGACTTTGAATGGCAGTACCAAAGAAGAATTATGTAAGATTTATAACTACTTATAATAATATGCATAAAATATTACCAGGAACTTTACTTTTCGTCAACTGGATCTAACATCCTTTTTTGATATTCAATAAATATAATTCTTTATCCATTTGACATTACTTTCCTTGCCAGAGCAGGATTTTTTTTTTTTGTTCTTTTACAAATTTTGCCGACCTCAACTATACGTAAGCTAGATAATGAATACAGTCTTTTTACCTAATCATGTACAAGAATATAATATTAATTAATTCGAATATTATAATTAATTTAATATAATTATAAATTATTTTAATTTAAACATTATTATTATTATTACTATCATTTTGAGACACTTGGTTTGGATCCCCCGAAATATATTTCTAGATATACGTGCCTGTTCAGGAGGGGTCCGAACCAAATGTCTGACATGTAATAATAACAATAATGTTCATAATTAATAAGATAATAACATTAATATGTCTATAGCCTTTATCTATTTGATACAATGAAGGATATGACGCCTCTATATCACTTTAAAACATTTGGGCTCATAACAGATGTAAGCAATGCAATTTCTTTCTTTCATCAATCTGAAAATATGTTTTTGACAACTTCATCTAAGCAGCACAGCAAATATATCCTCCTGTTTTTACAGTCTTATTTTTCATACCAGATAATGATCTTTCTCGCAAAATATTTACGAAGAGCTATTCTCAATTTTTGTGGCGTGCACTCGTCCTGACGAAGAAGAAAAAATAGAAACGAAGAAATATTTTAAATGTTTGCAATATTAAAAAAAAAATAAAGAAAATACTTCTGTGAAACCTGAGCACCAGTGTGGCCTTTCCAGTGCTTATGAGCTGTTGGTGTCCCCCGAGAATTCCATTCGGGCAGGTTCAAGAGTAGACGAAATATTTTCAGCTACTTCGGTGGTCAGGGCTGTTAAGTTTTACTTTCTCCTTCTTCCTTCTCTTTCTTTCCGTCTTTCATGATTTCTATCTCTATCTTTTCTAATCCATTGCTGTCACTTTCCCTATTTCACATTCTCTATCTCTAATCGGGAGTGGACATTTTAAAGTGGGATGCGAACAACCTTTTGTGCCTCCACCTTGTATTGAAGCCGGGACCCCTAGATTAGAAGGCGACGACGCCATCGAGGAGGCCAGAAAATTTCTCCTGTGGGCTAATTGGTGGACGATTTTTTCTTTTTACGGGGCTAAAGTTCCTCGTCTACGCTGACGATACCCATGTTGTGTATAGGTTATGTCTGAGGAATAAAGGTCAAGTAATCAACGAAATCGCGACAGTGAAGATGAATGGATAAAACTGAAGAAGGGGCAATCGCCAATGAACAACCATGTCCAAACCGGGACTCGAAGACCCTCCTCCGCCTTCCCCGAATTAGAAAGATGAGGGGGAAAACTTATTATTATTTTGATGGTCGATAACAGATATAAAGTTAAATTGACTAGTATTCTAGCAGAATAAGGAAACTAAAAATTAATGCAATAATAAACGGTTCACGAGATTTTAAGAATAATAAAGAAAAACAGTACTGCTGGATAATCACTCACCTGGTGGATAGAGTAGAAGACTCTCCCTAAGGATATAATAATAGTTATAATAATTTCGCAATATTAATATTGCAATATTTTTTAAAATTATTGTTATATGTCAGTATCCATGAGGGAATTAATTCCTTCCCCAAATTCTTCTTTATAAATCTGGTTGTACGTTAGAAATTATGTCATTCAAATAAAAAAAAGATGAAACGTACTATTAAATTTTGGGATTTGGAACAATTTCTCGTGAAGATGTGGTGCCTCAAGCGCCCGCCATCGTTGTCAATAGCAACGCTTGCAAAAGCAAAGCGCGAGAAAGTCGTAAGACGGAAACCGTTATCTCGCAATGTCCACAGCCTTATTTTCCTTCCATCCCAGTTTGCCGTAGTTTCGCCGGAATGGGAGAAAGTGGAAACGAGTGTCGGAAGTGAGCATTGTCATGCTGGAGGGAAGATTGCATCATTCCGGGCAAGGAAGTATTTGCAGTATGTGAACCAGCGCCGAAAAAGAAAAATACAATCCCATAGACATTGTGCACCTGACAACCCAAGAAACCCAAGATATCAACACCTTGCAGACCAATGCAAAAAACAAAAGAAGTTATAAGCTGTCAATCAAATGCAATGAATCTCCAATGCTGTATTAAGAGACAGTAGCTCCAACCTGTTTTTTTTTTCTGGGGGGCAAGATTGACAAAGGATATTTTATATACACACACGAATAATACATATGCGTATTTAGGATGTGAAATCCTGAGGGGACAGGGGGGATTTCCCCCACCAACAATCTTAGTTTCAAAAATCCCTCCCACCAAAAGTTTCCGGGGGGAAGTGTATTTTATAAAAGCAAAAGGCGACCAATTATTTTTACTTCAAATATACTTTACTAAGGATAGTATCGAGAACACACACAAAGTAATGTGTTCGTGAGTGTTACATACTTTCTCTCTCTCTCTCTCATTCAAGAGACCATTTACAGATCTTACACCAATGACAAACGTTATATTGATATAATATATTCATAATAAAGATAAAATATCAATGAAATACGGAAATGACTATGAAATCTAATCGATTTATACTAATAGAAAGCAAAAACTAAACAAGAATTTAAAACATAATAAAAATATTTCAACTACTTTGTCATTTATTGACATCCTTAACCAGTCAGTAAAGGAATTAGTTTGCTACTTTTTAAATATCTGATATATATGTAAAAGTATATACTTAATAATAATAATAGTAAAAATAATGTATTTTAAATATGAATTTACTTGTATATTTATAATTATAAATATGTGTGTGTGTGTGTAGATTAAGATCTTCCTTCCCCCCACCAATCTTCAATGATTTCGCACCCAGTATGTATTATGTATGCGTATATGTACCGTGCTGTGACCGTGTGGTCCTGGACGAAGCGTAACAACTTTATTCCTGAGATTTCAGCCTGTGATTGGTACTAGTGGCCACCCACCATCGTGAGAAAATTGGGGAGCTACGAATGAGTAGCGTCTAGCGTGACCCTCTCACGGAAACCTAGAACAACGACTGTGGAACTCCAAAACTGGTTGGATGATGTACCATTTCCACAGTTTGGAGTGAGGTCGGCAGTTAGTAGGTAAGCCCTGGCACTCACGGACTGTTGCGAAAATGTATTTGTATACATATGGGCGTGTGGAGCGTGTATGTGAATTTGGGGAATTTTGTAGTGGCAGAGAGTGCCTCCCTTCATCCCCCCCTCCAAAATTACTAAGGCCCGATAGAGCGTAATGAGATTAAAAAATGCATGTAAGATATACATATTAATATCCAGTTCGAATTAGATAAAAAGTAAATATAATCGGAAATTTTTATTCCCACAGGTAGATAGATATTGTTTCAAAGAAGTCAATCCAAATCGTGTCATTAAAATAATAATAATAAATACATATTTAACAAACAGCAGGCCATGTTTATTTTTAAAATGTAATATTGTAAATTTCGTTTTTCCATTTTTTTAAAAATTATCAATTCAGTGTCAAGTTCTCATATTGGAGAAATTATCCCTTCCATCTGGAATACAAATATGGGTATCTTGTTGTGATAAATATCTCAATAAAAATGAAAAAGTATGCATAAAAGCAATGTAAGGATTGGAGAAGAGTCCCTGTCCTTGCGCCGAGGGTTCTTATCGGTTCATTTCCGCCGCGACATATGTCAAGACCTTTCTTGGTGGGTTTTCCCACAATCCGGAGTATCATTACCGCCGCGCATACGTGAGTTTATGAAGTTGCCCAGCTGCAGCTGTGTTTATCTTTGATTGAAAAGGAAGGTCATTGGTAAATGAATGTAAGATGAAAGTATATATGAGGGATCTACATTGGGAAATTAGTATTTATGTAAAACTGAGACTTGTAAGAGACGACAAGATGGCTGAGAATATGAAAATATCAATACATCGAAATGGACAAATGTGTTGAGTGTGTTCTATCGAAGTACAGAAGCTCAGGCGATCTTCGAGGATGCCTTCGAGCATTTGCATACCTACAAGAATTCAAATAACGTTTGTACTGTTCTTGTGCAAGTGTATCGAACTATTGTGTTTATATATACTACACTATACTATATAATTACTTATATAATGTTTGCAAAAAATAACACTGTATTTACAATGTTTTTTGACGATTAACGATAAATGATTAATAGTTAATAGGCTGATGCTGATTTATGTATTTTGTGTTGTGGAATAAAATTGATACAAGTAATCCTGTGTAACGTATTTTAAAATAAGTAAAGAAAAGTCATATTTGACTCTGTGGATAGGTTTAACATTTCAGTGTAACACAGCTGTGCAACGTCATAAACATAAGTTTGATTTTATGTTTTAAGTCCATTTTATGCACTATGCACCATGTGCCCATAAACACACGTGCGCGCGGCGGTGATGACACTCTGGATTGTGGGAAAACCAGCCAAGGATGGTCTTGACATATGTCACGGCGGAAATGAACCGATAAGCAGCCTCGGCACAAACGACACGACACCTTGGAGAATACGACAGAAAACAAATTAAATTATTTCACAAAAAATAGTCATTTTCAATTGTCTAAAGATCAAGATATTATTTCTTAACTTTGTATTACATGTTGAAGTAGCTATACTTGTTTTTCGAATAAGACACCTATACTTCCGTTTGGTTTTTCATTTTATCGTCGGGAGTCCACAGTATCATACGTAAAGCGGGCAAGTGAAGCGACCTGCCTTAAGACTATATTGATACGTAGCCTTTGTCAACAGAGATTATGCAATATGTTTACAATTGCTTTTTTACGTACGTATGATGCCATTAAACTTTCACTAATTCACGATGCGGGCACTTGAGTGGATATACGAGACTCCAGATGAATTCCTAACGTTCCATATACGAAAAAAAAGAAGAAAAAATGCGTGATGAATCCAAACAATGAACCTTTTGACTTGTCAATGCAGTTACTTAAAGTTCATTTACAATTCAAAATAAAAGTATGAATTTATAAGAATATGAATGTCTTATGAATGAGGAAGAGTTTTTGATTAACTGATGATATCATAGTGCTTTAAGAAAATAAATATGACCTTAAGAAACTTGGGGGGAGGGGGGAGATAAGATTCTATGGTCCGGAACTCGGATCAGGTTCGTTGGTAAAAATGAAGTAATGTTTAAACAGAACTACGATAAACAGCAGTAGGCTATAACATGGTCATTTTTTTATATCAAGGGATGCTTCTAAAAGAAAGATTATTCATTACATGTATAGAAAGTGGCTTCCATGTGGAACATACGTCTACAAATCTACGAACGAATTTACCAAATTTAATGCACTTTTATTCATTGCCGAAAACTTGTTAGTACCTCCATCGTTCTTGGATGGAAAGGTAAAATTTCCAGTGCACATTGACCATGCCGTGAAGGCACATAGGGGAATCATCAGCTAGGGACTCCCACATTCTAGATCCCGGGCATTTTTGGATAATCAGCACCACGCTTCGGCCGCCTTTACTTACACCCAAAGCAACAATTTATCTGAACCCTAGAGCCACATTACGCATTGACAAATTTCAACCTTAGATCTTAGATTTAGAACTGAACTGATTAGATTATACCCAAACCTTACGAAAATCCTGGGTACGAAGATTCCGAAAAAGATTTCCCGGGTCCTGTAAAACGCATGGAAACGAAAAGCTACCTTGATTTCATAAAACAGCTAGACAGTTAGATGTTTTACGGTGGCAAAATAGGGTCAAAAATCCCTTTGCGGCCGGATATGTCTTTAAGGTTGCCGACCATGACCTCATTTCAGGGACACGTCAAGCGTGGAAGACGATCGTTCCAATGACTCATCGCTTTCCGTACAAAAAACGGTGGAAACGGATGCAGTAAACTGCACATCCCCCTGGAAGGTCTAGATATCAACACACACGACTTATTTGCATGGCTTTCGTGCTCTTCTTGGGGAAACCGCGTTTACCACAAGATCACAGAAACATGTCTTCTCCTTACTCTTGAGGACAATATTCTTCAGACCAACTTCGGTGACAGCGGGTAGTGTTGTAAGCTAATAGGGTTTGAATACTGGGTAAGGTACGAACGTTTCATTCGGTTTTATACCCCACCAATCAAATGCATTTTAACTAGGGGTGAGCCGATACCGATGTATCGATATCGGCCGATGATATAGTGGCATTGGTATCGGAAAGTCGGAAAGTATCTGTTGGATTTTATTTAACGATATCGGCGATACTTTCCCGGCATTTTGATCGTTCGCGGATCTGCAAAAATGCCGGGCGATACTTTCGCGGAGTAAAACAAAACTAGAAGTTTCCATTGATTTTGTACCAATATTAGGTGAAAAACCTGTGTTTTGTGACGATAAAATAGGTAGTTTTATATTCTGATGTAATTTTTAATATTTTGAAATAAAACTCTTGGTAAATTGATACTTATAATTGGAATGGAATATGAATCCACTAAACAATATTTTGAACAACTTTTAATTGTTACAATTTTCAAGTATCGGTATCACTTCAGCCCTAATATTAACATCATTCATCATCCCCGTCGTGATTAACCTAGGTTAGAAAAATGACGCAAAGTAACAGAAATAAAAATGCAACCTTTTTTAGCACCAATTTGAACTGAGACCAAAACATAAATCACTCTCCCAGCCCTAATGGAAAATTACCTCCAAATTAATTCACTGAGACCAGTTAGTCTGTTACAATTGAAACAACATTAGCCATAATTATTTATAAGTGTCAATAAGTATAGTTTTAAAAACATTTTACATGCTTACAAATGGTGTAAGCACAAATAGAAGTTTACTGAAAGCATCCATATTGAAAAATATGGATGCTCTTAAAAGACAAGGTTACCGTCCTCTTTTGGCCTACATTTCATACTCTTCCCCTATGTAAATTGAGTATATGGTGTCTGTATTTCCAAGTATGTCTCCTATACGCTACCTACACAGGCCATTGGCCATTTCTTAAGGTTCTCCCACTATGTACAGTTCATTGCGTGATAATGCTTTTATTTCTATCTTCGTGGATCGCATAACGGTCGCAACATGCGACGCTGAATAACAATGGATGCATAAATTGTAAAGTTTATTTCCACGCACATTCTTCTTTTTTCAGTAACTTCTGATGCACAAACCAGAAACATTTTACGACACGGTGTAATAAAAGTGAAAAATAACAATATATCTCTAACAGTGTAGCAATCACGGGCAAATCTTTACAGTCGTGTATGTACATGGGCGTCCGGAAGTGGGGGCAAGGGAGGGCCGTGGCCCCCCCTGGAAAACGAAAGTCAACCAAAAATTACATATTTCACACACATAATTTAATTTCAGCCACAATAATGTGTGTTAATTATTGCACGAACATGATAAATTTAAATTTAAGCAATGTTTTTTGAGGGATGAACACTATTATTGGGGAAAATATGCCATGTTGCCCCCCCTGGAAAAAATACCTTCCTTGCCCCTCCCTGGGAAAAATCCTGCTGACGTCCATGTGTATGTAGATCTGTTGTGACGACAAGAAACTATTTCTTGACCATCACTGCACTCATACTAAATTGTTTCATAGTTAACGAATAGCCGAATGTTTTGAGCTCATTGTTATGTTTGAATTAGAACTACTTAATTACTATTAAGGCAGAGAGAACAGGGAGTAAAGTATACGGCGACAAAAGGGAGATTAAAATAGATATGTGTCGACACTGGGGGGGGGGAGAAAGATACATACAGGCACAAATGGAGAGAAGTAGGAAAATACATGGTGACAGAAAGAGAGAAAAAGGAATAGAGAAAAGAGAAAGTTAGACAGAGAACAACGAAAGAAGATACACGGTATAGAAGCAAATGGAGGGAGGGAGGGAGGGGTGAGATAGAGAGAAAATTGAGAGAAGATAGAATTATAGATAAAGGAGGAATGACATAAAAGAGAAAGAGACATGCAAACGCATTTGTTGCAAACTGACTTTAATATGATACGCAGTGGCGGCGATTGGGTTCCAAAACTAGGTGGGCAATGTGCCAAAACTATGTGGGGGGAGGGGCAAGGACAGATAAGTTTACTTTCCCTTGGTAGATAATGGTTAGCATATATAGTGCGGGGGCAAAAGTAAGTTTTCTAACGTTGGAAGCGGCCCCGGCGCCCACCCAGCGTCGAATGACATGGGTACCTGGGGGAAACCCTGGGGGGTAAAGGCGGTCAGGGGCGTGATGCTGATCACATAACCCCCACTCACGACCGGATCAACACCCCCTATACGCCTTCATGGCGTGGTGCTAAGCACAGGGGAACACTTTATCTTTTTTATGACTTTTTTTTTTAAAATTAGAGTTACATTGTTCCTTCTATGGTATTAGCCTATTACATTTCTTTGTCTATTTGATATTTGTACCCAATCTAATTTATAGTGCATTAATGTCATACAGAGCTGTCTGTGAGGTATTTTTTTTTGATTAGCTGCAATTTTTTTCTTTAAGGGAGTGATAAGGGGGAAGGTTGTTCTGGAATTTTATACCTGCAGAAGTGGCAAAAAAGGGGACCAACTGACCCTAATCGCTGCCACTGTGTATTATAGCAAGGGCACATGGATCAGTCACGTGGGCAGGGTTTTTGAAAGGGAGATTTGGGGTTACGTGTACGTTTTTTAGTATTCGTTAGTAAACCCAAAATAGTATAAGCATCTGTATTTAATATATTTAAACAAATAATATTCAGTATTCACTGATCATGCGAAAATAGACTTATGTTTCTGTCACAACCGGATTGCCGGCATAACACATGCTATATTCACATCGCTGGTAAATGAAGATAAAGTGAGTGAAAGGACAATGCTGCTGCGTCTAATTCATATGCTCCTAGACAGGCGTCCTACATATCCTAAGCTATATCAGGCCCTGTTAATCGCAGGATACACAGGATGAGTGATGATTAAACGAAACAGATGAAAGCACAAACACATTGAATCGCCAAATTTGAATGCAATTGGATTTCTAACTTTCAAATTCTAAAATGTACGACGGAAACATACAGATTAACCATGCTACCGACATAAATTTTTGTTTGTTTTGTATTTAGTTTATTTTACGTCGTCTAATTCCTCTACGGGTTACACGACGATGAAGATCGCGAATCTAGGCAAATGTTTGATTACTTGTAAGTTATTCATCGTCGCTTCTGGCTAATCGCGATGATGAGGATGAGTAATGATTAGATGACACTAACGATGGGATACTCACAAAGAACACCCATGCCCAGACCGGGATTCGAACCCGGGAGCTTCGATGGCAAGATCTAAGCACTGTACGTCCTTGACCACCTACCTATGAAAATGATGAAGGAATAAAAGTAGTGTAACATCCTCGAGTTACGGATGATTCTAATCTCTGTCTTCCTAGGGCACTATACGTTAGCCACGAATGCTGGAGCAATCGAGATAGATAGGACATTGAAAACAATAATACGAGTCAAGGACAGTTTCAACAGTATGTCTACATAAAAGATCAAGGTATATGAAGGGAAAAGGACTGAAAGACAATGTGCATACCAAGTGAAGAAGTTTAAAGTAAAAGTAGTTGTGCATGTAAGCACATGGCACATGGCTTATTCTCTACTAACTCTCTCTTTCTTCTCTCTGCCTCTGTATTTTTCCTATTTCTATTCTCCTTCCTTTTCTCTCCCCTTTCTCTCTCTCTACAACTGGTTTTTAGAAGCACGTGTACGATTCGTGAGTCGAATTGTGCACACAAATGCATGAATATGGTGAAACTTGCTGCAACTTGATGACCATTAACAATTAGAAGTATGTTTATTTTTGTAATAATGTAATTAGAAGAATTAATTAAAAATAAGAGAATTTATAATAAAGTAATTGTAAAAGTCATCCGATTCAAAGAAGAAACAAAGTCTTTGCATTCAATATGTTTGGACCCTCGCAAAGGGGTAACATGAGTCCATCCATTATTTATGACATTCTTTACAAATATAGGATATGCCAATAGTATAAATATTTCTTCCGCACAAGGTAATGACTAATAATAAAGTTATTAACTAAAGATAAATCAATTACATTCTCAGAAGGGAAGAAATTTTCTTCCCTGGTTGGATTTGGAAATGCAGAGGCAGGAAAGAAAAACTGGGGGGGGGGGGGGGCTGCTTTTCCCTCTCAAATTCGAACGGTGGTCAGTGGGGTATGGTATAATACTCTATATTCCTTGGGGTATGCAGTGGCGGCTCGTGGTGAACCAAAGTGGAGGGGCGATAGCTCATAAATTTGTTCTATTGATTTGCTTTATTTTACTTCGCCTTTTGTGCTTCATTTGGCTAATTTGCGAAGATGGGGATGAGTGATATGATGAAATTGATGAACAGACTGTTAGACACTCACAAACATCCATGCCCAGGTCGGGATTCGAACCCGGGACTCCTTGCGTCGTAGCGCGATGTGCTAGCCACTCCGCCAAGGGGGCCGGCACAAATTTGCTCTACTAGTAATGTGAGTTTAAGTGATGAATTTCGTATAAGAGCCAACGTGATAAGAAATTGATACGTTCGTGTTTACTGAATATCATGTTTTACACGTTTGCACATATTATAATAAATTAATAATTATTTAAGAAGATGGAAGAAGAAATAGAATTCTAACAGATTTAGTCGTTTAACAGAGGGGAAAATTCAGAAGAAAGGATATTAATTTTTACCCAACTTGATAAGCACAATGACGAAGATTTACGTGCATTGATCGTGAAAATTTCTAGCAAAAAGTTACACAGAAAAAGTTTCCTGCCCAGCATTACTAATCGATATGTGAAATAGGGCACCAAAATAAATATCTCACTGGATAGGTGATATCTGCGTTACCAGAAGCTCCACAGTAAAAACTTCAAACTTACCAGAAATCTTCTTCAGACATGCTTGTAATTAATGCTTTTGTCCTTTAAAGCGAAATTTGCGAGTGAACTCACGGCCTCCCTTCTTTGACACTTGTTCTACATAGATTCAAATTCGGCCTAGGTTTTTTATGTTTATTTTTTCATCCAGACTTCTGACTTCTGGTAGAAAAACTTCGCACCAACAATTTCTCCACACTGTTCATTGCGACGGTGACAAACGCACAACTACAGCATACAAATACCGAAAAAGCTTCACTTTTCCATGGAAAACTAAGAAACAAGTGTCAATACTATCGTCTTCCCATCCGATCGTTTTATTGCTTCGGGGTTGCCAGACAATTTTCCCAAATTTCAAGAAATTTTTAGTTCACAGTTTCCTGTAGCGGCTCTTGGTGAGTTTAGATGACAAGTTTCTGATTTATTTAACGTCCGTCTTGTCACATTATCAGGAATTTTTTCGAACGTGCTAATCAAAACATCTAATTAAATCTACATGATGTACTCCACATCATTGTAATCCAAATGTACTTTTCACTAAACTCAGAAAAAATACAACGCATATGTATGATAATTTTGCGTGTAACAATAAATCTATAGCAGACTTCCGTGGCTAGCATACCGCATTACAAAGCCACTGTTCCTGGGTTCGAATCCCGGCATGGGTATGTGTGTTCTTTGTGAGTGCTCTTCTATCAATTTTATTATATCATCACTCATCCTCATCGTCGTGATTACCGAAAAGTAGCAGAAAGCGACGGTAAATAACAAAAATCAAGCAATAGTCTGTACATTTTCAGTTACCGATATTTTCTTTCCTCATTGGAAATTGCGTTATTTATTGCTCTACTCTTATGTCATAAGAGAATAAGATTATGGAATACAGAATGATATTTTTCAACGGTTGGTAATTTTCTTTGTTATGTTAACTTCATTGCTTCTGGCAACTCTTCATTGTTTACCGATTTCCGGAGCGAGGGCCAGTTTCGCCTAGGGGGTGGGTTTCGGACGACAAACCCTCCGTCCTCCCAGCCACGGATCCCGCGCGTGTTATTCCCTTCAGTTCCCTCGACACTTACTCCTCGAGACCGCGCCTGAGAATGCGCTACGTCTCGTAAAGTGGGAGGACGGCGCCCCGCCAGATTTCTCTCCAAGTTGCATATTCCCCCGCACGGTGGCGTGCAAACTTTGCAATTGTCGCGGAAGAATGAATACAAAACCGACTAACCAACGATCTATAAGCAATGGAATATTTGCAATTCAGACAATGTAAAAGCTAATATATAAATGTTAATGTAATGTTTGTTCACTTGTGGTTACACACGGCAGTGCGGCGTCCGTATCGTCCTTATGAGCGGCCGCCCCTGGGGGTATGGTATCCCCACCTAGCAAAATCTATTCAAAGCATCTCCCAGTTGGCTCACTATCATTATACGTTAAAAACAAGAGCATCCCCCTAGTTAGCTCTATGGCTCAACCAAATACCCCCTCCCCCAACTGAGCAGTGGCGGATCCAGGAAAGATAATTGGGAGGAGTGAATTTCATTCGGATACCTCAACTAGCAGCGTCTGTTTCTGAACCCATATTCACTCTTTTGCTCTACAAACCTCTTGTTCTTTCTTCGTTCTATCTGAAAAATGTTAAGAACACATAACACTTTAGCTGTCAACAATGTTACGCATTACTACGACAGTGCATCATGTAAGTCGCATTATTGCAGGTAAACAAGACTTTGGCGCCTCAATCTATTGCCATCGCAATCCTCCTTGAGGTTTGTACGTGTTCTGTCCACGAGTTTGTGCTACCGTTTCATGTAAGCACTATCCATCTTCATCATTGCAATTAACCCTAAGTACAGTGGGATGCACAAGTATTGCCGGCAAATTGTCCATTACGTTTTTCATTAATTTTCTCTTGTATCCTAGGTGATTTTAAGGAACTGATTTTTACGTATGCTGGTGCACAGGTCGTCAACAGCTTGTTTACAGTTTTGTTCCAATTCTTGAAGTTCTAATGTGTAAAAATAAATATGGCGATGGGCAATTTGCTTGATAAATAATTCAAATGCAAACAATACAAGATCTCTACAACGACCTTAAACCGTTCTGGGACAGAAAGAAGACTTGTAGAGACATATCGATGAACTGTGCATCCACAGAAATACGTTATTTCCCACTGAAAATAGAGCAAAGTAATGTTTCGTTTCACTTACTTTTATCGGGTGAGAGCTTCTCTTACGTCGGCTGCTGTAGAGGACGAGGACTTAGCACTGCCACAAACTACTGGCCTTTGGCGTCGGTGGAAGGAGATTCCACCAATCGAGTTGAAGAGAGGAGAGTGTTACTGACCTAGAAACTTGAGAAACTTCCGACTACAAAGCGAGCTTCACTTTCACTACGCGCTCAAATCTTCCATCCTTCTCTGCAAGCAAGAAAAATCTAACGGTATAAACAACGACGTACAAATTATTACGTATTATCTTGTCATCTGGGGACCATGTTACGCAGCCGTGATTTTCAGCATCGACGCAAATTATTACGCCTGTAATCTTGAAACAAAAAGATTGTTTCTTATTGGAACGGAAATAATGGCAAACGCCTCAAAATACAACAAAAAATGAAAGTCATGTTTTCCCTTCCCAGGCACCTAAGAATGTTCGAGTGATTTCTTTTCGGATAGCGGTGTCGAAGAAGGTAAATATTAGCATTGCGCACGTGTTACGGAAGCTTATGATAAGTGAGCTCTTCTTGTGAGAAATTACTTCATAACTTGCCGAAACAAATAGTTTGCTACTCGTGCTTACATTATCTAGCCCTATATCTTTTATTGCACAAAACCACTTACTTGCAGTGGCTGCGATTGGGTTCTAAAACTGGAGGAAGAGGGGGACATGTCAGTTAATTTTCTCTTGATAGATTTGGTTTAACATAGTGCGGGCAACTGCCCCCTCCATGCCGCCACTGCTTACTTGTGTTGTAATTATTCGAGCAGTATTTGGAAAGTTACTGCTGTTAAAGTTACTGGCTACAGTTACTCAAAAAGTAACTCAGCTACAGTAACCGTACGTCAAAAAGTAACTGTTTGCTTTTTAAGTACACTTGATGCACAGAAAGGCTCCTCAAGACTGAACCTACAGTTTAAAGTTGAATTAGAACCACTGTGTACTTCCACCGGGTATACTTTACTCAGACCCGTATCCAGGATTTTTTTGGAATGGACCAGACCAGTAGGTGAATTTTACATAAATTTTCTCATATTATACACTGTATATATACATATATATAAGTGTGGGGTGGTGTATAGGAGAGGGTGGGTAGATAAATTTGCTCATTTTGTTACGAAATGTTGAAGAACAGCATTTTCTAACCTATATGTATGCAACCACGTGACACCCACTTTCCAAAGTCCCTGACATTTCCAGGTATTTTACGTAACTGTGTAATCATTTAACATGCTAAAAAATAAGAGTTACACTTCAACTTTGTAAGTTAATCAAATGAATCACGTTTATTGAACATTTTTGAAAATAAATGAAAAATAAAATGAAAGAACCTTTTTATAAGCAATATTACCCAAAAAGAAAGATTGTTGGGAAGATAAAACGAAACGCGTTTCCGGTTGCAAATTCTGCAAAGCAAAAATAATTTAATTCCCCTGGCTTTTCCAGGTTTTGAAAGCTTTTTTTTTTAAAAAAAAATCATTTGTTTCCAATGACCTCAGTCCAGTGGCGTAGTGCAGTTCTCTGGGGGCCCCTCTGCAAGTAAAATATTGCCCCCCCCCCCCCTCAGCGGAAAAAAATAAACATCGAGATGATGCCAGAGTGGGACAGACGCACAATAGTTACCAACCCCCCGTTTGTGGTCAGGGTGGTCTGAATCTCTGATAAATCACTGGATGAAGAAATTAGAAATATTTTCTCTTACTTCAACTCGCTGGCACAGCCAGGGTTCTTTTTTAAGGAGGGTAGAGGCTTCACACATCCAACTATTTTGTTCGTGATCCTTTGCATTTTTTGTTCGAAGCGTCTTTTCTTTAATGTAGGTTAGATATAATACACATATATTTAAAAAAAAATACTGTTTGGGTAAATTGTTTAAATGATAGTAAATACTCCTTTTTTGGACTTAGAGGTGGATGCGCCTTCAGTCCAAAAAGCAATCCTCTGGCTATGCCAGGCCAAGATTCAACTTAAGAGCGCTCACACTACGCTTCTAATACTAATACTGAGTTATATACTCAAGCAAACTTATAATTTCAGTTACGGGGATTGAACTGGACCTCTACATTGTCAATGGTGACCTAATATCTTCGGGTCAATTGCAATCTGCTGCTAAGAAATAAGAGGCGGACTCAAGTCTT
This sequence comes from Lepisma saccharinum, assembly GCF_977018435.1. NCBI lineage: Eukaryota > Metazoa > Arthropoda > Insecta > Zygentoma > Lepismatidae > Lepisma > Lepisma saccharinum. Next base: position 138,657,151 of record NC_139229.1, read on the forward strand.
AAGAGATAGAAAATTAAGCAGCGACTGGACTTTATTCCCTGAAAATTTGTCACTCAATGAAATGCCTATTGGAGGGATTGGAGCACTTCGAGTACTGTATACTTTGTATACCCTGCTTGGCGGAATTGGGGCTACTGGACCTAAGGGCAAAGGGAAAATTGCCCCTGGGCTCAACATCCTGAATTTTTGGGCCCCTTTGAAGTAAAACGTAATAGGTGTGGACAATGTGGGAAATTTACCTCAGATCTTATTTCAATCTCATACTATTACGAAACCCACGTAGGTATAAAGGTATGAGATGAGAGAAGCTTCCTATCGATTTCCGTATATGAGCAAGTAACTTAATTCTGAATTTCGGAGGAAACCCATAATGTCAAGTTGCCCAGCCCCTCTGCTTATTATCGCAGACGTCGTCATATGATATGTTACTGGGAACCAACTTTGTGTTTCGTAAATCCATTTTTAAATAAGCGACAATAACTGCTGAATTTCTGGGATTATATTAAATTTCAGGATGACAGAGAGAACATAGCGGGGTCCCTACAGCTCGCCCCCCCTCGCATTGCGGGGTTTGCGGGGGCGGCTGCTACGCTACTGCCTCAGTCCTAGCACTTTACTTTTTTTTTTTTACATAATATTAATTAAACCTACGCCATTGAGTGGCAGAATGGACAGTTGCAGAAAACCCCTGATGTTGGAGAAAGAAAATAAAGCTTTTTATCCTTCTGCTCAGTGGTGGCGAAAAGGGATCACAGACATTGCGGTGCAGGCGGAGAGCTAAATGCCCCTTTTGTATAGCATTCATTGAGGAACCTTTCTTCCATAATGTAAAGAGTATAGAAAATTCCCCTCTATTCTAATTATGTGAAACATTTGTGACACTGTAATAGAAGAAACCATTCAATAATGAAGGGGTTCCTATTTGTCGAGTGTCAAACCACTGTTTTTGACTCATAAAAAGTTCAGACAATTTTAATAATGTACACAGTATTCAACAGAAAGTCCTACATAACCAGTACAGTGTCTGTAGTGGCGCAAGAGTCTTCTTCCCTTATAGCAAGTACAGTATCCGAGCCGAGGCATAAAGGTCGGGACATGGATTAAAAGGAATGGACTGTCCCGACTAAATCAGAACGTCTGATAGCCTTGCATGAATGGTTATAGAACTAAAATAGCCCAATTTTGCAGACTGCAGACTTCCAGAGCCTGCCTCTGTCCAGAAACAACCTATTCATTTGAGCAAGAACAAAATCGAAATTCATGCAAAATTTGAAAATCCATCAACGTAATTTTTGTAGGTTTTTATACGTTCAAATTAAATTTTTTCATGGCTCGAGGGGGGGGCATGGTCCCCCTGCCCCCTTTGGTACGGGCCTGACTTACTTAATTCTAGATAAATTATAACTCGTAGAATATGCTGCATGCATGATCAACGAAAATATTTTTTTTTTTTTACGTATGACAATCTATAAATAAATTATTACTTTTATCAAATGATAATAATCCCCACGCACAGGGTAGCCCACCAAACAAAACTATACCCAAAACAAAGATGGCAATAACGTTTGGGTATAGTTATGGTAAGAATTCCAAGTAAATCCTTATAGGCTCCTGAAATTTACGTCATGCAAAACATTTGCTCGCAACAAATGTACGTACAGACAGATTAACATTTTATTGCTGTCATTGTCATTGTGCGCCCCTGCTCGTTAAAAATAAATATTTAAAAAAATATTAATTCACACCTACATTTATACTAGGTATATGCAAATATGAAAATACATACAGTAATTGGAATCAAGGTAAAAACTAGTACAAAAGATAATAATAAGACAAAACACAAACTGTAAAAAATCATATACGTATGAAAATAGTGTTACTAGAAAAAAATACGATTTTGTCTTACCAGTCTTTCGATCACCAGTGCAGTCAATCTCACTTTCGTCGTATACTTCTCAAATAATATAAAATCAATATTAGTTTGGAAAACTACCTCTCTGCTGATGAAGACGTCACAGGTAGGTCAAATACAGCATGTAAGCAGTGCGTGTTTCTTTTGTTTGTTTTCTATCAAGAGTAAATTTGCGATGATAAAATTGCCTATAGTTTCTCGTGATATCTTTTATGATTTTTTCTAAACTCAGATTAAATTCTTGTAGCAACTAAATTCCTTGGACAGTTGATCTTGCATTGCATTTGATAAAAATAAGTCCACACGTTTCAAAATGGAGTGGCTTCTCTGATGATATAGGGATAACGTTACGTCCTTCCCTTGTAATCAAGGGCTCCCAGGATCAATACCCGGTAGAGGCACATAGTGGTTTGGACGCCTCTTAAAACTGTAGGTCCAGCCCCGTATGCCTATCTGTGCATAAAGTGGGCTTAAAATCAAACTAACGTTTCATGATGGCAGATGAAAAAGTGGTTTCACACTCTATACACGTGAGGGCGGACCTTACGTTTGCTTCCATTTGCCTAAGCTAAATGGTTTTACAATAAGAAACGAAATTATCTGCATTTATGGCATTAGTCGAGCTACAAGTTTTTAATAACAACTTTCCATTGTAATGTGTGATTTCAAAGTGTATCGGGGACAAAATGGACATCAACATTATGACCAAACCAAGTGTAGCAACATTAGATGTTTTAAAATAAAATTCCATGCCTTGAATGGCTGATGTGGTATTTCATTTACGTGAAAATATTTCAAGGTAGCACGTTCAAAACGAATTTTACTTGGTTTCGGGCATTCCAAATTCTCCTTATACGGGGTGGAGTAAAAGTCATGATCCTATTTGAACTGACCTTTATTTTGACATCTTCTTGCTTATATCAGAGGTGTTTTGTCAGTTAAATAGAAGATACTCACGAAATTTATTGTGTGCGAAAATGAATAAGTATACCCCACATACAGCCCGCGAAATATTAGCTCTTTTGCGTGACACTTTTCCGGGCAGAGTAATATCCCGTTTTGGTGATTTGCCATGGCCGACCAGGTCCCCGATTTGACCGCTCCAGATTTTTGTCCATTGGGGATATTCGAAGAATAAGCAAGAGACGTTACAGCAACTAAAGGACAATATTCAGTCCCCGCAGATTCTTGCCAACACCACAAACGCAATAAAAAGAGCCCAAATTTGCATCAATTAGATGGTGGTCATTTATTGGATGTTATCTTGAAGACATAAAACTTACAAGTATCAATAAAAGTTTAACACAAGAAACCTTCTTTGTTTAATTTAAAACCCAAGCTATAGGCTAGGAAAATCAGGTGATGACTTTTGCGCCACCTTGTATTTCCAAATCTCTTATTGGTCTATAGTTTCAGAGATTAAGAAATGAATCTCCCAGCAATTTTACGAGTAGTTTGGTGCTTTCAAATGCAGTGCATTGTTGGGGAGGATCGGATGGCCAAAGTGGAACCTCAAATTACCGATGTTTTGACAACACCAATGAGCGACTGGTTTCATTTTGATTTATTATACTGCACTTCAGCTCTTACATGAGTGGAAAGTTAGGCTGCCTCCCCAGGAATTGTGGTTTGTTGATTTTTGTTATTTAGCGTTGCTTTTGGCTAATCGCGACGATGAGGATGAGTGATGAAATTTATGAAGGGACACTCACAAAGAACACCCATAGCCACAGGTCGAGATTCGAACCTGGGACCACCTCCCCAGGAATTAAAACTGGCTGTGTGCACCTTTGTCATCGCCAGCTACTTACCATGTTACACGGTAGTCGTAAGGTAGGTACCGGTATTTGTTGTCGGTGCGTACCCGAGATTTTCGAAAAGGCGCGTACTTACACCTTTTTTAAGTACTCCGCCGTTATTTTCCATGTTCTTCCTCCTTCGGCACGCATGAAACGTTTTACGTTGTCCAGCGAAGTGGCACGATTTTGGCAAGGATCAACGTGCACCTACAGTCACACGGAAGTCATACGATGGATATTTGTCGTCAGTGGTGTGCCCAGGATTTTCGAAAGGAGGATTACGTGACTCTTTTTGTAGTCTGCCATCATTTTGCCATCTTTTCCTACCTTAGACGTTCTTTTTTGCATAGAATACTGGGCCACGTGGGGGGGGGGTACGTAATTCACGCCCCCTCCGGACAAGCCACTGTTTGTCATGCAAGGAAAGTTATGCGTTAGCGAGTGATTTTGGCGAGGATCGACGCCCATTGTTGCGGCTAGTCCAAAACGACAGAAAAGGGACGCTAAAATAATAAACATCAAATTATGCGGAGATAGCAGGGGCGATTCCACCATGTAGGAAGTGAGAAACTACGTACAGTTCATTTTTACTTATTTCCAGTTCTCTACTTTTTAGGAGTTTAATGCGTGTTAAAAAATTTTTAGGGCAATGTACGTACAATTGCCTAGGTTAGCTAATGTCAAGAGTTGACTGCTCTCGGTCGCTCCAGTCCAAAGACGATGGACACGGGCTTTTCTGCCGCTCGCTGAGGAATCTCGGCGGCCATCCTACAAACAGATGGGTGGGGGCATGGTTCTAGTATCATGGGTGGGGGTGGAAGGGGCAGTGCAAGGTATTGGGGAAAGGTTACGAAGATCGGCGAGGATCGACAAACCAGCAAGACTTTCCTCAATCAGCGATGCCAACCCCAAAAAAATGTTACTAAACCAAGCACAATTTGATCTTTGTTGGCACTTAGCACCGTTTCTACCACAATCTGCAAACGCCAATCCCTGGGAGAGGGAAATCGAATTCAAAGGAATAAGTTTTCAGGAAATAAAAATAAAATTATGTCCAAATCTTATTTCTACTTCCCCAGCGGACATGTTTCAAACGAAAGGGAGTATGCCGATCCAGCGGAAAGCTTTTATACAACCATCCTCTATCTTTTCTTCATCCTGTCCGATTTAGTTCGTCAGGAGATTTTATGGTAGGAAATCGATTAATTTGACTTTACGCACAGCGAGACCTACAACTTTGGTTTATATCTTTCTAACCCTTCCTCCACATTCACCTGAAACCACTGGCGCCGGCAGATTAATGTTCAGTCTCCTCAGATTATACGAAGCTGACCTTACAGGCCAGGAATGAGGGCTGCAGAGTGTGTTTGGCCTTTTGGGAGTGTGAATCATTCTCCAAGCCCTTCTTATCTTGATGTGCAGGACAGACTAATCTTGATATTGTTGTTACAGCTAGCAAGTTCAATACAATTTACTGTGAAGAGATTAGGAGGGGAAAAATGCTACTTGACAGGTACGGCAATGAGCGATGTTTTCGAGACCACGTGCATGAGAACTCATAACTCGCGTATATTTCATCATTGTGGATGTGGTTATTTGCAGAATGTTAAAAAGTGCACTATTTCGTCTTACTTACACTAGCATTCGCATTCTTAAACCCGAAGGTTTATGGCTGCAGCAACACAAGCCTTCCATCTGTCCCTATCTTGGGCAAGATCAATCTATTGGTAAACAATTTTCTCAAACCTTTTTATGTTCGATGTTGAACCCATGTCGTTTGTTGCATCATTTTAAACAATTTTGGGGGGAAATTTATACTATTACATAACTGTTAAAAATAAGTAACGCAAGTTCAAAACTCTAGAAAAGCAGATGCAGAAAAAATAATTAATAATAAATCCTACCACAATATAAAAGCATTTAGCGTAATTTCAAAGTAAGCAACACTTTTTATTATCGTCAATCCACACGACAGGGAGGGGGAAGAAAATATAAATTCTTGCAAAATCTGAAATATCGTCAATGTTATTTTTGTCGATTTTTATATGTTCACATTTAAATATTTCGTACTTCAAAGTGAGGAGCAAGGCCCACCCTTGCCACACCTTGAGCATGGGCCTGCAGCTAACATTCTAAATGCAATGAGTAGTACAAGCAAGACGCGTGAATGTAATTGAACCCATTTTTCAAACCTTCCTCGGTTTACTATAACTTCTTCCTACACTCCGAAAAAGCCACGAGTCGCCACTGGGAGATAGTGTCGCCACCCACCGTCACACGGGAGCGATAACATCGGTATTAGTCGCGCGAGAAATGATTTGCGTTTCCGATCGAAGTGCCGCGATTTTGGTGGAAAACGAGGGGTCCCGGGTTCGATTCCCGGTGGAAGCTCTAGAATCTCGACGATGACCTTGCACTGCGATAATAAATGGGAGCTACGGGAAGGTCACATGTGACTACGATCTCGAAAACCAGAACTGCGGCGATGGGACTCGATGCTCTGACTATACTATGCTTCATCGAACGAAAAGTTGCTTGGCACTCCATGGGCTATTTGCGACGGGGAAAGGACAGACTAATCTTGAAATCACATTCAAAGAAGAACGTGTTTGAAACGTACTGTCTGTCGATTTGCTTCCTCCAAGTGCATGGTTTTTCTTCAAAGCTCTAAACAAAGCAAAATGTCTGGTGCCACTGTTACCTGTACAATCCAAAGTGGTCTGATCTGTGTGGTCTTGCACACCTTCTCGTCACGTCGGTGCATTGTGGCATTAACGCATTGCAAACTAATATTTCAGAATTGAAGTTTGCACCACTGATTGTGTTTTTGTTGAGAGATTATTCTCAGCATATAAGATGATACTCACAGACAAAATTGCGGAGTTCGACTGTGGATAACATGAAAAAGAATTGTTGCCTCACTACGGCGAAGAGTGGATTTTATTAGCAAATTTCCAATGGTAAGTTCTGCCATCACCGTAGGGTTAGGCAAAACATTTAACGTTATGCAAAATAGTGCGTATTTCAGGATATAGGTGTCCCATTTTCATCGCCGGTGACTATACCTAATCAGCATTTTTCAGGAATTTTGAACCATTTTAAGTTTTTTAACCTACTTGAGGATTTTTCGAGCTTAACTTAGGATTTTTAGAGCCTATTTTAGAAACCTAAAAGTATGATGCTTTTTAGAACCTATAAATCCGAAGTCTAATTAAAACACAGATTTTACACCTGGCATTTCAGCCTCTCCAGTTCAGCTTACCACGATATAACGTTTATGTACATTTTAGCCCACTTTATGCACAGGGGCTGGACCTACAGTTTTAAGAGGCATCCAAACCACTATGTGCAGAGCCCTTGATTGCAAGGGGAGGACGTAACGTTATCCCTATACCATCAGAGAGGCCACTCCATTTTGAAACGTGTGAACAGAATTAGAGAATTGTTTGTTTGTGTGAGTTGGTGTTTTAAGTCCACTTTATGCACAGTAAGGCTAATCGGGACTGGACCTACAGTTTAATGTGGGATCCGAACCACTATGTAACTCCACCGGGTATCGGACCCGGGACCCTACAGAATTAAAGAGGGCGGACCTTACGTTTTGCTCCAATTTGCCTAAGCTAAATGTATTTACAATAAGAAACGAAATTCTCTGCAGTTTTATGGCATTAGTCGAGCTAAAAGTTTTTAATAACAACTTTCCAATGTAATGTGTGATTTCAAAGTGTATTGGGGGCAAAATAGACAACAATATTATGACCATACCAAGTGTAGCAACATTAGAGGTTTTAAATTAAAATTCCATGCATTGAATGGCTGATGTGGTATTTCATTTACGTGAAAATATTTCAAGGTAGCACGTTAAAAACGAATTTTCCTTGGTTTCGGGCATTCCAAATTCTCCTCATAAGGGATGGCGCAAAAGTCATCATCCTATTTGAACTGACCTTTATTTTGACATCTTGTTGTTTATATCAGTAGTGTTTTGTCAGTTAAATAGAAGACACTCATGAAATGTATTGTGTACGAAAATGAATAAGTATACCCCACATACAGCCCGCGAAACATTAGATCTTTTGCGTAACACTTTTCCGGGCAGAGTAAGTAATATCCCGTTTTGATGATTTGCCATGGCCGACCAGGTCCCCGATTTGACCGCTCCAGGTTTTTCCCTTTGGGAATATTTGAAGTCATTGGTTTATGTGAATAAGCCAGAGACGTTACGGCAACTAAAGGACAATATTCAGCATGAAATTGAAAACATTTCCCCGCAATTCTTTCCAACACCACCAACGCAATAAAAAGAGCCCAAATTTGCATCAATTCGAATGGTGGTCATTTATTGGATGTTATCTTTAAAAATTGAGGACATAAAACTTACAAGTATCAATAAAAGTTTAACACAAAAAAACCTACTTTATTTAATTTAAAACCCAAGCTATAGGCTAAAAAAGGAACAACTTGTTCAAATGGGTGAATGACATACATGGACGACCGGACGATTTTTCCAGGGTCTCACTTCAATACCTAACATTCGGTGCTCTATGTGACAGCATGACATAATAAAGATAGAAGCACATTTAGGGAATGTTGGGTAGGGCCCCACATATTCTCGATCTCGGCCATTTTGGAGGTGATGTAATCAGTACCACGGTCTGGCCGCCTTTAACACACAGGGTCGCCCCCAGCCAGGTACCCATTGATTTGAGGCAGGGTGAGCTCCGGAGTCACTTCATGTTGGGGACAAGGCCGGAAAAATTCTGACCTCAGATCAATCACCCTTTTAGGTCCAAATATTTTTCTAAGAATTTTATTTTCAAATACATAATACCACAGGCAAAATTACTGTTAATGTACAGTAACTTTTAGTTTCTTAGGTATGATACGAGAGGATAAACGTTTATTAAGTGAAAAGTAACACGCACTTCCTGAATTAAGCCTACTTTTTATTTCCTCTTTAATATCATTTTCATTTGTTAGTATTGCTTCGAACTATTAATAGTAGGGCGACAAACTGGCCAAAACTTGTCACCTCGTGGAAACGTCACCGCCACAAGCGCCAACACTATTTTTCTAAAACATTTCTTCAAGGAGAGTTAAAAAAGTGATGTTGCAAACTTCGCAACCTGGGACGGTGGACGCCATATTGGATTCAAAATGGTGGAAAATCAAAACACTTAGCTTACTATGTCTCACGAAAACAGAACATATCCTGTAAAACCTTTAAAAATATATAAAAACTTAAAGAAAGGCTTGATTTAGGCGTATAAACATAAAATAGGTTCTAACAAGCAAAATAGTTTTTTTTAGGCACTATAAAACTTCATCAGCGTTTTCTAACGAAACGCTGACATAACTTATTATTTCTTACATACCTGTAAAGGAAAAAAAATAGGTTAAAAACCTAAATCCGAGGTCTAGTTATAATACAACGCCGACAAATATGTTTTGATTTATAACTTCGGAACTAAGAAAGATAACATCCTCAAACAACTTTAAAAATAATCATGAGAAACTGTACTTTACTTTTTATCATAACCATATTTTCGACGTGATTGACAGAACCGTTCTCATTTTACCGGCATACACAAAATGATATCCCCCCCTCCTCTCGTCGTCGCATTTTAAACGAGGGATTAGGGTTCGATTATGGTGGAGGCACATAGTGGTTCATATCTCACATAAAACCGTGGGTCCAGTCCCAATTAATATAATTATCTCTGCATAAAAGTGGATTCAAAACTCAATTAACCAATTATTAGTAGAGGTGTGAAATAGATGAAGTTTTGTTGTATTTGTGTGAACAATGATTACAGAAAGAAAGAGACATACGTCGGAAATATTCAATCTAAAATGCTCTCCCTTTGTGTCCATCAGTTAACGTTATTGCCTTGCAAGCAACAAGTCTCGGATTAAATTTACTTTAAGTATCTCATAAATCTATTCCCTATTTATGCATTTGCGTCAAACCTTGATTTATTATTTTAACTATCTGGAAAAGAACTGCCCGATCGTTTTATTTAATAAAATGCTATCGTTACTTTTTATAATACTTAGTCATTCTTTGGGAATAGCAAGTGAACCGGGGGTCTCCCGCTAGATCCGCCAATGCATACAATATGCCTGTTTTCGGAGAATTACCCAAAACGAGAAAACGCGCACACAAATAAGAAACCACTTGACCCCACGGAAGCCTATTCATGAACTTTTGCCTGGCCATTTCCTGCCCCTTCCCTCTTCCCAACACCTGTTTGCAGCGAGTGGCAACAGGCGGAAGACTGTTATTTTTAACTCCCCAAATTGCGGTTAACACAAGAAAGGAAAGCGCCTTTTTTGAATGGTCTGAATTGTAAAAGAAGGTATAGACCATCAAAACCCAACATTTCCTCTGCTTTTTGCATATTTATTATTTTCTCCTCGAATGTGAACGGCTTTTGTTTCTGGCAGAAACACACATGTTTGGGGGGTGTTGATCTCAAAAGTAAAAGCCCATAACAGCTCATACTGAACTCTTAACTTGGGGCTCCACTATAGTCTGACAACCTCGCGGGAGATCCCCGGAATTGGTTGGACTTTATCCAGCCTTGTCCCCGCACCCAGCATCATATCAATGGGTACCTGAGAGCAACCCTGGGGGGATAAATGCTGTCGGAGCATGGTGCTGATTACATCACCCGCAAAATGGCCGAGATTGAGAATGTGTGGAGTCCCACCACACCACTACACGTGCTTTCAGGACACTGTGCTATACAGGCACGTATCCAGAGGGGGGGCTTAGGGGGCTCGAGCCCCCCCCGAAAGTTTTAGGTTTACACTAGATAAAATGAGTTTTTTTTTGTTTCTTGTGGTGTGAAATAAAATAATGTGACAATAATTTAAGGAAAGAAATAATTATGGAGGCAAGACGGAGAATGTTCCATAACCCTGTTATTAATAATAGCACGTATCCAAGATGGGGCACAGGGGCCTCGACCCTATCCCCAGGAAATTTTTCACTTTACGTTAGATAAAATTAGGTTTTTGGCTTCTTAAATAATGTTAAAATAATGTAAGGAGAGAGATAATTATCGAGGCAAGACGGAGCATGTTTTATACCCCTGTTATTATTAATAGCATGTAGCCAAGGTGGGTATGAGGTGGCTCGAGCCCCCCCCCCCTCAGGAAAGTTTTAAATTTACACTAGATAAAATTAGATTTTTGGCGTCTTGAATAATGTGAAGATAATAAATTTATAAATCTGAGAGAAATAATTATCGAGACAAGACGGAGAGTGTTCTATAACCCTATTATTGTCAATAGCACGTATCCAAGGTGGGAATCAGGAGGCTTGAGCCCCCCTTCAGGATTTTTTTTCTGTTTACACTACATAAAATTAGGATTTTGGCTTCTTGAATAATGTCATGATAATTTGGGAGAAATAATTATCGAGACAAGATGGAGAATGTTCTATAACCCTGTTATTGTTAATAGCACGTATCCAAGGTGGGGTTGATGTGGCTCGAGCCCCCCCCATGATTTTTTTTATTTTACACTAGATAAAATTAGGTTTTTGGCTTTTTGAATAATGTAACGATGATTTAAGGAGATAGACAAGTATCGAGGCAAGACTGAGAATGTTCTATAACCCTGTTGTTGGTAATATTGCACGTACACTTTTCTTGCGCTTTCGGTGTTGACTCAGCGCACTTGAGGACTATGTAGAGACTTGTCAGCATTTGGAAGCTGCACAACAAAGGTAGAGCCACACGTAGGGCGATTCGTTGTAATTTCTAATCTCTGGAAGGCGGGAGAGGGTACGTTCTTGAATGAGAGAAGGAGTCAATTACTGGCGATATTAACGATCGTTTTATCTGCGGAACGTTCTACAATATAATGAGTATATAAATACGCCGATTCAATTTTTCGATTGATCTGTACAAAGAATCGGTTAATGAGATTTCAGAGGTAAGTGTGACAATTCATACAGTCGATTGGTGATCAGATCAGTCAGCGTCCTCTGGTTGCTTTATAAGATATAGTGATTCGAAAATGAAGACATTGACGACAGCAGAACTTCCGGGGCCTCAGAGTAGTGCTAGCTCGGTTCGAGGGCCGAAGAGATCAAGGACTCTCTCTCTTTCTCTCTCTCTCTCTCTCTCTCTCTCTCTATAAAGTGAATATTTCATCAGTACCGGATATTAAAACAGAAATAAGCTGCATAGATCAACTGAAAATCAAAGTTTTGAGTGATGATTTAGTTTTGCCAGAACTAAATTTCGTATATGCAGTCTGAGAATTTCATGATATAAAAAAATACTTTTGTTTAAGCCTATTGGGTTCGAAACACATTCAAACACTTAACTACCATAAAGAGACAGCCGAAAATTTTATGAATGTCGAGAAGAGAAAGCAAGAAGATGTTGCATATGTAGACATTTTAGGCGGAAATTGCAGGCTCTACCAGGACCCACATCAGGGCTCTACCAACTGAGCCACCTAGTCATCCTTGACTTCAACCGATTTTTCGTTAAAATGTCTACATAGTACATGTCCTGTGTATATCAAATCGTAAGGTGTTGCCTGCATAGTGAACAAGCACAAAAAATATAGGAGAGAGAAGAAAACTGAGGAGCATTATCACCGGTTGCGGATAATTTTTTTCTGTGGTCAACAAGAGCTACTACTTCAAGGTGACAATGACAGTGGCCTAATAAGGGAGATTTCACACCGTGTCGCCTGAAGATTAGGTTTGTGCGGCCTTTTGTGTCGCTACGGTGTGAAACGTTGCTGTTGATTGGCCCATTCCAATCGAAATGTATCGCGTGTCCCTTCGGTCTGAAACCTTCCTAAGTCTTGAAAATCCAAGTCACAAGGATGGAAAATTAGGGCCTTGTTAAGGTTAGGTGTGAAGGCAGGTAGACCACAGCACCCTAAAGGATCATATTCAAACCTGCAGGAAGAACGCATCTTACTTCAATCTCCAATATGATGATAAAAACTTCTGGTGAGTTCATTTTAAAAAATGTGTCCGAGATAAAGAGAGGCGTGCCCAGGATTTTTGGAAGGGAGATGGGTTACGCATACTATTTTTGGTAGTCAGTCCTGATTTTGCCATTTTTTCCCTGTCTTTGACGTTCCTCTTTTTTTTCTTTTTTTTTTTAAAAAAAGGAATACTGTGTCAAATGGGGTTATTACCTCACCAACCCTCCCTTGGGCATGTCACTGGAGATAAATGAGTAAGCATTTGATCATACTGGGAGATGAAACATTAGATGTGCTGGGAACGGAAGGGTTTTCATTATGCATTAATTGTTTCGTGATCCACCTGTATTCGAGAAGACTTCCTTTGTTTCGTGCCAATATATAACAAGACAGCGAAAGCTGTGACAGGCATTTTTGAATACTTGTGAGTGCTAAGGCCTGAATCGGAACAATTTGGTGGGTTTCGGCTTTTATAAGAGCTGAAAAAATGGGAGGACAAGACACGTTAGTGGTGTTCAGGCTCGAATTAGAGAGAAATATTCGAGAGCTGTCTGCGTCCAGTTCGCAACCCACAATTTGAATCTCGCGTTGTCGAGTGGATTGTCCATCCCGTGCATGTGTAACAGCTTCGTAAAAACACTCAAAGATACCATAGATGTTTTTATACCTGATGAGAAGAAATGGACAAACACACATACTGAGATGGTTCCGGCACACATTATTAATGCATGGAAACAGAGGAGTCGAGTGGTAAAAAATGTTCCGATTTCACGTTCTGATTAAAATGATAGCCTTACAGTGGCAACGATTTAAGGGATAGTTGCTCCCCATTTTTTATTTTTCTGCTTCAAAATTATGGCTTCTTAATGTTAAGCCTTGGCTACCAAGAGAAAGTAAACTTTCCTTGCAACGCCCTCCGCACCCCCCCTCGTTTTGGAACCCAATTGCCACCACTGGTCTTAAACATACAATTGTGAGGTTCTTACTATAGTTAAAGCTTTCCCCTGTGCATAGCACCACGCCATGAAGGCGTATAGGGGGTGTAGGGGTAACGTCCCACACTTTCTTGATCCGGTCGTGAGTGGGGGTGATGTGATCAGCATCACGCCCCTGACCGCCTTTACCCCCCAGAAAAATGGTGTTGAGCCCCCCCCGAAAGGAATTCCTGGATACGTGCCTGGTGCTATATGCATGGGGGAATTTACATTACCTTTACCCAGTGGCGTGGCGTGGATTTTGAAAAGTGTTACCGGTTATCAGTAGGACATTTAAGGGAGACTTGGGCGCCTCCCCACCTCATGCCCCCCCCCCCAATGTCTTCCAAGTAGTTCATATAATATTAATCTGGTACGTATGCAATTCAATACTAGATTTTGGTAAAGTTATTAATCAGAAAAAAAAATGTTGACATAAGGACTAAAGTGAAACCGCAAACATTGGTTGTTGACACAATAATACGTAATTTGATACTTACAGAAACATCGAAGGCTACTTATAGAGCAGATCAATCCGACTTTGAAAATAGTTATATGATGCTGGGATCCCGGGTTCGAAACCTAGCTTGGGCATGGGCGTTTGTGATGTCTATTCATCAATTTAATCATATCATCACTCATCCCCATCTTCGCAAATTAGCCAAAAGTGGCACAAGCGAAGCAAAATCAATCAAATCAAATCAAAAAACTTCTATGATGCTGTCATAAAGAGAAGTTTTTCATTTGATTTTGAATTTTTGGGTGCGTCATGGTCCATGTTATCCACATCTGAATTCGACACGTTTTTTTTGTTTTTTTCACCCGAAAATAGAGTACATGGCCAACAAAAGAGTTTCGACAACTGCACACATCCACATAACCACGGATAGTGGTTATACCACGAAACATTGAAATGTCGGTCATATCCAGCAGACGACTTGGTTTTTAAATCGTTCAAAATAGGCTTTGGCCTCCCTTTCGCCACAATTTCGATGTTTTCTGCAAAATAACGAACCGAAAGATTGCTTCAAAATATCTTCTATCGCACGATTACACACACTGTCCAGATAGGATGAACCTGCCACCTCGGAACTCGGAGCAAGCTTCATAAATTAATTGACAATGCCCGAAAACAACATAAAGACGAAAGACACCAGTCACAAAAATCCCACTGCACAGTCCCTCCCACAAACCGTTGTTTACTTTTGTAACACGTGAAGCACCCTCCTTGCCCCCTCCCCTCTCAGCATCGGCCCTTCCACAATATTTCCTTCGGAACCTGCAAGATGTCCAGTTCTACTAATGTTGCCATCTTAGTTCATTTGAAACCAGATTTGCCCAAATCGCGAAACATTTTCGTTTCAAATAAGACGTATGTAGAGTAGATGTAGTCTTCATCTGTTTCCTAACTACTCCCACTCCCATGTTTCGCTAAATCCACTGAAATCTCATTTCTGACACCACTACTATTTCGTATATTTTACGTCCTTTGCTACCTTTATGGCTTTCGCTTTATAGGATAATCGTGACGATGACGATGCGTGGTGAATTATTGAAATAAAATTATTATTTCTTTGTGTATGTAATTATTAATTTTTATAATTATGTAAGTAATATAATAACAACGAACATTGAAATAACCATTTCTTGCTGAGGATTCGAACCTGCGACACCTGACACTTCAGAGCGTGCTAAGATAACAATCGGGAAATTATGCTTGTAAGTATTGTTTTCACCCAAAAACAGTTCTACCACCTCAAAAACATTTCTTCAATCCGAAATTATTGCATTCCTGCGACAACGTATGTCAATGTCAATCTGTATTATCAACAATTATCACAAATTCCTGTAACCGAAATAATATTATATGTGTGAAATATAGAATTTTAGGTTGACATTTTTAGAAGGACAGCGGACCCCTTGACCATACCCATCCCTCTCCTCTCCTTCTCGCCCATGATGTCGAAGAAGGACAAAGAGGACTTTCATAATCGCTGATATTTAGTGTAAATACAAAATATCACTTGGTAGTTTGCTTTTGCCCCACTGTGATTTGATTTTTTTAAATTTTGATTTGGCGATTTAAGTCCACTTCATGAACAGTAATGCTAATCGGGACAGTTTAAAGTTGGATCCGAACCACTTGTGCCTCCACCGGGTATCGAACCCGGAATCCCTTGATTATAAGGCGGCGACGCTACTAACACTGCGCCATCGTTCCCCAGTGTGACTGGACACCTTCAGAGTAAGATAGACCCGATTAGGCGACTTAGCTCTTTTCTGTCAATTGAATATGGCAACACTGGTATGTTTCCTGTAAGGATCACCGGCAACTGCGCCGGCTAAACAGCCCGCCTCCTCCTCCCGCCATAACAGTCTTTACCGCTACGCCAAGTCTTCCTTTGGTGGGCTCAGGGTCCTTCCCTCATGTTGCCTGTGGAGCGTACCGGATCAGTCCTCCTCTTCGCTTTTGCGGTGTCAGAAAAAATGTCAGTCTGCAATGTTTACTTTACGACAATATTACCAGTTTATGTACGTAATAATATTTTAAGACAGGTTCTTCAATTCTTTATATTTTAGTGTTACCTGCGGTAACAGCGGCTACATGCACGCCACGCCTCTGCCTTTACCTATGGGAACTCACCCAGGATGATGATGAGGCAGGAGAATACATGTTGCTAAATTCCACTCCACTGAGTGTATGTTTTTGTTCAAAAGTAAGTTTATAGACATTCCAACACATTTATCACTTCTAGGTGATTCACAAAGCACTTCTTCAACATTATTGAACTTTGCGGCGGCTTAGATTGTTTAGACATATCGACGGATCCCAAACTACACTGTAAAGATTTATGAGAAACACGCCAATATCGCTCTCAAAATCTTTTATGCACGGGCACTATAATCAGTGGCGCAGGAACGGGGGGGATACATTGTATCCCCCAACTTTTTGAAGGGGGGTACTGTACCCCCGTAAATCCGTAAATAGAGTTGTACCCCCTTTGGTAATTTGACAGCAGACGGAAGGTGCTACTGTTAAAAGAACCTATTTTCAATTCATTAAAAAAAGTGTATATTGTTTATAACTTATGAGCATTATCTTTCTTACCACTTATTCTACTACATTGTGCTTGCTACTAGTTCATTGACCTGTGTTCTTGTTTACCTCCTTAAGGAGATGAAAATTGTTTAAAATGTGTGTGGAACGATGGAACCATATTTGCTCACAGAAAATCACGCTGCAGACGAATGCTCCTCTGCGTAAGGGGGGTATGCACTTTGCTAAAGAAGTGGTCGCATCGATTCGAAGATAAGATGCAAATCTTCATCAGAAGAGTATATGACTGACTCCATTTTCTTTTGAATGTTTAAAATGTAATTTTCCGAAACGAAATATTTACACGAACGAGACGAGACACGACAGACCAACTTGGGGGGTACAATGGACTCCTGTACCTCACCCATATTTTTCATAACTTTGTGAGATGGTGTACGGAAAACTATATTTTAAATATTTCTTTTTGAAAATAGAGTCCCGATTAGCCTATTTGAGCATGAAGTGAATCTAGAATAAGTTTTAATAACTTCAGAGTGGAAACCGAAACAAAAATAAGTACAAACAAGAACGAAAGGACCTCACCACACAGGAGACGAGATGAGGCTGTGACAATTCTCGACTCATCGCATCGCGATTTCATTCCTAGGTGAAATTATTTTTTCCTAGACATTTAAACAGGATGCAATTTGCGACTTTATCAGGGGGGACTTATTTTTACCTATGTATTAGGGTATACTTATAATTGAACATTAATTGCTTATAATCTAATTGTGATATCGGATGCAACACAACAACAACGCCATTTTAAGTTAAACCCTAAAGTCAAACTGTAACAAAATTACATTAGTCAGATGAATGAACGACATAAATGAGATTCGCTGCAGTTCTATTGGTATATTTTGGATTGGATGGATTCACAAGGTCTTTGAGTGATGTTTGATTGATTTATTTGGTTTATTTTACTTCGCATTTCTGCCACTTTTGGCTAATCGCAAAGATGAGGATGAGTGATGAAATTGATGTACACTCACAAATAACACCCATGCCCAGGCCGGGATTCGAACCTGGGACCTCTGACGTCATAGCGCGCTATGCTAACGCCACGCCTCTGCTTTTATGAGTCAAAAACAGTTGTTTGACACTCGTAAATTTGAACCCCTTGATTATTGAATGGTTTCTTCTATTACATTGTAACTAATTTAATAATTTTTCACATTAATTTGCATAAAGGGGAATTTCTGTATGCTTTTTACATTATGGAACAAAGGTTCCTCAATGACTGCAATAAAAAACCAACCATATAAGGGGGGAGGGGTATGCATTTAGCTCTCCACCAGTACTGCAAGGTCTGGTCCCTTTTCGCCGCCACTGAGCAGAAGCATAAAATCTTTATCTTTCTCCAGCATCAGGGTTTTTCTGCAACTGATATCGATTCTGTCAATCGTAGAATGCCTTACGATTATATGTAAATTGGAGAATCCACCGCAGCAGAATCATTGCTAGATTTTGGGGGCAAAACATTTCCGGAAGTACTTTCAACAGATATTGTTATTTTCCCAAAATACTCAAGAAAATAAGTACATTATTATTTACGAGATTCAGTCAATCTGAATTTATTTTACTACAACTTGTATTATTTTCTACTTGTAATTGTCTTGAACATAAATACACAGAGTGTGACCATACAACCCAGTCAACAAGGTAATGTTGCCACAACGTTGTGGCAACGTTAGCCCCTAACATACCTAACATTGTTACAACGTTGAATGTATGTTGATACAACGTTGCGAAAACGTTGTGTCAACGTTTAAGGGGCATTTATTTCAACGTTGCTGCAACGTTGGTTGACAACGTTGTCGCAACATATACTGAACATTATGTAGCAACGTTAGGTATGTAAGGGGTTAACATTGCCACAACTTTTTTGCAACATACCTTGCTGCCTGTGTAATTTACGAATATAACAATGCACATTTAAAATATGGTTATTTCACATGGTAAGCTATTAGCAATCTTGCCACATTTTTGTATATACTACATATGTGTAACAGGAAAAACTCATGTTTGCAACGTCACAGTTTCTCTTTACATATTATAGAAACTTTTCCTGCTCCACCAAAATAGACAATTGTTAGTCTGGAGATTTTCTTGAATTAACAAATCTCTAACTACACCTGGTAATCAGTTTCTTTTTGCAAAGACTTAGCTCCTGATTATATAGTGTGGGATAAAAATATTTATCATGGGAGTTTCACTTGTATTCAACATATTTCATTTTCTGATCTTCCTTACAACTTCAATATTCACACATCTTTCGAAGGATAATAAAACACATTTTTTCACTAATTACAATTGAAGTTCTCCTTATTTGTGTTACTAAAAGATATGTTTGTTTTTCATTTTGAGTCGCACTGCCATCTAGTGTACGCTGTAGGAAATATAAGGTTTGGTGGTCAGTGCACATACAAATTCAGATTAAACAAAACACTCCGATCTGACGCTTGTGGCACTCATGGTGGTGACCATCCAAACTAAAGCGTATTCAGTGGAATGTTTTTTGTAACGTTGATGCAACGTTATCACAACATTGTTCCCCTACATACAACATTCATCATAAATACAACATACATATAACGTTGTGGCAACGTTATCACAACGTTGTTCCCCTACATACAACATTCATCATAAATACAACATACATACAACGTTGTGGCAACGTTAGTGTGTTGACTGGGAAGACTGACAACTTTCACAGTCTATAGAGGACATCAAGACGAAAGAATTTGATGTTGCAAGATGCTGCAAATTGCATTTTCTATCCTACATGTATACAAAGACGAGTCTCACAATTTTCTTTTATTACGATAAAATGAAAAGAGAAGTGAGATATAGACAGTGAGACTAAATATCGAGAAGACAATTCAGTTAATCTATCTCACTAATCAATCACTTTGATAAATGCCCTCGGTTAAATATGAAGTCTTGATTGGCACATCATTTTATGTATTTGTCTTACCATAAATACTGTCACAAAGTTTTAAGTAAATTGACACAAAATGCTGAGATATATTTTAATATCCTAATAACATTACTGAAATGGATGCATGACAAATCAAAATCACAAATCATTATTCAAAATGGCCACGCTTAGCACGCACACATTCCGTAAGTCTTTGTGGCCACGCATCAATTGAATTACGCAACACATCGACTGGAAAATGAGCAACTGCCTTCAGAAGAGACCGCTTTAAACTTTCAATATTGGGATCTCTCTTCTTGCAAGCCATCTCCTGAAGCTTGGACCACAATTTGTAGTCCAAAGGGCATAGGCGCCGACTGCATGGGGCTTGGGGGGGGGGGGGGGACTCGAGCCATCCCAATGTTAACGATGTGGGGGCAGAGCCCCCCAAATAATTTTGCTTAAGAGGATCTAATGTATTATTTTGCTTCTCTTGTAAAGTTTACTCTGAATTGTGCCACATGAATTTAACTTTAAATACACATTTGAAATGTTCTAGACTATCAATTTGGGGGGCTGAGACCGCTAAACCATCAACTTTTTGGGGAGCTCTGACCGAAGACAGTAAAACACATGACTTATTACTATATACTAAGTATATAATTATTATTTACTATTATACATATAATAATCAGTCATAATGAATTTAGCCAACGACTTGTTGAAGACTGTTTGGAAATCCCCTAAAAGAATGCAAATATTTAGGAATATTATTGATGTGAATGAGAAGGCTGGCCATACTGGACTGTGACAAGTTTGCCCTCGTCGGTGGACGTTGAGAGCCTCCAGTATGCAACAGATCTTATGGAACTATGAAAACCTCAATATTTTTTGAGAAATTTTGTGAAGAAGTTTCTACTGACGCAGCATCAAAATGTGCTGGATACCTGGAGACAATGCTTCACTTCAAGACATTTTTCTTTCTCTTCCTCTACTGCTATGTGATGGGTCCAATAGAAGAAACTGTAAGATTCAGTCTCCACGCATTGGTGCTACAGAAGTGGAATCAAAACTAAAATACTTGACAGACATCTTTCAAGAAATGAATGGGTTTTGAGCAGTTCTGGCAGAAATGCACAAAGGGCAAACCCAGCCTCCTTGATGAGCCAGAATTGCCCCGGCAATGTCACGTCCCTAAGAGACTTGAAAATCCTGATGCTGCCAAACCTACAAGTTCTACACTCCAAAATAGTATTACAAATCAATATACACTGACGTGTGTGACACAGCAAAATCATGTGTTAAACAAGGACATGAATCTACAGGACTACAAAAAGTAACAGCCGTAGAGAAAGAATGCATCTCAGCTGTGAACAGTTGCACAATAAACTTTCAGCAAACGTGAGAATTCTTTCGCCAAGATTTGGATGCCAATAGGCTTTCCTTACACATGTCCATGCTTGGTGATATCGCCAAACAGAAGAAAGTGGTTCTAACTACCATGCCTGACATAAGGAAGTTTGTTTTGGAAGATGGCACCCTCCAGGAGCTTCTGCCTGAAGTTGCCAAATTCATGATGGTCCTCCGCACTGTGCCAGTGATGACAGTCACAGCCGAAAGGTCATTCAGTGCTATTCGCCGACTAAAGACATATTTGAGATCTGCAATGGGCAGAAGAGACTAAGCAGTTTAGTGGTAGTCCACATACATCAAACTGTGCTTGATAATTTGGACCTGAGACCACTCGTTAATGAGTTCATAAAAAAATAACCCAGTGCGTAGAGCAACTTTTGCTTTATTTTCAAATCACGTTCATATGTTTTTGTTGTGTATGTCACTTTATATCTTAGTGTACATGCTATTTTTTTAATTATTTCAAAATTAAATTTAAAAAGTAAAACATTGTAGCAAGAACAAAAAAGTAAAACTATTTTCCTGCGATTTCTGTTAGCATTTATGTAAATAATTAAATAAAACTGTTAAATATTGTAAATATTCGTTATTTTATGGGTACGTCAACACTAAGGTTATTTGAATCCGTCACATGTCTGTTGCGTACATTAAAACACACCCATGCCCTCGCAGGGACTCGAACCCGAGACCTCTGGATCAAAGCGAGTTGAGTCGACCACTCAACACGCTCGGCTACCGAGGCCGGCATAAAACTGTTAGGTTGACCTCTTAATGTAAATAGCCTACATACTTTTCAATAAAAATGTTAATTATCTAAAAAAAAACAACAAATGAGCAGACACAAAAGACATAAAGAGACTTTGAAACATTTTCTAAACGTTTCTCATGTTACATTTCATTTGCATGAGGAATATAATAACTGCTCAAAAACTGCTATACGAAGACGTAATTTTGTTTTTAAAAAAGGGAGTGAGTGAGTCATTCATTCATTTATTTCAGTGATCAGAGCCCCCCCAATACTTTTGACAAGTCGGCGCCCCTGCCAAAGGGTATAGGTCCGGACTTGCAGAAGGCCAATCCGAAGTGGAAATTAAGT
Source organism: Lepisma saccharinum (assembly GCF_977018435.1). Taxonomy (NCBI): domain Eukaryota; kingdom Metazoa; phylum Arthropoda; class Insecta; order Zygentoma; family Lepismatidae; genus Lepisma; species Lepisma saccharinum. Next base: position 138,679,323 of record NC_139229.1, read on the forward strand.
CTGGTACATTTGCCTCCAGCCACTGCTGTGTTGTTCGGGCCCCATATGTTGGGGCTGAATCCTGCTAGAAGCTCCAGTTCTGACCATGGAAGAGAGTGTTGTTGACATTCTTGAGTAGTCTGTCAAGCACTGTCTGCTGGTACACTTTGGCTGATGTTTTTACCCCCTTTTCACAGAAATGAAGCATGCCCTCATAGCAAATGTTCCAGACTTCATGTTGCATTTTTCCTCTGGAGGAAAAAATTCTTGGTCTTCTTGTATGACCGTGGGACTCGATCCTGTCTTAATTTTTAAATCGCTTAATAATATCTGCAACTGTACTTTTTTTCATTTTCAACATTGACGCAATTGCACGGTAAGTTTTACCCTTAGCGTGGTGCCATATCACTAACTGACGTTGTTCAAATGAACTTTCCTTTCCTCTTCGCCCCATTTCTATAGAAAATGTTCTTATATCACAACTTTGTTAAACAAAACGCGATCGTAATTGCTATAGAAACCTACAGGAAACCAGAGTTAATATATATGAACAGAGTATACATACATCTATCAATCCGTAAATCAAAATTGTCACTGTAATGCAAACTTACGTGAACATTTACTATGTGTCCGAATAATTTTGTGGCACTATTTTTTGCAACGGTAGGGATTCATCCTTCGTTATATTGTTGCTGATGTTCGTTTTTTAACTTTTTATCGTCCAATTGTGTGCTAAACATGACATTTTTTAAACGAAAATCGACTTCAACGCTGTACACAGATTTCACTCCCTTCCCGCTCTTAAACGTTAGACATTTACTGTGGGTCAGAATAATTATGTGACTCACTGTATTTATTTTCTTTCAATGAAAAATATGATTTCTGAATTCTCAATGATGTATATTGTAACGTTAACTTCAATTTTGAAAATTAAATCGATCATTTTAAAAACTGGATAAGTGTTACATGAGTGAAATTGAATTGTCGCTGATGGCTTGCAGAGGTAATTCTTCCATTCAGAGAAGAAAAGAAGTTTCAATTTTATTTCTTTGCCTTTTGTGTAGACACTTCAAGCCTCATATTATCGTAAAACAGAGCTTCGGTATTTTTCAAAACATTTTTAGCAGGTATCTGCAACCAAGAACTTATCAGATGATTTGTTCTTATAATGACCGACTGAATTGTTACCTTTACTTTTTGAACACCCCTCGCATATCAATTTAAAGTAATATATCAAAACCTTTAAATCGTTACGAATAAAACATGTATTCAAATGTACATGAAGGTTGTGTGTCTTCTTTAACTGAACTGGAGAGTCTGAAATGTCAGGTGTAAAATCTGCATTATAATATTTGGCGCATCCAGAAAGTAAGATTCCCACTTGCCCACAGGTGGAGGCTATGCATATTGAAACCGGTTTTGCACATGTGTGAGAGGCACATGTCCTGGCTAGTGAATGTCCTAGAAGATGCCTCCCGAAAGTCCTTAGTAGCATCGTGGCAGCGATGGAACATGGCGGCTCTTATTCAATCTCCTGCCGTATGCAAGGTTCGTTCAGTGATCAGGTTCTTGAATGCACAAAACATACAGCTAATCAAAATTCAGCTGTAATTCGTCAGCTGTGCCAAGTGTATGGGTTAGACGTCATCAGCAAGCAGATGGTGCATCGTTGGTGCAGGACATTTACTGAAGGAAAGCAAAATGTGCATGACGACGAGCACAGTGAGTCGGCCATTGGCCGTTATGGTCGAGCTTGTGGAGCAGCTCATATTGGAGGATCGTCGCGTCACGCTCACTGAACTCAGCAGCCATTTCCGGCAGATTTCTCAGTCGTTGTTGCACGACATTGTTACCAAATGCCTCTTGTTCCGGAAATTGTGTGCCCGGTGGGTGCCGAATCAACTGATGCCCAAACACAACGGAAAACGCATGGGCATGGCACTGACATTTCTGCAACGTTACCATGATGATGACGATTTTCTCAACTGGATCATCACAGGGGATGAAACGTGGGTTGCATACAGCACCCCAGAAAGAAAGCAGCAGTCCATGCATTGGCGTCACAGTGGATCTCAATGCAGGATGAAGTTCAAACAGACTGTGTCGGCGCAAAAAATTATGTGCATGGTGCTCTGGGACAGACAAGGCATTTTGCTCATAGAGTTTCTACCCAGAGGTGAGACTGTGAACACTATCCGTTACTGTGAAACACTGGGGAAATTGCGACGAGCCATTCAGAATAAGCGACGCAGTAAGCTCAGTGCCAGGGTGATTTTGGTGCACGACAATGCAAAGCCGCATATGGTTAGGTGCACTGCAGCCCTTCTGGACAGGTTCAGTTAGGAAGTGTTCGATCATCCATCGTACAGCCCGGATCTCGCTCCCAGTGATTACCACCTGTTCTTGCACCTGAAAAAGTTCCTGTCCGGTCAACATTTTCACAGCGGCGAAAAGGTTCAGATGGTTGTCACACAGTGGTTCGGTGCCCAGGCAGCGGACTTCTACAACTCGGGTATACAGAAGTTGGTCCCACGCTATGACAAGTGCCCGAATTCCAGCGGGAATTATGTTGATCAGGGGCGGCCGCTCATAAGGATGATACGGACGCCGCACTGCCGTGTGTAACCATAAGTGAACAAACATTACATTAACATTTATATATTAGCTTTTACATTGTCTGAATTGCAAATATTCCATTGCTTATAGATCGTTGGTTAGTCGGTTCTGTATTCATTCTTCCGCGACAATTGCGAAGTTTGTACGCCATCGTGCGGGGAAATACGGAACTTCGAGAGAAATGTGGCGGGGCGCCGTCCTCCCACTTTACGAGACGTAGAGCATTCTCAGGCGCGGCCGCGAGGGGTAAGAGGCGAGGGAACTGGCTGAATAACACGCGCGGGATCTGTGGCTGGGAGGACGGAGGGTTTGTCATCCGAAACCCACCCCCTAGGCGAAACTGGCCCTCTCTCCGGAGAACGGTAAACAATGAAGAGTTGCCAGAAGCAATGAAGTTAACATAACAAAGAAAATTACCAACCGTTGAAAAAAATTATTCTGTATTCCATAATCTTATTCTCTTATGACATAAGAGTAGAGCAATAAATAACCCAATTTCCAATGAGGAAAGAAAATATCGGTAACTGAAAATGTACAGACTCTTGCTTGATTTTTGTTATTTACCGTTGCTTTCTGCTACTTTTCAGTAATCACGACGATGAGGATGAGTGATGATATAATGAAATTGATGGAAGAGCACTCACAAAGAACACACATACCCATGCTGGGATTCGAACCCAGGAGCTGTGGTTTTGTAATGCAGTATGCTTGCCACGGAAGTCGGCTATAGATTCTTGTTACATGCAAAATTATCATATATATGCGTTGTATTTTTTCTGAGTTTAGTGAAAAGTACATTTGGATTACAATGATGTGGAGTACATCATGTAGATTTAATTAGATGTTTTGATTAGCACGTTCGAAAAAATTCCTGATAATGTGACAAAACGGACATTAAATAAATTAGAAACTCGTCATCTAAACTCACCAAGAGCCGCTACAGGAACCTGTGAACTAAAAATTTCTTAAAATTTGGCAAAATTGTCTGGCAACCCCGAAGCAATAAAACGACCGGATGGGAAGACGATAGTATTGACACTTGTTGTTTCTTAGTTTTCCATGGAAAAGTGAAGCTTTTTCGGTATTTGTGTGCTGTAGTAGTGCGTTTGTCGCTGTCGCGATGAACAGTGTGGAGAAATTGTTGGTGCGAAGTTTTTCTACCAGAAGTCTGGATAAAAAAACCTAGGCCGAATTTGAATCTAGAACAAGTGTCAAAGAAGGGAGGCCGTGAGTTCACTCGCAAATTTCGCGTTGAAGGAAAAAAGCATTAATTACAAGAATGTCTGAAGAAGATTTCTGGTAAGTTCGAAGTTTTTACTGTAGAGCTTCTGGTAACGCAGCTATCACCTATCCAGTGAGATATTTATTTTGGTGCCCTATTTCACATATCAATTAGTCATGTTGGACAGGACTGTGGAAGGCATTTTTCTGTGTAACTATTTTACTAGAAATTTTCACGATCCATGCACGTAAATTTTCGTCATTGTGCTTATCAAGTTGTGTAAAAATTAATATCCTTTCTTCTGAATTTTCCCCTCTGTTAAACGACTAAATCTCTTAGAATTCTATTTCTTCTTCGTATTACTGTTAAATAATTATTAATTTATTATAATATGTGCAAACGTGTAAAACATGATATTCGGTAAACACGAACGTATCAATTTCTTATCACGTTGGCTGTTGTACGAAATTCATCATTTAAACTCACATAACTAGAAGAGCAAATTTGTGCCGGCCCCCGTAGCAGAGTGGTTAGCACATCGCGCTACGATGCAAGGGGTCCCGGGTTCGAATCCCAACCTGGGCATGGATGTTTGTGAGTGTCTATTCATCAATTTCATCATATCACTCATCCCCTCTTTGCAAATTAGCTAAATGTAGCACAAAAGGCGAAGTAAAATAAAGCAAATCAATAGAACAAATTTGTGAACTATCGCCCCTCCACTTGGACAAGTGCTGTATCTGTGGCAATAAATCATTGAATGAAATAATGTTTCCTTTTTGTGCACGGAAACTTACTTTCTGGATGCACCTAATACAATGCCAATAAATGTGTTTTGATTCATATAACAAAGATAATATCCTCAATCAACTTTCAAAATAATCATGAGAAACTGTACTTTACTTTATATCATAACCATATTTTCGATCTGATTGATATTTATCATGTTATGAAACAGAATATAATTTTGAGAGAGAGGAAAATATGTATGTTTCAGAGTTTCTTGGTCTCTATATTCAAGAGATTACAAGAAACTTAGTTTGATGGTAATTTTATACTTCGTTTGAAGCTTTCTTTTTCGAATGGCACCAGTTTTGTAAATCTGTGTAGCATAGTAACGTTTCTATCGTGAGACATAGTAAGATAAGTATATTTGACTTTCCGCCATTTTGAATCCAATATGGCGGCCACCGTCCCAGGTTGCAAAGTTGGCAACATCACATCTTTTAGCTCTCCTTGATGACCTCCTTCAGAAAAATAGTGTTGCCGCTTGTGGTGGTGACGTTCCTACGACGTTCATTTCTAGAAACATTTTCTCGGAAAAGTCACCCTACTATAATACTTGAATTTGGAAACTTATTCAAACGAGTTTTTAGTTTTCTCTGTAAAAAGTACTAGAAAATTTCACTTTTTAAAAATTACTAATTAAATTGCGGCAAAACCAACGACATTATCGAAAAATTAAACAGTACCTTTCTTGTAGCTCATCTAATGAGCATTAAGACCAATAGAAGATAACCTGCCTATGACCATTGGTTATGGCGATATAAGTCTATAACTGAGAGTCCGCAAAATTGATGTTTGGGAAGGGGAGGGGGTGCTGGGGGAGAAGCACCGCGGGGAGGAATGGAGACTTTTGGGATCTTGCGCTTCTGGTAGTGTTCTAACAACTGACCAAAATTCATCTTTTATGGAATTATTCCCGACATGAAATCTTTTGAAGGTCTCACTAATTGAATGCAGACTTCTTTGACTTGTCATGCCGCTAAGGTGTGAAAGTTTGCTACTGATTGGCTCGTTCCCAAGTGGCACGTCGCATAGGTCTGAAATCTTCGATACAACATATTACAACTATTAATGTAGTGAAGAAAACACTTAAGAACACATTCATTTACTGCACTGAATGCATAAATATGGCTAAATAATATTTATTTTTGTTCTACAGCAAAGCAAAATGGTGAGAATATGCATGCTACTTTAGGGGACCACCATGTTATCTTCCCTTCCTCCCAGGAGGAACTAACCCCACTTAACCTTATGTGGCCAATCAGCTTTGCAGTGACCATTCCAGTTATATATACACAGCTCACTGTCTACTTCTGTTGATGCAGTTCACGGTTGCAAAAATTTGAGTTTTTCTAGTGTCTGGTGAGTGTTTCCTCTTTCCTTTTCTTACTATTTACTTAGCCCTTGTGGCATTATATATATTAGATAAATAACAAAAACCATGGTGCAAAAGCTTCTTGAGGGCAAGGCCTCACTCCCACCTCATCCTACTCACTCGCACACCCAAGGAGGGAGATCATCCAAACAATTAAGAGGTGACGTGTGGTCAGCACAGCAAAACCCCCACTTCTTGTTGTAGTATTCCATGACCAGGTTATGCTACTCATTCGTAGCTTCCCAATTTCCTCACGATAGTGGGTGGCTACCGGTCCCGAACACAGGCTGAAATCTCAGGAGAAAAGTTGATACGCTTCTCCCAAGAAACTCGAACCTGCATGCGTTCCATAGCAGGTGCCCAAAGCATGACCCCTTAGACTGCACGGCCACGTTGCGGGACGTATTAGATAAATACAATATAAAAAAATAAAGAAGAATGCAGCACAGGAAATAATACTTTCATGTAATTTTCTATACTATTTCACATAAATGTAGCACAAAAAAATGCTTTCTAATTATTTATTGCTGAGCATAATTTTCCCTCCATTACTTCTGCTAATAGTGATTATGAAAGTACGTATTTATGTGTCAGGGAGACTGTTTCCAAATAATTTATGAAGAGCTTTTCCTTTGCTACCACTTTAAAAAAAACAAAAAAAACAACATTTATTTACATTTTGCATTTTTGTGCATTGCGAGTATTTAATCACCCTACAGATAAATTTAATTTTTTTAAAAAAATATTGTTCAGAAGATAGTGATAACACAGATCATTCTGAAAAAGTTTAGTGCATCCTCTTCTTTTTTTTGTCTGAAAAGCATAGTTTGGTGTATACTAAACTACAATGACAATAAATACAGTGGAACCCCAATTTTATGCTCCTCCCCTAAAAAAAAACTAAAAAAGAGGTTCCACTGTAACTTTTAAAATAGTTCCTTTGCACATATAAAAATATATTTACACATATTTACAAATAATAATAAAATGACGATAAACGTTTTACAAATTATCCACACTCAATGTACATTGCACACCTTGCACTTAAACTGAGCCAAGTCTTTGTGAGATGATCAATATTTTAGTTAGTTTCTCCTGTCCTACTGACTATATCTCTTCTTAAATGTAATAGTACAGAACACAAAAGTTCTTAACAATTGCAATATTTCTATATTGTGTAAGGTTACATATTTCTTCTTGACCTAATGTAATATTCTCAATTGGTGTCTAACAATTCTCAGGTGGTGCACACTAAGGGTATTAAGTATTAAAAATACTTTCTTCTCTCCTTACTCGCATTTAAGATTGTAAGTCATGCCTGGTCAACCTGCCGTACTTGTGAAAGAGCACTTGTATGCACGTGTCTACTGCAGAGCTGGGAATGGTACTGTAGGGGTTTGGCAGGCCTTTTTCCCAGTTCTCTTGTCATCTGGCTCATGGATAACAGTGCAGTGTGGCATTGTAATCATTCTGTATAAAGTAGACTGCCTTCCCTAAAGTTGGTTAATATTTTTCCTCTCCCTTCTTAATTCAAGCACCTCTTCAACTCCTGCTGTCATGCTTCTGACCTTGAGGTGCAGTGAACAGACAGGAAGCAGTCACCATGCAAAGCATGCTAGTCTCCTAAAGTGCAAGGGAGTTGCTCTAAATTGTAAATCACAGAAATTAATTTCACACTTATTTCAAGAGGTGTAAATCAGGCAAGTCAATTTTTGTCTTCCTTCACTTAACACCCTTTGCACACCTGCCTTAGAATTGACAATAACATATTTGATTTTCTCATTTTCGAAATTCCACCAGGACTAAATTCTGAAGTACAGAATTATCATGCAGAATAAACAAAATGGTTGATTAACCTCAACATTTGCATTCTTTGTATTGCAGAATCAATACAATCAATAATATTTGTTGCTACTATTTTGGTGTTAATGAAGTGTAGTATTCATATGTATAAAAAATTTCCAACTCTGTGGCAAGACAGGTTTCTTGAGAGCCAAGGCTTGTCATCAAACTTTTCATAGAAAAATTCCACAGTTAAGTAACAAATGACATGCCACCTGACATCTGAATGACATCACTTACAAACACACGTTAAGAAAAAATATAAGCTTTCACACTGGCATGACATGACACTCTGAATGCTTCACTTTGGAGATTCCACCGAGAATTCACAAGTGACATGCAACATGAAGGGATGTTACTTGGAGACAAATCACATGACACCCTGCACATGCCACTTGGACTAGGTTGTTTTATCTTTAGCATGCAACATATCTCAGCCATGCATGTGCAAGCTTTATTCCAATGAGCTATAGATTAATATAAAAATTCATAAACAAGTATAATGTTTCAAATTGTGAATATGATTTTCTCCTTTTACACAAATGTATAATAGTTACATATAACTTCCAAAAAAAAAAAAAAAAACTTTATTTGTGTATCAATTTTGATGACTGACTGTCACCAGTCACAGAAGGCTGTTGATTGATGATTGATTCATTACATGGAATTATCATATACATTTGCATAAGAAGAGAAATCAACCATGCTTGTGCTATGAATTTCGATATGATGTGTGTGAAATCCTTACATGGTGCCACATGCTGCTTGTCACTTCATTGTGAAAATTCACACAAAATATACATATATACATGCCTGACAACCTGTCAAGCCATTCGCCTTAAAGTGTGGTAGCAAGCAAGGACCAGACTGAAGTGAAACTTGTAAAAAGAAACAGTCTGGTCCGAGTGACTCTAGTGACATGCGCAGCATGTTGTGTCATTCTCGTATGAAAGTTACATTTTTTAAAAGTAATAAGATTTGTTTTCAAGTGATATGTTACTCTATGTCACTCCTTATACAACACAGAAATAAAGTACCCATGCCTTCCATAATGTCCAAAGGCACAAACAATTCACGTTAAGACCATCTGAACAACTTCAAGGTTTGATTTCTTTAGAACACACATCGAAGATCTAAACTACTACTCAAACAGTTCACCAGTACGGATGAAACTCAATCCTTTCTCAGTAAGTCTATATCAAACACACCCAACTACCACATGAAAGGAGCCCGCTCCCTCAGCAATTTCATTCCAATCTTTGTCCACTCCTTTGGTCTTATCCACAGCTCCTGCGCAGATTCTAAACAGGACATGATGGCTGCTCCTTTCCATGCAGTTATTTGTGGGTCCATGTCCTTTGGACATGTAATTATGTCCAGTTGTTCTGTGAACAGAACATACCAATTTTATTTAAATTGTTCCAACTGAATTATACCATCTTTGTACACAACAAGTTACTATGTTTCAACAATAAAATGTTGCACAAAATATGAATCTTCTGACCCATTATTTTGCCTGCTTTTTTTTTTACTTCCAAAACACAATGGCTTTGTCAATGTATAAGGGTGAGTGATGAAAGTGAGCCAAGGTGACGTTTTATACGGGAAAATAATTATATTTACTCTCATATGGTACAAAAAGAAAATCTTACACATACAGAATTAGAACACCATTAAGCCTTTCCATGGTATGAAAAACTCAATATGCTGATCAAGGCAGAAATTTATTTTATTATAAAACATAAACTAAACATAACAGTATAATGGGGGATAAAATAATGTTAATGAGTGAAGGACTGAATATAGGTTCTAGCCTAAGCCCAACATTGGCTGAATTGGTTATGAATGAATGGGAAAAGAAAGTATAGAAAAAGGAGGTGACAAAATAATTCTGTTTTGCAGATATGTGGATGATTGTTTTGGCATATGGAAGGGAACGAAGAGGCAGCTCGACATATTTGCCAAAAAAATACAAGATAAGCTACCTAGATATATTGATGAAAAGGAAGAGAGGACAAGAAATTGAAACCGCTTGGCATCAGAAGAAGTGTGCAGCAGGGGTATTCTGCCACAAAAGAAGTGATGTAAGTGAGGTGACAAAAAGAAATTTTATAAAGAATATGGAGGACAGAATCAAGAAAATATGCACGAAAGAATGTGACAAAGAAGGCAAAATAAGTAGCCTATGGAAACAGCTGGAAAAGAATGGCTATGAGAAGGAGGATAGACTGGACATAAACAGAAGAAGGAAGAAAAGTGGCAGGGGAGAATTGGAAGAGAAAGAAAAAGAGAGGAGGTTTGGAATAAGGAGTACGGGGAAGACCACAGGAAAGATATGCAAAGTGCTTAGGAAAGCAGGCATTGAAACTTACAGGAAGGGAGGGAGAAGCATCTTAAGAATAGCGAAGAATGCAAACAAGAAAAAGGAAAACAGAGAAGAGGAAGAGGAAAGGATTATCTACAAAGTGAAATGTAAAGAATATCAGTGTGTACATGGGGGGGGGGGCTCATGATTTATCGGGGGGGGGGGGGCTTTGAAAACCAAGTCCATTTTTCAAAAGTTTAAGTGTTAAATGAAGGTAAGTTATGTATATGTGTGTGTGTGTGTGTGGGGGGGGTCATTAAGTTACATAAATTTTAGAAATATACAAAAACTACATTTTTTCAATCTTTTAAAACATCACTTGAACTCTTGAAGTGTTAATTCACTGCTACTGAAATCACCCCTTACTACATACACACTTCATACTACTTCTGATGATACAGATATTTATATCACATAAGAAAAAAATGCACAATATTCAATTATAGTACCTACAGTACATTCCACCCCCGCCGAAGCAATGAAACTCCCCTTCGTTCCCAAAACGTGGGATCTGTTGACCTTTGACACAGATGCGGAGGGAATTTGCATGATGACATCAACAAAGTCACAGATTTTTGTATTAACGGGAGGTCGCAACAGGTGCAGCGAAAGTACAGATAAAGAATGTAATAGCTGCTGTTCATGTTATGTGAATTTATTCTTCATCAAAGTTGTGAGCAAAATAACATGTGCTGTCTGCATTTTCACTCTTCACTGTAAACAAATTATACAAAATAGTATTACCTAATATTAAGGAGGCTGACGAAAGTTCCAGGAGGGGCTGAGCCCCCCTGGCCCCTGCCTGGCTACGGGCCTGAGTAGGGTGCGGATTTATAGGCACTAAAAACCTCTCAAATAGGCACCAAAATGATGAAAATAGGCACTTAAAAAGGCATTAAAAAGCAACCTAAAATTAAAAAAAGACATTAAAATAGGCAATGAATGTGAACTTATTTCAATTTTCTTCTTACAATGCACAGTTAGTATAACTGTATTAGCACTTCAGTTTATACATAAAAGTGCGCTAACGATTAACAAACTATTAATACTCTTTAGATCGAAATTCACATTTGCTGGGAATCGTCAGTTAATTTGTTCTCACAAAAAGAGCTTGTGCTAACGACTATGCGAATTTGAACAAATCATGATAAAACAATTTGTACCATTGTAACAAAAAATAAATATTTTCATCAATGTTCCAATTGTGACCCACAAATCTGGCGAATACCAGATATCAGTAAGTACAACATCAACAAAGCCTTCTTCAATGTAGGGAAAGCCAAAGGCACGTAAAATAAGCTGAAGAATGCAAAAATTGCAGAATAGCCATTTTTCTTGGCCGATTAAGCAAAATAGGCACTAACCCTCAAAATAGGCATTTATAGCCACTATAAAAATTCCTTTTTGGACTAGAAATGCACTGAAACGAACTTGAAACATTAAAGCCTATGTTTTGCTACAAAGGAATTAAAGAGGCAAATAGGCAAAATCCCACACCCTAGTCATTACTATTATTCTAAGTTCTAACTCGTTCCTTCGCTCTCTGAGACTGCTGGAACATATGTAGTCTGTGCAGTTCCTTCTTGATTGATTGATTTGGTTTATTTTACTTCACTTTTCTGCCACTTTTGGCTATCAAGAAGATGGGTATGACCGATGATATGATGATATTGATGAAGGGACACTCACAAAGAACATCCATGCCCAGGCTGGGATTCGAATCCGGAACCACTGGTGTTGTGATGCAGTGTGCTAACCACTACAACAACGAAGGTCGGTCAGTTTCTTTTTGAGTTATACATAGGAAAACGCGTAGTGAGAGTTTTGATTATTAAATAATATTTACTTTTATGAAATAATGAAGCGAAAGTGTAAATTCAACAAAGATCTTGCAAGAAAATATCCAGAAACGAATATGAGGTAAAGAGTAAAGTGGCTGTCACTTTCCCTTGCTGTTGAAAGAATGCTAGAAATGTTCGTGGCATTAAAATGATATTTCTCTACCCAATCTAAACTACCTAAAATTTTAATTCGGTTTTTGGAAATAAGTTAAAACAAATCTTTGTTACATATTCTTTGTCGTTTGTTAAATAGCTGATTATGAGTTTGCTTTCACTGCTTAAAGGTAAGAGGAGGTTATTGAAAGAGATCACCTGAAAAGAATCTGTGAGCAAAATGTTGGTAAGATTTTTTTATATTGCTTAAATTATGAGCAATAGCAAATATGTTGCAATTTTTTGCATTGTTCTCTTTTTCTATGACTTTGTCCTCCTTTTTCGCCGTGCTCTGTCCTCTTTTTTGAATGTATGTATCTGGTCACCCTAGCATTGAGACACTTGCCTCATTTTGAACGAGGCTGATAATGTCACACTGTTCCTCTTTTGGAGTCTCCATTGCATGACGGACAGGTGTTTAACATGCACCAACTCCAGAGCCACTGTGCTTGGCCGCGTGACCATGTGCAGAAGAAAGCACAGCCTGCCCAGCAAATGCCACGTGAAAGGACAAAAGCATTTGCTCCAGCAGAAGGTTGGCTCACTTCCATTGACTTGACTTTATATTATTGCACATAATCTAATATTACTTACAATATTTACAAGATCATTGATCACTGAATGTAATTTTCATTTGCGGGAGTACTAGAACTGTAAATAATTTTTTCTTCCTTTTTCACAGTTCTCTTATAGAACTTTAAGACTTAAGCAACAGGCAACACATGACAGGTGACATGTGTTGCATGGAAGTGAACCTTCTGTAATCAATTCAACTTTTCGAACTGAAGCAACAGCACAAGCTGCCGCACGCATGTCACTCAGACTGAGCCATTCTCTCATACTGTACATCGTGTTGCCTTCGTCTGTTGTTCACACATGCACAGTGAATGCTTGCTTATAGACTGAAGAGACCTGCGTTACTTCTCTCTTTGGTGTCTCTTGTCACCAGTTGCTTTGGGCTGAAACCTCCCTTAAATATACATATAAACCTCTGGGCCTCCCCGATAGGGTAGCGGTAACATTGCCCTGTAATCAAGGTGTTCCAGGTTCAATACCAGATGGAGGCAACATAGTGGTTCAGATACCACTTTAAACTGTTAGTCCAGTCCCAATTAGCTTCACTGTGCATGAAGTGGACATAAAACAAAAACACAAATGGAAACAGAGTATAAAAAACTGATTTCATCATAAGGACAGTCAAAGTAATAAAAAAAAAAAAAAAAAAAAAAAAAAAAAAAAAAAAAAAACCCCTGCTGTATCTAGTGCCCAATGCTTCCCTTCTTATTTCCGACCCTGGTTACTTCCCTCTACCATCTATCTCTCCTTTTATACCTTACACTGAGTGCCTCAAGAGCAGATTAACAGTAAAGCTGCAAATTCAGAACGAGGGTCACACATACATCATTTCAACCTGTACATACGTTCCTTGAATACAGCACACAAACAAAACATGAATGTATAGCTTGTGAACTGGCAGTATTTTGCTTAGGGAGTTAATTTATTGTAAAAGCATTATCTCGGAGGTGATTATATATATAGGGTTTGTCTTCTTAATATTTACAGATCATTTCCACAGGTGCATTGTTCATATGCATTAAAAATAACAAATGTGCATTAACACAGAGTTAGCACTATTATCTTTGCAGGCTTACCCTCAACTTGATTATATTATGATCACCAATGTCACCTTCTAGCTGAAATAGTAGGGATGTTTTATTTGCATTTCCTTATGTTGCATTGTTTGCACTTTTGCCCACTAGGCATTATGATGCATTCTTGGAACATATGCAAAACTGTTCTAGTGAGGAAAACAATGGAATTTCAAACAGGGGTTCGTTTGCACGAAATGCTACATCTATTTTTATATTAATCAGTCTAGCCACCATAAGTGGTCTAAACTCTTGAAGAAATGAGAAAGGTATATCCAATGTATAGCAGATGCCCTCGTCAATCTAGGGAAAAACTGTGTTTTGGGTACGTTACACCAACGTTTTTATACTGGGGGTGTTTGTTAGTTAAATTCCCCCTTTGCAGGTCAGATATTTTCCAGTTTCATTTCAAACTACAGCTCCCCCAACTGGGTAGCTAAGCATAGGAGAATCTAACGTCATTCATGCAATAACACATAAATACACACATAAAAACATATTAATAATCCCTACCTACCAGATTGATCTTTACACTGCAAATGCCTAATTATGTGCATACAGTGCGCTCTCTTTGATTCAAACTTGGATAATTCGAACAAACTCACATTTCCCTTGAAACCCCTATCTAAAACAATGTTAAAAATGACTACTTATTTCGAATTTTGAAGGTTAAATTTGGATAATTCGAAGTCAGGTTTCCAATAATTCAACATAAATCTTTCCAAGAGAGACCAAAGTGGTTGCTACATAAGAAATTCCAACAGATGACTCGTCCCCCTTTTTTTCTTGAAAAGGTTGTTTTTATAGTTAACAGATGTGCCCACGGCAGATAAGAGAGGGCAGCGGGAATCCCCAGAGCTTTTGTTTGTAGGAATGTGACCTTCACCCTCTCACAAACAAGTTGAGAGAGGAGCGGATAGCCGGACAGAAGGGGTCATTTGTCTGTGTGTTTTAGTGGAGTCGCAATATTAAAATGTGGTGTATACAGTAGCTTAACATTAGATAAGAAAGTTGAAGTACGTGCGAAAGAGAAAGCATGTTAGAGGTGGCGACTTCCCCGATATTGACACGTGTGTTTTAAAGTGGTTCAAACCAATGGCGGCTCTAAGGGGAGAGCCGCCATGCCATGGCTCTACTCTCAGAAAAAGAAATAGCACTTGCTTTGCCAAAATATAGTTAAATTAATACATTTACGAATGAGGAGATTCGAATCTCATAAGCGTTCCAGCTTACGGCCGCCTTGATTTCTTAGCCGCATCCCCAGCTGTTCTCTTACTTGCTCTGGGCCAGCATAGTCTGGCCTGAGCACAGAGGCATGCGCAGAGGCATGATAAAGTCTCCGCAGTTAACGAGCGAGGAGGTGGGGTGGTAGCCCAGTGGCAGCCATAAGACAACCAGCCGTGCCAGCTTGCGTCGTGGCACGATGCGAGAGCTTTTGCTTTGTGTTGCCATAGTTGCAAACTTCGCAGAGAAGTGACTAATCCTGACCGATTTGTAATACTCGTTGGAGAAGTAATTCGCGAGAAAGGTACTTTCCTGAATACTTGGCAAGAATGAACGTAATATCTTCCCCAAATTTATATAACCATTTAGATAGATGCATCTAAAGAGCCATCCAGACTTTTTTGTTATCGATTTATTCCTTAAGAAAAGATATATCCCTTGCTCACACGCACACAGACACTCATGTGTTGCAACTGATGTTGACAACATTGAAGACATTTACTGTACAAAATAACTGCCTAAATATCAAAGGGAATTCGCATCACCAGGGGATTTTTGACTTTAATATTTGTAAAAACTCACATGGAAAATCTATCAGTATAAGAATTTCACTTGGAGATATAATTCAATTTCTTGCATTGAATTCTAAAAATTGTAGATCTACAGTTCATTTAGCAGATAATCATAATTCAGTTGTTAGTAACACCGATTGTTGATGTACCGTCTGCCGTGCTGGGGTTGCAAATTATAAACAAAGCAAGGTGAGAATACCGTGATCGACTCGGTGTCTCTAATTGTTCAGTGTTTTTCTTTTTAGTGAAGTGAAAGTGTCCGATGGTGTGTGAAAGGAAGGGTAGTTAGTAAAGATGAGTCAGATTAGAGCATTATTACATACACAATTTTCCAAGGTACTATATGATATTAAATTAAAAGTTAAACAACTTGGATGTCCCACGACAGATTTAAACATCAATTCTATTTAAAAATATCAAAAAAATGGTAAAGGAAACAGGCGTCGAAATTTTAATAGTCGCATTTATTTCCTAGAAACACTGGCCGACCTCCGCACAGCATGCTACGATGCCAGGGATTGCAGGTTCGAATCTCGGCTTGTGCATCGGTGTTCTTTGTGAGTGTTCACTAATTCCTTATCTTCGCGATTAGCCAAAAGTAGTACAAATGCGAAGTAAAATAAACCAATCTTAGGAACTCTGAATTTTTGTCTGCAATTTTAGTAAACAAAGTTCCATTAAAACTACCTCTTTCATTAGATTTCTATGACATATGCTAGCGAAAATTTTTTGATTTCTTGATCATGTTGGCACTACCCATCATGCCAGCCGCCACTGGTTCAAACAATCACGTGATGCGAATATTCCAATAAGTGTACTGTTCCTGGATGAAGATATGGATAAAACATAGCAGTTGTAAGGTAAGGTGTTGTCTGTTTGCGTCTGAATGCAGTTTTATGTTTAAAACAATGTTATTTCATTGGTGTGTTTTTTATTATATTCTGGTTAATTCGAATTTTTTTGTAGCCCCTTGGAGTTTGAATTAAAAAGAGTTCACTGTGTATATATATCTAGTGCATCAGTTCGAGTCTGCCTGGCTTCAGTCTCTGGGTTTTCAGCCTGTGTATAGGACCAGTGGCAACACACCATTGTGAGGAAATTAGGGAGCTACAAGTGAGTAGCGTAACACGGTTTGGGAAATCTCCTATAATGGCTGAGGGTTCGACATGCAGACCCTGCATCACCCCATTACCAGTTGAAGATTTCCACAGCTCTAGCTAGGAATGTGGGAAGGAGGCAGGCAGGCGAGAGATATGACAAGGACCTTCCAGGGCTGTAGAGCCATGGGTTATTATTATATTACTTTCCCTATGACATGAAACAATAAAAACTTGACATTACAGAGTTTCAGCAAACAAATACCCACAAAGATTTCTCAAACAAGTCCAGACAACTAATCTTACATTCATTTTCATGTCATAGGTTATTTGAAGTACCAATAGGATCTCCATGTTGGTGTCTGCCAATTAACCTTTTGAGTCCCAAGGCCATTTTCACAAGTAAGCCTCACGGTCCCGAGCCGATTTTGAGCAAAATGCAGAGTTTCAATTAAATGAGTGTAGATCGGAGACTAATTGCCCTAGAGAGATGAGTGATATACCACTGTACGCGGAATGAACCAGAGATTCAGACTATATGAAATTTATGCAAATTCGGCGTATATATGGAGGGGAAAGGGGGGAAATCCCCTGAAAATATTTTTTTTTAAAAAATGGGGTTTAGCCCCCCTCCCGCCCCCTCGAAAAAAGTACATGACAGTGTCGACATGCACATGGAAATGATCGCTGACATGTAAGGAACAGAAAAATATTTGCATTATTATCATATGACCAATGTAACTTGAGTTGTACATCCCAAAAGGAATGGTCGGCACGCCACTGATTCAAGCTTCAAAATGCAGCGGTACCTTGAAATGACTTTAGCTCAGAGACTATTTGCCCTGGAGATATGAATATATACCGTTGTACGCAGAATGAATCACAGATTCAGACGATATATAATTTATGCACATTCGGCGTATATATGGAGGGGGAAAGGGAGGATATCCCCTGAAAATACTTTTTTTTTTAAAAAAAATGGGGTTTCGCCCCTCCCCCCCAAAAAAAAGGATATGAAAAGTTCAAAATGCACATAGAAATTATCGCTGGCATGTAAGAAACAGAAAAATATTTGCATCATTGTCGTATGACCAATGTAACTTGAGTTGTAGCCCCAAAAGGAATGGTGGGCACGCCACTGATTCAAGCTTCAAAATGCAGCGGTACCTTGAAATGACTATAGCTCAGAAACTAAATGCCCTAGAGATATGAAAGATATACCGTTGTACGCAGAATGAATCACAGATTCAGACGATATATAACTTATGCACATTCGGCGTACATATGGAGGGGGAAAGGGGGGAAATCCCCTCAAAAATACTTTTCTTAAAAATAATGGAGTTCCCCCCGAAAAAAATGTCAAAATGCACAAAATGCAAAATTTATGCAAATTTGGCGTATATATGGAGGGGGAAGGGAGAAAACACCCAAAAATTATTTTAAAAAATTGTTGAAAAGTTTGAAATTTATATTTTTCCTTGAAAAGAGACGCAAAAGAGAAATCCCATTTCCCGCCTTTTCACCTCCATTTTCATGAAGAAAAAAAAAAGGTGCAAGAAACATTTCTGTTAAATACATGTGTTAGGAACACTATTAAAAAAAATCGAAATTCTAGATAAAAATAGAAAAGTTATAACGTAAAAACTACGACCTTGACACAGCGTCTCGATTGAGACGCTTGGGACCGTGAGGGTTACTTTTAGGTATCTCGATCAAGATGCTTGGGATCCAAAAGGTTAAAATACATCCACTTGGTGCACTCACAAATGGTAATAAAGAAGTGAAACATTTTGCACAGCTCAAAGATACAAATCTTCAGTTTGGAGGCACATAGTGGTTCGGATCCCACTTTAAAATGTAGGTCCAGTCTCGATTAGCCTTACCGTGCATAAACTGGACTTAAAACACCAACTCAAAGCAAAACCAAAACAAATCTTCAGTTGTCATTACTTTGTCTTGCATTTCCTACAAATTGTCCAAAAGGTCAAATTTTGTTTATTTCATTTGAAAAATGGGACTTGTCTGAAATCAACAATAACTTCTATAATAAGACATAAGCAAGTTACTAATATTATCCACGAAAACTAACTTGTAGAGGCTCTATTAATTTCAGTGGCCTCAAACCATCTGCTGAGGAACATGTTGCTTTACTGCTGGGTTGGCTTCCAGTTCCTGTTGTTTCACCATGTGCAGCTAGGAGCACTAGTGTAGCCAGTTCGTCTACAACTTAAACCCAGCACATCCAGCAGACGAACTGTCTAAGGCGAAACAACAGGAACTGGAAGCGAACACAGCAGTGAAGCAACAAGTTCCTCAGGGGATGGTTGCAGAGGCCACCAAAATTAATAGAAACTCTACAAGTAAGTTTTGATGGCCACAGTGGCTCAGTCGGTTACACGTCTGACTACCATGCTAAAGATCCCGGGTTTGATCCCGGCCAGTTCAAATCCGGAAACTTTTCTAACGTTGGAAGTGGCCCCGGCACCCACCCAGCATCGGATAACATGGGTACCTGGGGGAAACCCTGGGGGGTAAAGGCGGTCAGGGGTGTGATGCTTATCACATCACTCCCACTCACCACCGGATCAAGAAAGTGTGGGGCATTACTCCCCACACCCCCTATATGCCTTCATGACATGGTGCTAAGCACAGGGGAGCACTTTAGTTTTTTTTACAAGTAAGTTTTTGCAGATAAATATTAGTAACTTGCTTATGTCTCATTACTATCAAGAACATATTTTATTCTCTGAACATGAATAATTTCTATTACTACAAAACTTTAATATTCACATATTTGTTTTGAGTTTGGTTGGATTTGGCACTAACATTGGTTTCACGTAGTATTAAGATAGGGATGAGAAAGTTTAATCAGTATTTTATTGGTATTGGCCGATATATAAATGGCATATCGAAGTGTTGGTCATCCGTAAAATTGCTAACAATATTACAAATTCAATATTTCTATCAATAGTCTACAACCGCATCAAATTTTTCAATTTCACTATTGTTTCTCATGAATATGCAACCTGGTTTTGTGAAGTAAATTTCTGAATACACATTTTCTTCTGAAATAAACTCTTGACAGCCACATGGCTAAAATTTTAAAAAAGAGGTGAATTAACTGTTGATTGTCTTCATAAAAAATGTTCCCCTGTGCATAGCACCACGCCATGAAGGCGTATAGGGGGTGTGGGGGTAACGCCCCACACTTTCTTGATCCGGTCGTGAGTGGGGTGATGTGATCAGCATCACGCCCCTGACTGCCTTTACCCCCCCAGGGTCTCCCCCAGGTACCCATGTTATTCGACACTGGGTGGGCACCGGGGCTGCTTCCATCGTTAGAAAAGTTCCCGGATTTGAACCGGCCGGGGATCGAACCCGGGACCTTGAGCATGGTAGTCAGACGCGTTACCGACTGAGCCACCGCGGCCTAGTTGGGAGCACCAGTTCTCACCCAGGGATCGGGATTAAGACGATCTGCCCTTCCTCCAGGAAGGTAACCACCGAATTGCGACACGTGACAGTAAATAAAATTTCAAATACTTTATAATTAAAATGTCCAAAATCTTTAATCACGAATCGTGCGCGTACATACTGATTCGCACAAGTTAAAAGTTATAATTTGTTGGGTCATGCATGCTCGTAGGCAGTGACAAGCAATTTATTTAACACGAAAGTCCACACACCGCCTTCACAGTTAATAGCAAGACCTCAACTGTGTAACCGCAACCACTCACATCAGCCATGGCTTCACAACTGAAATGCTCCACACGACCTTGAATGCAGGGATACCAGACAGTGCTGTCTGTGACCATGAAAGCAGTGTTACCAATACCACAACCAAAATTACACCGACATTACTCTCCGTGACACACAAACCCAGGGGTATGTCTTCATATAATACTTATTGGTATTTCAAGAGTGTCAGCTAAAATTTCATGTTGGCCCTGCCTTACATTCAATTAACCATAGTTAACAATCTGCATTATAACAGGATATAATTCCATACCTGCTCTATACATATACGGAATTTGCAAAGAGATCCTATTCTGCAACCAGGTGCCAATTCCATTGAACTTCATTCCACCTCCCACAACAAGGATGCAGCCGTACATCTTCCTCTTCAAATCCTCATTGGCTGAAATTATATTTCAATGCATGACTAAAAAATGTTTAACACTGCTTGGAGTCAGTGTAACGAACTGTGTAGAAAAGTTATCAAAAATTATAGTGATAATGTCAAAATTTTGTACACATATTTGAGCACCAAACAAAATATCGAATAAATGGTCTCTGTATTTAATACAAACATGGATGTTCACATGCTCTTGCAAACAATTCCATGTGGCATTATTGCCTACCTTGCATTAAAGAAAGTTTTTTTCTTCAGAAATTTAAATACATAATGCCGCTTCAGGTCAAACATTAAGCTTTATACATTCCTCTTACAAATTTCATGACAATTTCAAATGTGCTGTATTGTGATTATTTTAGTTTTCTCTCTTACCCCTCTAGTTAATTGAAATTATGAAGATGGATGATGTACTGATGAAATAAACGATGGAGTACACAAAGATGTCATGCCTTACTCAAACACACGGTTTCAATATTCTTCCTCAAGAAAGGATGATTGCATGTGAAATTATGTCTGCTTTAAAAGCAATAAGCTGTTTGTTTGTGACTAATTCCTTTTTACATGAGAACATATATTATTTGTGAGAAAAATTCTGGGATTGTCAGTAAACAACTCCCTTTGACAGTAGTTACCTCCACCATCAATATTCTAGACTTAGAGTATTTGGAAGAAACTTGAGAAAGCTTCATTCATTATGTCTATCAGATTATTTGTTGCTGCTGTTTGAATTGAGTCAACATGCCACTTTCCTTTCAGCACATTTTTTAATTGGAGAAACAAAAAAAAACCTGCTTTTATTCGGAAATCTTCTCACACCACAAGTATGTCCTGGCATTTTCATACTACAGGAACCAAATATATGATATTCAACAGTCTCCTTTAACCCGAATTTTCCCATAAAATTTGATGCACAAATGTGGCAATGAACAACCTGGGAGCCATGTTGAAAGTAGTCGTGGATAAAGATGGCCTAGATCATGGATAATCAGACACTGGTACTCTGTTTTGAGTGCTGTTCAAATACAACGGTTCATGATAAAAATCTGGTTTCCACAAGCTTGTTGTCAGAGCTTCAAGGTTTCAAATATCTTTCCAAGGGTAACACGAGACTTAGCATCCACTCTGTTCCTCTTTTACATTCATTATTAACAAAAACTAGTCTGTGATTCTGACACACAGCATGTTTGTAAAGGACTCCCTGCCACCTGGCAGAATACCATTGAGCAACCATTCAGGAGTATGTAGATGTAGACATCATGTGCCATGCTCAAATAAAACGAAACAGAACCATTTGGGTCCTGGAATTTCTCTAAGAACAGGTAGTGCAAGCAATGAAAACAAGTAAGAACAGGAAAACACTTACGACATCTTTCAATGCTTTGCAGCACAGCCTGATCCAGACTGAGAAGTTGATCCGGAATCAGCTCCCGGCCTTCTGTCTCTCTCCCTGAACTTGTTGCCACAGGATCATCTACAACAATGTCTTCCTCCAGCTGACCTGATTCCAAGGCTTGTACAGAATCCACATTTGCTCCTAAGTCACTCCCTTGGGCATTGCTCGCCTCCAATGCTTCCTTTGCTCCTCTCCGCTGTCAATAAGAAGCATTCACTTACATTTGCATGTATTTCTAGCACACACAAAAGATGTGCTAATGTAGAAACTTAGTGAAAAATGCAGGCTGAACCAGGATTCAAGTGCTGGGATCATTTTCATACTGTATGATGGCTCTGCCAACTGAGCTGCTTAGGTAAAATAGTGGAAGTGAAAAATCAGGTGAAGTAAAAACTGGATTGGTAGCTCCGTTGATAGAAAAATGTCACCATAGGCTGGAGACCCAGCTTCAAGTCTTGTTGAGCCTCTTAACTGTTTGCTATGCAATTTTCATGAACTTCAAGATCAACGAAACTTGTTTTACCAAAAGTGACAAATTTTCAACATTAAGTTTACTGATACTCATAGCCAACCGAACACAAATGATTTAGTAGGAATTGTAGCTTTCCTGGTGATGTGATTCAAACAAGTGTTCTCGGGTTACCAACCAGGTTAATTTGGCATTAGCATCCAACTTTTGAGTGCATACATTGCTCTCATGTTATCAGGGAAAGTTAATTGGAGACCAAATATACGGTTAAATATATGTGTATGAAGTGGCTCTGTAGGACAGAGTCTAGCTCCGTCACTCAAGAACACTCTTCGAACAGATCATTTAGAAAAGAACATGGGGTGGTCGCTAATTACATCATTTTATATGACAACAGATAAGCTTTCTGACTGCCTAAACCAGTGGCGCAGGAACGTTTTTCATTTGCGGGGGGGGGGGGGGGGGGGTACAAAATTCAGCCTCCCATATATACTATAAACACACATACTACTGCACCTAAGCCAAGCGTCAGGTTAACCTTGCAGCAGGTTTTATGTATCAATCCGCGCGAGAACTGAGCTCAGAATCTTCCGTGCCAGTCTTTCCTCAACCGCCGAGCTGCTTACATCGGAGACACTGAGAAAATCTACAGTATTGCCAACCGCACAACACATCAAAACCCGCATGCATGTCAAGTGGATTGTATTTTTGCTTCTCTTTGTCTCCTGAAACATAACATTTTAAAAGTACTTTCTGCGCATATATTATTTAATAAATGTGTCATTAATATAAGAGCGAAACAACTTCTAAACATGAGAGCATGTGTGTATATTTCGAGCACGCAAAAATAAAAATAAACAAAGATAAAAGTAAACAACGATAGGCCCCTCTTGAATTTAATGACAAATTATTGTTTTTGGTTTAGAAAGAAATAGATTTATGAAAAACTTGGTTGCTTCGTTCGCAATACATCCGTTACTGTAAGACACACGCACTTCAAGTTGTACCACCAAAAAAGCATGATTTGTTATTGGTGATATATACAATCAGGTGCATTGTCTGTCGCTATTACTCTGGTTTCAATTTATGAATCACTTCACTAAACCAGGATTCAAATCTTGGTCTGTCTATTTGTTGCTGATAATCACCCTTCCCTTTCTTTGCGCTGAAAAGTAAATATGCGCCTTCAACAAAGCTTTCATTGCCGCCAGTGGGTGAAACAATAAGCCTCCCCCTTCCCCTCATCGTCGGTTTCTTCAGCCCTGGCGATGGTTTTGCATGGTGGTATCCTTCCATGGTTTATTCCCCCTTCCCCCACTCATCGAGTTGAAGGACGTCTCGTCCAAATAATAAACATGTTTCTTCTCACTGCGATATATTTTAATACCGTGGAGATTCTTTTGTCGTCAAACAACAAACAATCGTTTCCTCTTGCTAAACTCAAACCGCAAATCATTCAACACCCGTGATACAATTCGTGTGCACATTGACGGCAAATCACCTCACGCCCTGTTTTACTTTGATCTTGTTGATGCAAGGAGGATTATGCATTTAAAACAACTTGCTTGACTTTGAAGAACATTTCCTTTCGGATGAAGCCCAAAATAACATTCGGGTAAAACCGCGCGATGAACAGGAGATTCAGCCATTCTCGCCGCTCTACAATAAACATAGGGTTAAAATAGTGGGATGTGCAACACTGGTATCAGCGATTTCACGCGCTCTGCAACGCATTCAGTCTCGCTCGACTCGCTCTAAGTTTCAATGTCTCTTCAACGCAATACAGATTCGAGTTGGCGAATCTGCGGTTCTAAGTTCGTCTGCACAGTGATTGCAACCAATTAAGTCCATACCTGCTAATCAATGTATTATTTTGTCTGTATATTACAAATTAAATAACTGTTTTCTTGCAAGTATGCAGTTGTGTCGGAATAGAACCCGTCTCAGTGGAACTATATTCTTGCGCGCACGTTTGGATCTACATATGCTAAAACCTGCTGCAAGGTTGACCTGACGCTTAGCTTAGAAATATATTTCGGGGGGTCCAACCAAGTGTTGCAATAATAATAATAAATAATAATAATTATTATATTTAATTAAATTAAAATATTAATTAAATATGTAAGTTAATTAATACTGTATTGTTGTTATTACGTGAATAGGTAAAATATAGTAAAATAATAGAGATATAACAGCATCTAGCTTGCATGTAGTTAAGATCGCCAAGATTTGCATAAAAACAACTGCCCTGGCAAGGAACTTAATGTCAAATAGAAAAATATTTGAATATTTATTGAATAATAAACAAAAGTTAGATCCAATTAACGAAAAGTAAAGTTTCTGATTAATATCTTATGGATATTATCATTAGTTGTGTGCATAAATCTTTGGAACCTTTCAAAGCCGTATGAGCCAAATTCCTTGCCTTCCAATACGTTCAGCGGAAATAACCATCGATTATATAACAAATGCTAAACAATTATATTTTGATTATTTACTTTTACTTCTTGGTAAGTCTTTCGGGGGAGTGTCCGGACACCCTCCTAAATGCATCCTTGATACTTAGGTATAATGTGAAGGCATGGGAAATATTCTATTTTAGAACAGCACACACGAATGTCCTGTTATATAATGCAAAATTTGCATAACTATTTTTTTTCTTTATTTTTCTTAGAATTTATGTTTCTTTAAACAGATTTTAAAACCAGATAACAATTCTGAAACATATATAGCTCTGGACTTCGTTCTGGGCTTATTTGAATTTTGTGAAAATTGCGAACAAAGATACATCCATTCATTTTAATGCAGGTTGAGATTAAAGGGGGTGAGGAGGATCTTCAGCCACCCCAAATAGGAATAATCATCTGGATATACGTAGAAACCACATTATGAATATATCATACTTATAGAGTTCCACTTCAGTTCATTCTAATTTTAAATTCCCATAGCTACGCACAAAAATATCTTTAAACAATTTATGGCAGATGTGTACCACATCCAATGTCTTTTAGAAGCCATGTATTTGGTATTTACTCAGACATCTGTAGGGCGTTGTATTAAAAAAAGAAAAAGACTGACTTGAGATGGTTCCTGATCAACTCGTAAGAAGTCTAACTTTGAAATATTTGTGAAACATTTGACAAAGCATTTATTTGTTATATAATTAGCTGTACCTAATGACACTCTTAAAGCACTGAAAGTACTTGAATTACATATACTAAAATCGAAATTCTTCAGATCTCGGAGGAAGCAAGGAAAGCCATACGGTCAAAGGTGTTGTTTTCTTTTCAATCTTTGGTGGACAATATGAAAAACTGGCCAAGGTTTCTTTTTGTATGTAGTGGTATTAAATGCAAATACATGCGTGTATTTTAGAGTGACATGTCAATTTCTCGTTTATGTGAAAAGCTAAACTTCAATATAAGCAAAAGCATGTGCGCGTCACAGTTAAAGATATTTGCATCTACAAAGAAAATCCAAAAAACATTCCCACCTCGCCGGCCTCCGTGGCGGAGGGGTTAGCTTAGCGTGCCAAGACGCCAGAGATCCCAGGTTCGAATCCCGGCCTGGGCATGGGTGTTATTTGTGAGTATTCATCAATTTCATTATATCATCACTCATCCTCAACTTCGCGATTAGCCAAAAGTGGCAGAAATGAGAAGTAAAATAAACCAAATAAATCAATCAAACATTTTCATCTCACTCAAGGACTTTGCGAATCCAATCCAAAATCTACCAATAGAACCTGCAGTGAGTTTCATTTATCTCGTGCATTCATATGACTAATGTAATTTTCTTACAGTTTAACTTTAGGGTATAACTTAAAATGGCATTGTGTTTGTGTTGCATTCGATATCAAAATTTGATTTTAAGTAATTAATGTCCAATTATAAGTATACCTAATACATAGGTAATAATAATTCCCTCCCCGCTCCTCTGATAATATCGCAAATTGAACCCTGTTGAAATGTCAAAAAAAAAAAATTCATTTCACCTACGAATGATATTGCGATGCAATGAGTCGAGAATTGTCACAGCCTCATCTCGTCTCCTGTGTGGCGAGGTCCTTCTCGTTCATGTTTGTGTTTATTTTTGTTTCGGTTTCCACTCTAGATTCACTTCATGCTGATAGGCTAATCGGGACTCTATTTTCAAAATCTCTCAATATATAGGTTTAAGTATAGTTTTCCGAACACCCCCTTGCAAAGTTATGAAAAATATGGGTGAGGTACAGCAGTACATTGTACCCCCAAGTTGGTCTGTAGTGTCTCGTCTCGTTCGTGTAAGTATTTCGTTTTGGAAAATTCCATTTTAAATATTCAAAAGAAAATGGGATCAGTCATATACTCTTCTGATGAAGAGTTGTATCTTATCTTCGAATCGATGTGACCACTTCTTTAGAAAAGTGTACCCCCCCCCCCCCCCCCTTTACGCAAAGGAGCATTCGTCTGCAGCTTGATTGTCTGAGAGCAAATCTGATTCCATTATTCCACGTACATTTTAAACAATTTTCATCTCCTTTAAGAGGTTTCCAAGAATAGGTCAATGAACTAACTAGTAGCAACCACAATGTAGTAGAATAAGTTTACAATGGTTTGAATTTCTGTGGTAAGGAAGATTATGTTTAGGCCTGTAAGTTATAAACAATATACACTTTTTTTTATTGGGCGAACTTAAAATAGGTTCTTTTAACAGTAGCACCTTGCGTCTGCTGTCAAATTAGCAAGGAGGGTACAGGGGGTACAACTCGATTTACGGATTTAGGGAGTACAGTACCCCCTTCAAAAATTTAGGGGGGTACAATGTACCCCTGTACCCCCCCCCATTCCTGCGCCACTGGCCTAAACTATTTCACATACAAAATCTTAGATACAATATATTAACTATGGTCAACAGGAGGCAGCTGTGCAACCTCTTTACTTATTTATATGTATATTTATCCATGTACTTGATGCTGAATGTAAACCTGTGTAATTTTGTTTGAAAAAGTATGCTTCTGCAGGAACAGCAAACAGTGGCATATATTAGAAGTAAACGATATCTCAGCAAACAATTGTCACTTACATTGTTATGACTGTAACCATTATTATTTTATTACTATTTGCACATTATTTATACTTAGAAATAGGCTAATGTTAATTTGAATACTTATTTTTTCTTTTGTTTTATTTCTTTATTTGTATTTTTGCCATGTTTCCACAGAATTGTAATTTTTTCTTTAGTTTTATGTCTCCATTTGTACTTTTTCCATGTTTCCATAGAATTGTAATTAGTATTATACTCTCTATCCCAAAATAATAGTCCCATTTCTGCAGCTAGCAATTGTGAGATAAGACCAGCTTCCAAGGTTGTGCATTATATTCTGTATTCTCAAGTACTTTTCCTGTGTCCCGTGACCATCAGTAGCTCAATTTGCTGTGTCCACTTGTTTCTCAACTTCTGGAGCCAATGTGTTTGTTGGAGATATACTACATATATGGGAGCGAGATATGTATGAATATTTTTGTGAACTGAAACATGGGGGCTGGATTATAGCCTACTGCAGATGGAAGAGCTCTATGGGACTGAAGCCATACTCTCTGTTCTTTTCTTGCAATTTTACAGTCGGCAACAAGCACAAGTTCTGGCACAAATGACACCTCCCCTCCAACATCTGGCAACAACAATATCACATGACACCTTTCTCCATAGCAGCAGACTATTCCACACCTCCTCCTGAGAAAGGAATAGATTACCTCCTATGCTGCTGCTTCTTTATATGTGGGGACCTTAGTATATCATCAGTAATAACTAGAGACCCGATTTTAAAGGAAATTCCTTTTCTTATTTTTCAACACTGTCACATACTCGTTGTTCTTGATCGGATTAAATTTCTAAGGCTGAAGATAACACCTTGTCTGTTGCCAGAAGTTATAGGTAGGAATCTATCTGTTCTCTTCTCGAACAGATTTATATTTAATTCAATTGTCAGACTATTAACCACAAAAATTTGTGTTGAGTCAGTGCCTTTGGAATTTATTTGGTCTCTTGATGTCACCAGCTCACGTTCTACTGCTATTCCAGGAACACACTTACAGCTTGATTAACTTATCAATGCTGCTGATTCCTGTGAGTAAATCAAATGTCTCGTTAGTATGAATTAGGTACCTGAGTGAATACCCTGGGTTGTCTTAACTGCTGACGATGCTGGTGATGACCAACGAAAGGTCCTGGTTAGGTTTAAGCAAATACCTCTCCCCCTTCCAAGTTTCTGTAAGAATCCTCAGACAGCGATGTCTTCAACCAACAAGTAAATACCCAGTTGGTGGGACAGTTGGGGTGGAGAGCACACGAGTAAATACCCAGTATGTCTCGTTGTTTCTGTGAAATTTCGCTGCTTTTATAGCCGGAGTTTGTTGATTGCATTGCTATGCAGTATTCAACTGTCTGAGCATTGCTAAGGTGATAATTTAGATACTAGTTCTTCTGGCTTTCCATAATTTACAAGTAATACTCCAAAATTATCTTTCAATTTTTAAATCTTCTGAGATTATAATCTTTCTTAATTTCTGCAGCGTTAATTTTAATATTCGCTCTTCCAGTATTTTCCAGAAAGTCATTTGAGAAAGTGGCAATCGTATAGAGTCTCCTAACTCACAGATGACAGGAAAGTGGCGCTTGTAGAGAGGTACCCATCAACACATATCATGGAATAAATAACAACAGTGTTGATAATTATCTTCCACTAACAAGATTTCATGGTTTTGATTTCCCTCTTTTTCCCTTTTTCAGCCCACATTCCCTTTTTACCCAATTTTTAAATACATTTTCCTTTCTGGTCTGGGGCATTACCCCCACACCCTCTATACGCCTTCATGGCGTAGTGCTAAGCACAGGTGAGTACTTTACCTTTACCTTTTTTCTGGTCCCTTTATTGACTAGTTTTTCAGCTACATTCCCTCTTTTCCCTTTTTAAAAAACATCTTCCTTGTACCCTTTATTGATAAGAAATCAAATATTTTGTACAACTATATTTTTCCTAAACAAAACATTCAACAATTGTATATTTGGTGCAGCTTAGAGGAAAGAAAGCACCTTCTACCTTACCTTCCCTCCATGAGTATTGGGAGCACGTTGCATATGAAATGTAATGTGTCCTTTTCTATATGTGAATTGGATATATGGTACTATCATTTAAAATAATATTTTTAGCTGAGTGCAAACATAAATTATAGTCCTTTTTCATTTCCTATTTTTGGCAATAATTTTCCCTTTATTTGTCCTTTATAGAGTAAAATTTTTCCCTTTAAAATCCGGTCTCTATAGCAAAAACATTTTTTTCTTTTTTAAAGTTCTGTTTTAATTTTTTCCTTGTTCCATCTACTTACACTAGTCTCCCGAAGATAGTTATCATCATGTGGATCCTCTGGGTCTCCAGCATATCTCTTCTGAACATGAACAGTTTTTGCCCCTGTGACTCCAAACAGCTCTGGTTGAAAGAGGCTTAAAGGAGCTATAATGCACTCATCACCAACCTACAAAGATATTTAATTAAAATAATCAGTAATGGGCATCATTTTCTGCTACATTAATTTCTTGTGTTGTCACAGACTTCTGTGATGACCCAATTGAAAGCCAGTAGAATTGTTACAATTCAGATGTGTTGATAACCAGAAAATTGAACAACAACTCCTCACTGTATTCATACTAGGACAAAATGTACTACCTATTCGTTTCTGTATGCCTCATGTATTGGATTGATTTGCTGTTTTAAGTCCAATTTATGCACAGTAAGGCTAATAGGGACTGGACCCACAGTTTAAAGTGGGATCCGAACCACTATGTGCCTCCACCGGGAATCGAACCCGGGACCCCTTGGTTACAAGGCGACGACGCTACCACTGCGCCATCAGGGAGGCCTGTATGCCTCATGTGAACTACATTTAATAAAATAATGACAGAGTATCCTATGCTCCAGAAGGGTTATATATAAGTTTCAGCCACAAATGTTTCTTGGAATGTTTTCTCTAAAGTACATTTCTGTTAATTCTATACATAAATCTAGAGACATGCATATTTAGTTTTTGATGAAAATACGAAATGTGAAATAACACATTTGTAATACAAATTTTCCATGTTTCTGAAAGGTGTGAGGTGCAATTTCTTAGGCCTGTTTTGTCATGAAAAAATGCGAAATGAACTGCAAAATGCAAAATAAGACTTAAACCCGAAATTTTGAGTTGATTTACCGATGTGACACTTTCTGAAGTCAGAATTATCCTGCGAGTTATGCAATTCATGCTGTAAATATTTGAGAAGCAAAAATGGACCCCTTTATACAGGAATAAACTTCATATTATAGCAACGACATAAATGTGTTATTAGAATGGATATGTTTATTTTGTGTAGTAAGTGGAGTTTTTAAATCAAATTTAGGAATATATTCACAATTTGAAAACCAAAATGTCACATTATATCTAAAGATATCCGTTTGGCAGTTACGCGGAGATAGGCTTATCAGAGTTACCAAAATGTAATTTTATATACCACTTTTTCACTGCTACAACAGCAAAATTTTAATTTATTTACCACTTTTGAACCTGAAATTGACTCTGTTTTTGTACCGAAAGTTTGCTTTTTTACTTACAAAAAATATGTGCCTCTACATAAAGCTAATCAAAGTCAGCTGCTTACATACATTAATTAAGGAGGCGAATGAACCATTCATGACATTTTGGTCAAATTTATGTACAAGAGGGCTATCCAGAACTCAACTTCTGTTTGGCAGACAAAATATTAAAAACTTGATGCAGAAACATGGTGCATGTACAGTAGCCACAAGTAATCAGTAATCGCCAACACACACCAATGACTGTTTATATTCTTCAGTATTGTACGAGCAGCATCAATGCTACCACCAGCTGTGATTTATCTCTGGCAAGCAGAAGTAGTAAATGCCACCGAGACTCATCACCAATTGTGTAGAATGTATGAGGAAAGTGTAGTGAGTGATGGTGATCAATGGGTCTGTACACATACACATGATGAGGGGGTCAAGAATGACATTCAATTGTGACAGATGAACTCATTCAAAAGGTTGACCAAAGTGTGGTCATGTTTCATGAGCGATTATCATCTCTTAGGACCAAGCTGAAGTGCTGGTTGGCTACAATGTGTGGACCTCATGAGTGGAGTCAACAACTGGCTGGACACGCTGACGATACTGTTCTTTGATGAAGAACTGCAGAAGCTTGTGCCAGGGTATGAAAAGTGCCTCAATTTTGGGTGGTGACTATCAGGGGTGTATCCAGAAAGATTTTTTTGGAGGGGGGATCCAGCCAGGTGTGCCTCTCCTCCAAGGTCAATGGCGTTTGCCAATCTATAATAATACGATGATAGTTATCTAGTTTATTGTTATTATTGTGTTTTGATTTTCTTCGAATCATAATTTCAGAATTGAATGTCTGTTGACACTTTTCACAAGAGGTATGAAATATTTCATTGAACTCTTCATTTGAAATTTCACGAAGTCTCAGAAGTAGTTCTGTGATGTATCTTGGCTAAGAAAGAGCAGAGGCTAAATTTTAATGAGGTCTCTAAATACTTTGACAACTGTTTAGTAAAACTTAAAAACCTTTCTCAGATAAAGGGTACAATTAAGAAACCCCCCCATTTTATCAACTTCGGCTAGAAGATCAGTGATGGTTCACTCGGGCAGCTGCACTTAACTGACAAGGTTTAAGGAATTTAACAAAAACATGAAGTAAATCGTGTTTCTCTAGAAATTGAGTTTCACACATTGACAATAGTTTTTCTTTAATGTCTGGTACATAATGCAATATATTTGTTTTTAGTATTTCACCTCTGCATACATCATTTTTAAAAAAAACACACATCAACTTCACTTGCTGTACCAAAACAGTTTCTCACTAAAAAAAAAAAAACCTTTAGTGGATGTTATTTTCAGAACCCATAAAAAAATAAAGGAATGGGGGGGGGGGGGCAGGACCCGCTGGATACGCCCTTGGTAACTATGTTTGTAAATAATGTCAGTACGTAGGAGACTTTTGTACATAATAAATATTTTCTCTTCACTTTTTCTCAGCCAATTAGGAGTTGATTCCTGAATAGTTCTCATATCTCTTTTCCTCCAGTGTCTATTATTTATTATAATTGCAGGAGGATACATTAAACATAAGAATCAATGAAATTGAAGAAACACTCATGATAGATTCACTGACATTTCTGTACATTAAAAATGGCAATACAGACCATATTGAATGTATAATGAAAAAGCAATTAAAACATTATGTACATAGAAAGTTGGAACTTAATTATTACTTGCATTTACCATGCATTGGCACTTACCTGAAGAGTAAATTTTTGCGTTGGCAGTTTTGGTTGCCTTACTATGAAGTTCTTCTCCTGAGGGCCGCATATGTCCTAAGTATCAGAAAAAATACAAAATTCTACATTAGACTGATTGATTGGTTGGTTCATTTCACTTCACTTTTCTGTAAGTTTTGGCTAAACATTAATACATACATGCTTATGCACAGGGCCAGATTCAGGCTTAGGCCCAGGCCTAGGGGCACACAAATTTGGGTGCAGATCCACGGGAGGGCAATCGCCCCTCAAAATTGTAAGCGTTTTGGATATATTATGTCTAATATTTTTGAAGACTCAAAAGTTCTGTCTTTTATTACCAAGTATAGGCTATTCACCATAGGCTGGATTAAAAAAAAAGGTTTATGCTTATGACAGAGTAATCAAAACTGGACCTACAGTTTAAATTTGGATTCGCTACTGTGCAATATACCTGAAAAGGGGATCAAATCCGAGACCACATGAGAGAATACATTTTTGTCTTTTTGTTCACTTTACTTCTCATATCTGAACATCCAGTTTACTGTGACAATGGGAGAAATTATGATAATGACCTCTATTTTTGCAAAAAATATAGTCTAGAATGTAGAAGGAAACTTGGTTCCTGTTTATAGTACAACATATTATTTACACAAAAAGTGCAAATGTAAGCTAGAATTGATTCTCGGCGAGGTGAGGTACCCAACCGATATTCACCCTCCCAATTGTAACTTCTGGATCCGACATTGGTACAGACTTATATCAACAACAAATTAAATCATGTTCAACATTCACAGAAAATAGAGAACGACAACACTTTATATCCAACCTTGATTATACATATATGCACACACACACACACAAACAAATTATATATGCTGATTCTCTGTTCATATAATACAATAATCTAAATAAACAGGTCACAAGATATATATATATATATATATATATATATATATCTCACAATTACAAAAACTTTTGCTCTTTAAAATTTCAATCAGAGTTACCATGTTTTTCTTTTTCAGGGTGTCTACTATTTTATAAAAACAAAATTCCTTGACTTTTTCAGGATTTCCAGACCAAGTCATTAGAACAATTATTGTATTTAAATATAGTCACTGTCCTTCTCGATGGACTCTTGACAGCGGAATGGAATGGGTTCGAGTCTGCCTGGGTTCAGTCTCTTGTGTTTTCGGCCTGTGTGACAACCTACCATCGTGATGAATTTGGGGAGCTATGAGTGAGTAGCGTAACTCGCTCTGGTAAATCTCCTATAACGGCTGAGGGTTCGACGTGCTGACCCCACATCACCCCATTACCGGTTGAAGTTCTCTACATCTCTAGGTAGGATTGTGGGAGGGAGACTGGCAGTCCGGAGATAGGCCAAGGCCCTTCATGGGCTGTCGAGCCACTGGTTATTAGTTAATATTATAAGATGGTCACCATACTTTAGCTAAACATCACACACAGAATTCTACTTAACCAAGTTTTTAGAATATTCACTTCACATGTTGAAAATAATAATGAGAAGAGAAACTGAATAAAAATTGACTGTTTGATAGGAGTAACAGGGGTGAGCTTTTACGAAATACGTGCCACATATTGACTAATGGTTAACCAAGATCCTATTTTATAAAAAATCAAAACAATTATATCTAGGCTTACCATACATCCGGGATTAGCCCGAACAGTCCTGGTTTTTTAGTGCTGTCCAGGGTGATGTCCGGGATTGCAAAATGTCCGGGGTTTTGAGAATCTGAACATGAAAATAGCTACCGGTATTGAATAATCACAACCAGAATTTAAGACCGGCAAGGATCGATCAATTATCCGCTGAATGTTAAAATTAATTCAGAACTTTTATGTTGTGAACTTTATGATGTTATTAAAATAAACAAGCCATTTCTGAAAAAAGTCATGTCTGGTGAAAATTACAACTGAGTCAACTAACAGATAATGCTACCTAGAACAGAGAGGTTTCCTAAACATTTGAAAATTAATTGATGGATTTTAGAAAATAATGTTAATATTTTTTCTTGTACAATTTATAGTTTAATGTTCCAATAAAATGTTAAGGCTTTTAAGTAATATAAATTTATTTTTGTAAAAAAAACTGAAATTCAGCAGTAACGAGTTGATCGCGAATATGTCCTGGGTTGGACCCAAAATAATATGGTAAGCCTAATTATATCATAAACAATACATACTAAATAAAAGTATGGTAACATTTAGTAATATAGGTATTAATCCCAATATCTAACAAACCCAAACCAAAAATTGCAATAAAAAAATGGTATAGCCATGTAGTGTAGTAGATTTCTATTAGTTTAAAACATGGCCCCTTTTCCTTCAGTATTTCATATAAATTTTTTACTGTAACTACTGGTAATACTCAGTACATAAAACTGAAGTTTAGTTTGCCCACAACCAATTTAAAATTTCTTTCTTGTCCTATTTTCCTTTGCTCTAAAAACTATTTTAGTGCACTACTACAAAAATGTTGATTTTTCTCCAGGAAAACAGTAAATTTTCCTGACATTTCCACGACTTTTCCAGAAAAAATAAATTTTCTGGCTTTTCCAGGATTTCAAGGTTTTAGACTGGCTGGCAGACACCCTGTTTTACATTAGTTTGTAACAGAACCAATTAGACACAGATTCCAGAATAATACTCACCAAGTTTACATGGCAGAAGTTTTCCTTCAATTGATGAAGCAACATCCCATGCAATCGATTTGCAGAGTTGCATTGCTTGTAGGGGAACGCACACTTCTGCAACAACCAATGAAAGATCTGCGTAATATCTCCTCCTCCATAATCCATTCTCACCTATAAAACAGTATAAGAGAAACCTGTATAACATTCATTGCTAGTTTTTGAGTTCAGAAATACAAACAATGCAGTATAGAAACTTAACTCTCTCTATCACATCAAGTGACCAGTAGAAAAATCTTCACAATTGTTTGCTACCACATTCATTATATGATTTTATTAGAACTGATATACATGCTCACGAGGAATCTCAATAGTCAAATAACTACTGGCCTTCATTATAAGAAAATAAAACAGAATTAAAATTTCATGGATGTAAAAGGTAAAAATAATAAAAGGTTAAGAGACCTGTGATCAGGAGCTATTACATCTCAAGAAGGGATACTTTGTTTCTACCTTTTACATCTCTGAAATCGAAACAACTCTTGTCCTAATTTACTCACAATGAAGCACAATGGTATTTTTCTCATTTTACATCACCTTTCTGCCAGCAAACAAGCAGCGGCGAATCAGGTAATCAGATGACCCAGCTATAATTAAAAAGAAAAGTTCTTAAAATCTTCACGATATTCTTTCGAAGCAATCTTCAATTCATACATTTCTTTGCTTCCAGCATGCGAATGATCCTAACCATTTGCCACTGAATGTCTGAGAACCTTTCTCCAGCTGGAGGAATCTCCAGGCAGGGTGAGATTTCACTGGCTCCCTTTAAATCCCTTGATAAGGAGGGAGAGGGGAGGGGAGGAGACACTGCTTCTCAAGCACGGTAATTCCGTGACCAGGGCAACCTCTTTCTGGAGAGAGTCCTTTGCCCTTCCCTCAGCTGGCGACCACTGACCTCCTAGCACCCTTCTCTGCCATTCTACCCCGATGGCCTTTGTATCGTCGCTAAACAAAGCTGTGTTGTTTACAGCAGGGAAATTTCTCAGGAACGGGAATTCTGGGTTCACAAATTACATACTGAAAAGGGAAGCAGGGGAAATACACCTGAAAATGTGCGAGAAACAGAGAAATCTGAATAACCAATTCTATGCTTTTTCTCATTTTACATTTGTTTCTGTCTTCCTGATTTCTGCTATTTGAACAGAAATTTGAGAAAGGGAAAAAGCTTAAACATTGAAGATGACGATAATTAAATAAATTAAAATTTAAAGCTCAAGTAATTAAAACTGACCTCCATGGTGGTGGTGCGCTTAGCACAGCTCCTTAAATGCCAGAGGTCCTGGGTTCTAGAATCCTGGCCTGGGCATGGGTGTTCTTTGTGAATATCTCTTCATCAATTTCATCATATCACTCATTCCCATCATCACGATTAGCCAAAAGTGGCAGAAATGCAACGTAAAATAATAATAATAATAATAATAACCTAATTCAATCAATCAATTAATGGAGTAATTATAATATTTTATGCTGACTTTTTTTCTCCATTTTTGTATTTAAAAATGCGTGATTATTTTCTCTCTATAGCCTTCAAAAGCAGTGAGACTACTTCTTTGATCGAAATGAATAATTTTTGAAAGGGAAAGGTATCAGAAATTATATATATATATTAGTTCATTTATGTTGCTTTTCACCCTCTTTAGAAAAATAGTGATGATGAAGATGAACAATGAATGAAGGAAAATATATAAAGAACAAACACAATGATTCTAACTTACAGGACCTCGAGCATAGCAGGAAAATGTTTAGCATCCAAAAGGATTTTCATTCTTAACCAGGCAGGAACACAACAGAAGATTGGTGCGAGGAACTGAATGCATGTCGTAGCTGGCTTTGTGTTGTACTTGGTGTTCCTATTGGCAATTTGAACATTTATTATCTATGAAAAAAAACAACAAAAAAAACAGTTTCGCAGAAAAAGTGAGTACCAGTTTCTCCGTATTTATTGTTTAGGTTTTAGTGGTTTAATAGTCATGCAAGTGCTGTGTTTATAAAGTTAAAGACAATGGATATAATAAAAGATTTGCACGTCGAACTATTTGGAATGACATCTTTTCCAGAGAATTGCAAATCGCTAATGCAGGTATGACAGTACCATCTCTTGATCCACAGGTCTTGAACTTACATTTCCATGTATAAAAACAAAAATCGGGCTCAAGCCACTGGATAATTGGGTAACTTGAATTTTTCACTTAAATTAATATTGAGGGATATTATTTCACTAGTACATGCCTTTCATGTTATGTACTCGTATTTTCTAGGTTCTCTCTTTTATAGCTTTGTTACACTTTTTTATTTTATTATTTGAAATCTTACACGTATATATTAACTGCAATCACAAGAATTAATTGATAATCGTCCCAATAATAAGATAAAATTTTCCAAACAATATTCATAAATCCAGTATGGATGGTAAAGTAAATTTGCAGGGAGGCTTCAGGAGTGTGTTGATGAATCAAGGGTCAGAGATTACCCACTAGTTAAAACCAGCATATGACACTGAAAACAAGACAAACTATACAAATAAATACTATTTTAACCCATGTATGCATTCGCATTATAGGGTATATAAATTGTGACTCCTCCTGCAGAAAATATTCCTGTCTCCCTCTTTGACATCACTGGCTGATCATGATGATAAAGTGATGAGATGAAATTTATGAAGAAACGCTCTCAAATATGGGCCAAGAACAATGTTGAGCCAATCTCTCACTGTAGTGATACTAGATTTTCAATTTTTGATATAATGCAAGAAAGAATAGTATCACTGAGGGTACATTTGATAAGTGTGTTAAAAGATGCAGCAACATTTTCTGTTCTGTTTGCTTCATGTGCATGTTTGTATTTCACATTTAAACCTTGGAAACTATATCATACTATTTAAGTCTATTTACAAAAAAATATACAAAACTACTCTAGCTTTGTGTACAATATATTCTGGATTTTCCAAAATTTCATTTATCCAAAACAGGAACTTTGTAGATATATTTAAGCCTACTGAAGATAACACATGGAATACATAGCTACACATAAGCCAGATTTTTTTTTAATTGATGTTTCGTTTCTAACACTTAGAAACGAAACATCAATTTAAAAAAAAATCTGGCTTATGTGTAGCTATGTATTCCATGTTGAAAGCTGTACTTTAAATTTAGGAACAGGTGTCCTTTTACACTAGAGAGATAAATGAAAGTTGTGAAAGAAGAAAAATGCTGCCAACTAATGTATTTTCCTTGGAGGCCAACATTTCAGCAGTGATGAAGGAGTGAAAAAAAAACAGCCCGATTGTAGTTCCAGCATACTGAGAAATCATTCTATGGTGCTGGTATCCAAGCACTAGTGAAATGCTGGAATAAGTGCATTAGTGTAGAGGAGGATTACATCACAAAATAAAAGTATTTTCTGCACTTCCAATGTGGTCTGTTATTCTGAAAAATCAAAAGTTCCAGTTGAACTTGAACGCCCCTCGCATTCTGTTTTTTCTGAAATTCCGTTTATCCAAAATAGGAACAGTTCCATCAAATTTGGATGCATGAGTTTTTAGTTTATTGAGATTAAGAGGTCCTCACCCTCGTGTTCCAATGAGAGATTCCATCCTCAACACATGATACTGATGTCTTCTGGTCGCCAACATCAACGACACATGCATAGCCTAATCCTGCACCAAACGTCGCTGCTACATGGTCCTGAAAATAATAAGGATGACTTTATCAGAAGTATACTCAACTGCATTAGTTAATCTTAAAGAGAATATTACAACATACACTTAATAAAGGGCAGCCTAAGTGCCAGAAAATGGGACATAGATAACAAAGAAAAGGTTTGTTTTGGAAACAGAGTTTTCAAAAAGTTTGTCTAAAGTCCACTTTACGCTCAGAAGGCTAATCGGAGCTGGAGCTACAGTTTAAAGGGAGATCCGAACCACTGCACATGTGCCTCTACTGGGACTCGAACTCAGAACCCCTTCATTAGAAAGTGACAGTATTATCCACTATGTAATTGGAGAGGCGGGGAGATAAGTGATTACCTATTCCAGCTATCTGCTGGACTAGCAACATAAAACAGGTTATTTTCGTGCATGGGGAAAGAAAGAATAACAAACAATGACAGGTAACAAAGAGTTCAGGTATTTACCTTACTTTAGACCATTCATAAAATGGCATGGAAAAGGTGGACATGGATTACTTCTATAGACATTACATAATTATTTTATTTTATAAACGAAAATGAAATCCATAAAAATGTAATACATTTACTCATTTACATTCAGTAACTATTGAACTTTTCCTCAATTAACAGGAAATTGAAATTCCTGGGCACACCACTGCATACAGTATTGTTTTCACTAAGTGCAAAGAGACAATAAATTTACCAGGGTTCCCCAACGCTTATTTACACTTCTTGGAAAGTTTATTCTACAAGCTTCATCTTACAAGGGAGGTTATCTAAGTGTCCCCCTCCGATTTCCATGAAACTTGGCAGGTGTATAGAGGTGCCCAAAGGAAGAAATACGTGTTTTTTGTTTCGGCTAAAAAACTGTTTAAGGGGCAAAACCCGCCTCAAATGTCAAGATGAGGACAAATTGACGTGGGGATCTGACCCGTGTCCCCCCCTCCGATTTCCATGAAAAAAAACACGTACTTCTTCCTTTGGGCCCCTCTATACACCTGCCAAGTTTCATGGAAATCGTAGTGGGACACAAGGGTCAGATCCCCGCGTCAAGTTGTCATCATGACATTTGAGGGGGTTTTGCCCCCTAAAACAGTTTTTCTTAGCTGAAACACAAAAACACGTATTTCTTCCTTTGGGCCCCTCTATACCAACTGCCAAGTTTCATGGAAATCGGAGGGGAACACTTAGATAACCTCCCTTGTTAGTTTTTCTTGCCTCTTTTGAGATCTCTCGATACTCAGATTGACTTTGATTTCCGGCGATGGTGAACTTCTGTTGCTAGCAAACAACTTTCGAATGCAGGCACAGTCACGATTAGCCTATGTATGCATACAGTGACTTCTTAAAACTTTTTGATACTGATTGCAGTAGGCAATTTTGTGTGTATTATAATTAAGGGGTCTCGTATTCGACTCTCAGTGGAGCTACATTCGCCCAGCGGTTCGAATTCCATTTGAAACTGTGGGTCAAATCCTTATCAGCCTGTTTGCTTTCCAATCAATGGGCCTCAGTTTGATTCCTGGTAGGGTTATCTGCCTAGAGTTTCAGATCCTACTTTAAACGGTACGTCCAGTCCCGATCAGCCTTTCTGAGCATAAAGTGGACGTAAGAAACTGAATAGTTCATCCAGAACGCTCTTACGACTAAGGCAGCCTGTTATGTGGCCTAGTCTAGCACAACAGCTTGTGCTGAGAAGGCAACGAACCAAGAAAACTCCATTATAAAAGCAACAGCTACATCCGGTATATCGTTGACATGGCTGAAACTTGCCAAGTTGCTATCGCATTCGTACATAAAAAACAAAACTTCCGTTCACTCTTGCTGCCGCCACCGCTGTGCGAAATTTACGATTATTTCAATTTGTTTTTATATGCAATAAAACTTCTCGCTTTCTTTGGAGTGCGTTTACCTGGACGCTGCTATTTCAGGAAATACGGAAGCAGGGTTACGAAATCACGGCGGTGCGATGCAGCGTGTAAGAGGGCATGTTTCAGCTGACCGAGTCGGGGCAACGTCAAGTACAAGACTGCTTCCGTGTTTTCAAACCATTACTTCTCGTTCTTCACAAAAGGTGGGAAGGATGGGCATAAACGTCACCAGTGGTAGTGGTCATGTCGTGATATAAAATTGATTTCATTACAAGAATATGATCAATAATTATTATTATTACTATAAACGAAACGAATGATGATAAAATTATTAATATTTCACTAGATTAGTGAATACGTATCTTGATTGATTGATTTAGTTTATTTTACTTCGCGTTTTATGGCTAATTTGCGAAGATGGGGATGAAATGATTAAATTGAGGAATGGACATTCACAAACAACCAAGCCCGAGCGGGATTTAAACCAGGACCCTTGGCGTCGCAGCGCGATGTGCTAGCCACTCGGCCACAGGGTCCGGCGAATATGTATCTTGTACAACTTTTTAGAGCAGTATAAATCTTAATGAAACTTCAATGAACTGCTCCATAAAGCAACAATAAAATAAAATAAACAAATCCGGTGCTCTTACATATTAAATGGGGTGACCTTTCCGAAAGATATTAGCTACTTTGATATCCGGATGTCCGAATGTGTGCATTATCTGGATAGTTTTATAATTTATCTGTTTTACGGGTTCTCCGCATATTCTTTTATTCGTCATATCTGTACTCAACAAATTTGTCCGTTATCAGATTTACGGATTCTCAGCAAATTCCTCAAATGTTTACCTTCACCCCCCCCCTAAAGTAGATCTCTTTATTAATAACTTCATTATAAATGCACAAAGTTTTCCGTCGTACTAGGCAACTGTAAATTAGATACAGTTTGAAGTAACATTCTCTGTGTGTCCGAGGGACACCTTTAATCGGACATCCGAGTTATGGGACCATATGTTATTTATTCTGTTTTCGAGCGTAGAGTAAAATTTACCAAAACACGAATATTCAACGCCAGTACGTTCCGGCTAGAAACGATTTTAAATCAATAATATTTTGCATGAGGGGGTTATAGA
This sequence comes from Lepisma saccharinum, assembly GCF_977018435.1. Lineage (NCBI taxonomy): Eukaryota > Metazoa > Arthropoda > Insecta > Zygentoma > Lepismatidae > Lepisma > Lepisma saccharinum. The sequence continues at coordinate 138,721,769 of NC_139229.1, forward strand.
ATCTTAATCTTTAGCTCTACATGTTTAAAAAAAAACAAACGACAAATCCAATTGTACAAGACGACTTACATTAGAAAAAAAGGTAGAACGAGCAGAAAGTCATTACGTCAGCCGAAGAAAGTTTATTTACAACATTACAACACGCTATTCCTTTGCCTCTCTAAAGAATTCACGCCGACGAAAGAGCAAAGAAGCACTTGGACTCGCATCACAGAGCACAGAGAGAAGAATGCGAGGGAGTTCTACAAAGCAGGCAGCTAATTAGCATTCGAGGTTAATTCCGTGCCACGCGGAGGGGCCAACTGCTAAAAAGTAACGGCGCAGAGACTCGGAAAAAGAGTTCATTTAATCACGCTCCGTGCTTCCTAAGCTGCCGACACGGAAATCGCGTGGAAACTTAACAAAGTACTCACTTTCATTACGTTTCATCTCTTCTTAGTTGAAACTACGTAAAAGCTTGATGGTTGTGGAGTGGCGTCGCCAGAGAAATTGGTTTGCATGGGCGAATTACTTTTTATGAAGGCTCCGCTTCTTTCTTTCTCCTTATCTCTTTCCCCCTCTTCTCTGTTTGTCTTCCTTCATATCCTTTTCTCTTGTTCTGTTTCTCTCTCCTGTTTATTCCCCCCTTTCTTGCTTCTACATATTGCCTTCCTCCCTTGTATATCTTTCCTCTGTTTCTTTCTTTCTTACCTTCTTTCTGTGCTGTTCTTTCTTTCTTTTTCTCTGTGCCCATAGGCGTATAACAGTATTAACGCTTTTATCCATTACAAAAAATATCACAGGTATTCTCCTTGGGAGACATGTGACACCCAAATCATCTTATCCAAAAGAAATGGAATTGTTAAATGGAATAAATACGCTATTATAGATGGTTGTAAATTTATTAAAGAACACATTTCTTCTTTAGAACAAAGAAGGTATAATTTTAATATGTGTATTGGGTAATCCTTTATTCATTCTGCAAGGCATTTAAAAGCACAATCTACATACGTAATGGAATAGTAAAAATTTAAATTTCCTTAATTTCTACACAACGAAACTTCGCATTCTCCTAATTTTACTACAATTGAGATCCGCTTGTAACTAGATTCGTGAAGAAAACTCTTAGAGAGGAGAGAGGGAATGAACTTAAGTTGGTTTGCCATCTAGATAATCTTATAAATGTTTGCAAGGAGCTCCCCAGAATACTATTTAGAAGGCTGCAATTAGTTTCCATTCATTTAAACCTCACATGCACATCTTCCTTTTTACCAATATACAATGCATGCTTATAATTGCACGTAATTTGCTTAATCAAGGCTACCCGCAAGATTTTTTTCAAGGGGGCAAGGCAGCAGTTCTTAAAGTGAAGGAAAAGTGGGGCGCTTTTCCCCAGTTTAGAGAATTCTCATATAGCATCCCCAGCACTAGGATAATTCCCATAGGCACTTATTTTGCTGTCTTTCACCCCATCCCTCGTCCATGTTTTCACGCTACAATTTCAAAATTTGAATTGTATGAAGTCTTTCCAGATATCTCCACCCCCTCTGTGGGCATCCTTGTACTTAATATCTAATCGAAGAGAGACCAATGCCATTCTAAGTTTCGTTGATTCAGATTATAGTCCAGTACCGCCTATTGGCAAATCAGAAAACAAATAATTGATTAATTGATTTGTTGTTTTAAGTCCACTTTATGCACGGTAAGGCTAATCGGGACTGGACCTACAGTTTAAAGTGGGATCCGAATTACTACGTGCCTCCACCGGGAATTGAACCCGGGACCCCTTGATTACAAGGCGACGACGCTACCACTGCGCCATCGGGGAGGCGCAGAAACCAAATAAGAATGAACATCAAAAGTTTTACCAACATTTAATGAGCAGCGACGTATTAAAAAATAAATGCTTAACGAAATCATGTGTATTTTTATATGTAGATACATATGGGACTCTGAAATTAAGTGCACTAAACTGGAACACTATTAGTAGCTATTATGATGCTTTCGGATGAATTAAGGAAACGAAGAATTACAGACTATTACAAAATTGAGAAACTCGCAAGTTACCGAATTATCATGAAAGGTGCGCTATTCTTGGTCTCACGCATTTTTTTAAAATTAAAATAATTACCATTTGTGCCTGAAATCAAGCTCTGGATGAAACAAAATATAAAAAGAGAACATGCACTAATAAATGATGGCATGAAGGATGTAGAACGTTTTTATCTATAGGCGAAATATTATTTAATTATCCTGAAAACTAGGCTTTTAAATGAGAATCGTCGACCAAATAACTTTTATATAACCCTGGCCAAGTGACTTCAAAAGAAAATCGATTAAGCTTAAATAGTCTAAGCTTATTTACTCAACGCCTGACTTTTACTATTAATGAAGTCTCTATTAAAAGGAATGATCATTCTGTCATCTGTGCCTTAATTTCACAAGCAGTATGAGCACAATTGTGGCGGCAATTGGGTTCGAAAACCGGGGGACAAAGACAGAATATTTCCCTTGTATATAAGGTTTAGCATAGTGCGGGGGCAAAAGTGGCGAAAATTTGGGGGGCAGCTCCCCTCGCCCCCCTAATCACCGCCACTGGCACAATATCAAAGAATGATTTTCCAATAATTTCCAATCTACAAAAGATGATTAAGACTTCTTCCTGTTATTCGACCAGTATAAGCACGTGCCCAGAGGCGAAGATATAGTACAAGCAATGCAAGCGCTTGCATAATTCGAATATCATTTAATGTACTTAATGTTCTAACCGTATTTAGTTTCCATCGCACTCGATTTCGCGAAAAAATGCGGCCGCAAATTCCCCCAGCAGCTCTGTAGCAAGCACCAGCCTCAATGCTTGCAGCCGTTCTGCGGGAAAATAAGGCCTCCGAAGGAGTCACATGGCGAAGCGTGAAATTCTGGTGGAACCCGTCCACAAAGCTTCTACAAAAAGCTGTGCTTTCCGAGCTTGCGTGATTCCCGAAAATAGCCGAGTTCAACTGAAAGCAGAAGGATTCATCTATGGGTACGTTGCCAGCAAAAACTAGTAACGAATATTTGTCTTCATGAACACGTAAACAAGATCGCAAATATAATAATAATTGTTAGTCATAAAATAACTAAAAGAAGTTATTATCACTGTTCTAAATTCCATATATATCATATTATATTACAAATTATTTTAGATTTCGCGAAATGTAAAACGCGTAAAAAAAGTTGACATTGGGAGTTGGGGCAGTGTAATTTCTGCACCCCCGTGAAGAGTTTTCTCAGGGAGGGAGGGAAGATTGGACGGACCTTGGTCCTGCACCCTGCTTCCTGGTCGGTCCAGCTCAAATTACGCCAGAAGTGTTGACCGCTACCAGTGTTTGCAACTGCCAAATTATTTACGCAGTAATTCAAGTGAGCTCTTTCACAAATTTTACAATCAATAAATTGACTGCTTTTGAATAAAACTTGGGGTGAAAATAAAGCTATCTGAGAAAGAACTATCTACTGATATTTGTACATGGCATAGAAGTAAATCGTATACATTCTGCATATTATGAGCACAAGAATATGTTTTAATGATTGATTGATTGATTTGTTGTTTTAAGTCCACTTTATGCACAGTAAGGCTAATCGGGACTGGACCTACAGTTTAAAATGGGATCTGAAACACTTGTGCCTCCACCGGGTATCGAACCCGGAACACCTTGATTACAAGGCGACGACAATACCACTGCGCCATCGGGGAGGCCCGAATATGTTTTAAGTTCTATTATTATGACGCAAGTGGTGTTCCCAGGGTCTTTTTACGGTCCCCATTTTGTCATCTTTTCCTTCCTTTGACGTTTTTTCTTAGATATACTGGGCCAAAAGGGGGTTATGTCTACCATCCACCCCCCCCCTTTCGCCCCGGGCACGCCATTGAATGACACTTTATTACTTAAATATTAATGTACATACTCGTTCTGCTGAAATGATTCTGATTCCTCCGCGTAATTTTTATCTCCAAACTGATATATCTTTACTTTGTGACGGATAAAATTAAGGAAATAGGTTGGTATCACTTTCTGTTGTTTCAGAGATTTTCAAAGTGATCTTGTGTGGATGCTTGCATTTGCAGTTGTGGAAAGCGCGTGGGATAGTGTGAGTGTTTGTTGCTTCGTGTTTTGTGCTGTGAATTTATCGGAATGAACGCGTATTTAGGAACGGTTGATGTGAAGTGCGGGTGTATTATTGAGCAATTGAAAATTGCTTCGTTTAGCTCGAGAGAGATAAGTGTTAAAATGAAAATCGTGGAAGGGGGTCGACCAACACCAAGAGTTTGAAATTTATTGTGGTGAGTACATCGTCTATGCATGTGTTTCTTTGCTTTGAAATGAATTTTTTATTGTTTGTGTTTAACTTTTTATTTAGTGTTTAAGTTACTCCAATGCGGTTTTTAGGGTGCCCAAAAATACTAAATTACATCATGCAGCGTAAAATAAACAAATGATTCCCATTTTTTTTTTTATCTAAATCGGTTTGGTCACCGTTTGACCATATTAAATAATAATGAACAAATAAAGGTACTAATAAGTAAGTAAGAAATTCCGTCTCCCTTTAGTCGTATGCGGAAAGTTCGCATATGCAAAACGTTTAATATCATATGAATAACGTTACCTGGATTTTTTTAAAAAAGTAAATGTGACGTTTGCGGATCATATGGTTTATTTTTAGTACAGTCACTTTATTACGATATTTTGACAAATTCAGCGACTGGGTAAATGAGGCTATAAACCTTGAATCTTTCCCCTCGGCATGTCGTTGTACTACATGTTTTGTTGTACTGAAACATTGCTTGCCTCCTTCGTAAGACTACGCTTCGCTACTGCACGTGCCCTTCCACGATAATCTTCCTGTGGGTTACTTTAAACAACAAAGTTTCTTCTTACCTCCAGAAGAATGAAAATATCCCGAGACTCCCAAGAGATACCAGAGATTCCTAGAGCAGCATACCTAGAGTCGTTTTCACGTTCAGAAGACACAATGGGCTCTTCTGGGCAATGCTTTTCTTATGGGAAATACGAGCACGCTGTTGTCAAATTTCTGGATTTACAAATTTAGCTTAAGTAAAATCGGTACCTGCAGTTTTGCAGGAAATTTTGTAGAGAATACGATGGTGAACACAAAAAACTGGTAACTTGCTTACATAATTTTAGATAAATTAAAAACGCAAATTTTCTGTGAAAACACAATTTTTACATTGTTTTCATTCCCAACGTTGAAACATGCCGTAAAATTGAAGCTTTCATTATGAAAAAAATTGACACTGTTTTTTAATTGTCATAGGTGACGGTGGTACTCAGAATTTATCAATACTTTAAAGCATATTTGCATTAAAAAATATTCAAATAAAGTATGTGGAGATTTTTTATATTCGTGCAGTAGAAAATGTCGTCGCTGGCCATTTTTTGTTCTGTAATTCCAAGTAAAAACTTCCAGCGACAAAGTTGTGGAGAAAATAATGAAATTATTTTTTATAACCACTCAAAGGTTCCCAGAAATATTACTTCCATGCATTTGGAGTTTCTTTTTAACCCGAACCGCGCGCGAAGTAAGGAGACGTTGTCTGGCCATCTTGAGCTGACTCACCGCAGCATTCCGGCTAATCACCTCCAAGTTTTCGAGTTATTTTATTTCCATTCAGTAAAAATATGAACTTCATGCTGTTTGTTATAATAGAATTGAAATTACTTAAATTTAATAATTGACAATTATTTCCAATGCTGCTGTTGTGATCAACATTAGTGCTGTCGCAAATACACGTTGTTTTTGTTTACATTACTGTCGACATTAATACTGAAATGAAGATCACCTTTCAGTTTCCAACGTACACATAAATTCATAGACACCATATTAACCCTTGAAAGGCTTTCCAACACGTGACAAAATATGGGGCTTCAAGATAGAAATATGACATGCCTTGCTTGAGTCATTCACGTCTTATCAGTTCACGTGGGCCATAACTCATTTGTTTGGGTTGCAACTTAATCTAACCCATGTGCCAGGTTCCCCTTACTTGAGTGAGAGATCTGCTTTGGTCTGTTTAGACTTTTTCCCTCTCCCAAAAAAGTGTTTTCAGTTGTGTGAGCTCTCAGTGATTTTTACTTTTTTAAGTGATTTCTGAAGTGTCATATTCGTGCATTACACTCGCGTGTGTAGTGATCGCAATGGATCATAGTAAAAAGGGTAACTGTAACGTTCACAGTATAATATTAATATTAATAATTACATATAATTATCATTATATATACAAAATATGTAACACCTTCATTGTGAACGAAGGTCATCATTTCCCGGCGACATGAGCTATCGCTGTATTGGCAACACTGTGCGGTTTCTCCATAAGCGCCGTTGTGTCTTCTGAACGTGAAAACGACTCTAGAAGTGATCCACAAGATTCACCCGTCACCAGGAGAGTTGAACAGAACTTTCAACTGCACATCCTTCGTGCAAAGAAAAATCCAAATCTGCACATCTGCATACATATCGGTAACGCGGTGCAACGCACACAACTTAGGCTTAGAAAAGAGTGATTTCGCCAATGAACTGCACTGATCACCACTTAATAAAACAATTCCGCACGATTGAATATCTTCTACAGGATCGCGACACATTCACGCGAAATTTAGGCATACATGCTTAAATGTCCCCCACGCAAAACAAATCCACAGAAACTAAATTCACTTCTTTGAATTTACGTCTTTTCCCTATCAAAACTGCTATTCCGTTTAAGGGTTACACTGGTTGCAACGCCACCATTCTTTGAATGTAACGATGTTTACCTAGCGCTCCAAGGTGGAAGATCAGAAGAAAAAAAGGTGATGTATTTTTCTGAAATCTTGTTTCGGAACATTATGGTCCCCGTAAAAAGCCACATGCACTTCAACTTTCATTGTATTCCTTTCTTATCTGTGACTGCCACACCACATAAGTAATACATAAAAGTTTCATGAGAATTATCTAATTTGTGTGTACAGTTTCTCTTTCCTTAATTATTTTATGCATATGTCACATGCGTTCTGGGGAGGGGGGCTTAGCCCCCCTAGCCCCTACCTAACTACGCCTATGTGTGCATCCCTTTCCTTCTTGTCGCGTCTCTTTCTTTCTTTCCTTCTGTTAGCTCAATTTATCCACCTCCTTCCTTCTTTCCATGTACCTAATTTCCTTCATTCTCAATCTATTTCATTCATTCATTATTTCTTCCAGTATATCTTTCTTTCATTCTCTCTTCCCAGTTAGCTCTCTCTTTCTATCTTTCCTCCTTCATGTGTATATTTCTTTCCTTATCTTATTCCTCTCTTATTTCTCTGTTTATCTCTTTCTTTCCTTCTTTCTCGCTGTGTTTCTGCATCTCTTTGTGCCACTTTCCTCATCTCACATTCTCTCTCTCTCTCTTCCCTCTTTTGTATCTTGCTCTAATATAACTTATGTAGAAACTTTCTCTTGTAGGCTCTTTGGGTAGATAACACTATTTTAAGATGGGTTTGAGCCCCCTATCGCCTACCCCGTGGTTGTGTATTGTGTAAGGAATTTGCATATTTATTTATTCTTAAACGTTGCCTAAAGCACCTTCTAAAAATCGTGACGAAAACGAGGTCAGGCCCTTTCAGACGAGACCGAGACTTACTCTTCGCGACTTCAGCAAACCTAAATGTAAAGAAAAGTAAATTTCGTCTATGTGACCGAGACATATCAAGGGGGTGGTTGTATGATCATTTATTCATTGCATACGATGTCTTAAGTAAGTGAAAATTCTCATATTGTTCATAAACATCGATCTCGTTCTCGTCTCGAAATATTAAACAATATATGCAGTGTGTTACCGCGCCAAATTTCACAGCGACGCCTCGAACCACGCCAAGAAGGCGTATAGCGGGTGTGGGGTTAGGGCCCCACACCTTCTTGATCTCGGCCGAGCTGGGGGTGATGTGATCAGCACCACGCCCCTGGCCGCTTTTACCCCCCAGTTTCCTCTAGATGCCCACTTTATACGACGATGGGTGGGCGCCGGAGCAGCTTCAACAGGTTGAAAAAGTTCCGTTCTCCCCCGCCGGGGATCGAACCCGGGTCTCTCGCATGGTAGTCAGACGCCCTTACGCGGCTTATATATACATATACACTTAGCACATAAGAAGAAGTCACGAACTGAAGCAAAATTTGGTATAGGTATATATAATTACACTATTAACGGTATATTTGTATTATTCTTTTGGTGAGTCGAGACTACATCAAGGATGTAAATACTAGCACGTGAAAACTAGACAGTTCACAGCGCCATCTTGTCTCGATAACACGCCAAAATCGGGCCTTGCAAGTTCTCAGTTGTTTAAACTACTTTTTTTTTTTTTTTTTTTTTTTTTTTTTTTTTTTTTTTTAAACCTTCAACCACTTTGTAGTTAAATATGTTGAACTGAAATGGCTAAAAAGTGGGTACGTTAGTTGTTCGAATAAGATGCGAAGATTTATATTATAGCATTTGCGATTACCTTTGAAATTTATTGCACTTTACAACCACGTACACTGTAACAAGTTTATAACCAATCTTCAGGTGGAGCATTTAAAGAGCCAGGAACGTTCAGACACGAAATTGCTGGAAGTTCAGCTGTCAAGCACATCCGTATGGATATAGTAGGCAAATAGGTTCCAGGACTGGCGTTCTTAATGGCAGTCAGGGACACTCCATTGTTCATCAAAGGTACCGGAGGGCTGCGAAAATTGAGTGAAGAAAGTTGTCGAGCATTTTTTCGCAAGAGAACTGACAATTAGGAGAAAGAGCAGGAAATGCAGCTACTTCCCCCTCCACCTGCTTCTTAAACGGTTATAAGAAGATCCTGAAGACGGTAGATGATGACGAAAAGTGTGCCCACTTCTTGGAACGTGACCAGGATTTCCAAATATCCCGCAACGCAACATGTCACACATTGCAAGACTGTTGTACATCACAAGACAGAAGGAATAGTCAATCATGACGAGCTTTGAAAACGACCGTTAGTGACTCTGCTGCTGGTGTTTAATTTATTAACTCTAATGTAATTGTATATCTAGAAAGTACTTTGCCGATCGTCATGAGCAGGCAAATGTCGCCGCCTTGTTCGGTTCGCGGCAGAGGTATGTGTGCATAGAAGTTCGAATTCCACTTTAAATCCTGTTTAGTCCCAATTAATCAATCTGAGCGTGAAGTGGATTAAAAATAAACTGAAAACACTGCCAATTTATGGTTGTATATAAAAACAACTTTGCCAAAAGATGAAGTTTAGTCCACTAAATGCACATATAGGGTAATCGGGACTGTTCCTCCAGCAGTTTATCAAACCCCGGTGATATGAGTGATTTTGTTTATTTTACTTCACTTTTCTGCCACTTTTGACAAATCGCGAAGATGAGGATGAGTGATATGATGAAGTTGATGAAGGGACACTCACAAAGAACACCCACGCTCAGTCTAAGATTCGAAATCGAGACCTCTGGCGTCGTAACGCGGTTTGCTAACCACTTCGCCTCGGAGTTCGGCGTTTAGCAAACGCGGGATCCCGTGATTAAAAGGTGACAACATTACCACTACGACATCGGGGAGACACAAAACATGGTGAAGAAAACTCCGGTACGGACACCTGGGCAAATCGTAAGGACAATTGGACAGTTAGGTGAAAAGAAAGCAGCGGCGATGAGCCTTCATGTGCTGACTTTCCATCATCGAATCTGGCACTCCTTGCGTCACGATGATTATAACACAAAACATTTTTTAAAAAAATATTATTTGTTACAATAATAATTTGTGAAAATAAATTCAACTTTGAGTTTAAGTGATTTTGTCTCAGAGTGCGTCCAATTTTTAGGTATCTGTGGAGGAGTGGTTATCACAACGCGCTATCGAGCCAGACGACCTTAGTTCGAACCTATTCGAAACGTGTGGTTTCGGGAGCTGCGATATCCACTCCGCCACGGAGGCTAGGCAATCCTTAACTTAGTTCCTCTATTTCTTTCCAATATATTGTCGAGGCCAAAATTCGAATTCTAAATAAGGTAACGTGTTTTATCTTTGTGTTTCATTATTAAAGTTAACCCCTTCTCCGCGATTACCCCAGACAGGCGAAAATTAGACGTAATAAACGTAGATCCCACGCAAATGGGCTATACGGTAAATTTACAAATTTAATCACAGTTCATCGACAAATTAGCATTTTTAAAGTGAAACTCCAATTTCATTTTAAAAAAAGTAGTATCCGGCATTTATTTCCATTATTGTAGTATGTTTTCGATACTTAAGAAAAATATCAAGAATAATACATTGTCGACAGAGTTGAGATAGCACTCTAACACGACGAACAACATAAAAGGAAGCAGAAAAAAAGCATGGCCCTAAAACAGCAATATTTAAATTTTTAGCATTTATTACTCGGTCGAAAAAATAATATAATGTTTTCTCTCTAATTGTGCTATCAACTCACTGGAAACTCGTCATGTAACACCAAAATGCATTGACAATAACAAACACACGAAAAAAATTACGAAGTTCCAGTCACAAATACAAAAAATATCGCCTTACTGACCATTATTGAAGAAAAAGCAGAAAAACCGACAAATATATACCAGGAAATAAGTTTTACTGACGTTACTAACCATTTCCCACCCCTGCAAACATAACGGAGAGATAATTATTTATTAGCTGTAGCCGAGAACGAAAATGAGTCACTCTTGATAGAATGCATGCTGGAACAAAATCGTTAAGGAAGGCCGGTACATACAAATATGAACATCTCTCTCTAAAGACTGTCTTGTTACCGTTGCTATTAATACCGGTTCAAATACGCAGCAATAAATATTGAGTAGCTACCTCAAAGCAAAGAACGGTTATAATAACTTTACTTTCTTTCCATGATCAAGCAAATTATTGGATAATTTTTTTCTCTTACTGAAGTTTAGAAGAACAAGTCTGAGAATTTCCAGTTCCGGATTGGCTGGGAAATGCAATAAGAAACGAACTTGTAGCAATAAATTCTAATCGCTACGTGGAGTTATGCGACGAAGGGACGAGGACTTAAATCGGAAAGATGTTCTGATCACCTGGTGCAGGTTTTCGAAATGATGTGCTAAATGGTCCGAGAAGAAAAACTTTATTCTCGTACAGTACGAGGAAGAAAGACTTCCCTAAGGGGACATCACTCAAAAGGACCGGCTTTATACTATTGCTAAGGCAACAGGAAGAAGTTATGTGATCAGAGATATGCTGTTCACCTTAAGAGAACGTTGTCAACTGCTCTGACTTGCCTTGGAAGGACTTGTCAGTTTGTTGCAACTGTTCAAGTTAAACTTAATCTTTTGGCAGATAGGCCGTGGTCACGTTCATTAAGGAGGGTACTGAGACGTTTCAGTGTCTCGGTCTCGTCTCGCCTGCCTCGTCCTCAGTTTCCATATATAAAGTAAGCAATCAACATACAACGTTTCGCTCCACAAACTGTCACAGCGTTACAGGGGTTATTAATACAAACAACGTTCCTTAATAAAGCTCATTTTTTTTGTTTCTCTGAAGAGTTGTTCCCACGCTACGAACCCTCGAAAACGTGATTTCATCCTGAAACATATGTGAAATCACGCGGCACAGGTTTACAATTGCCATCAATGGATTGATTTTGCAATTCCTATAAACAGATTTATCTACAATTAATAAAGTAGAAATCCGCTGAAAAAGTAGCAGAAATTTTCGAATTTCCTATCAGTCTCGAATGAGACCGAGCCTCGGGCATAACAGGTGTAAAATTTCGGTTTATATCTACGTATTTTCCCTTCATCTTAGAAAAACTTAAGTATGCTAACACAAATTTTGTCTCATCACCTGTTACCATTATTGTTGTTATTATTATTATTAGTTAACCCATAGAAAACACCAATCCAGAGAAATTATATTAATAATCTTCATTCTCTGTTATTCATTCAACACTCCAATCATTATTATGGGAGCATCAACACTCAGGTTACTTGCGCTCTTCACCTAATACAGACACACGAACATCTCAACAGTCAAATCTAATTGTTCATCACCATATCAATTTCCCTACTTTTAAAATTATAACAACAAAATTAGAATAAGACTAATTGTAACTCATCTTTTTTGTATTTTGTGTATTATGCTAAAGTATAGAATTTCATAACAACCTTTTTTCATATTTTCTCTAAAGGCAGAATCCACCTTCGATAACACCACGAGTATAAGCATACAGGATGTATAATTAAAATGACTGAAAACAGTGGTTGATAATTTGCCCATGTTTGTTTGAACACGAGTCTACGAGACATGCAGACATTATATTAAAAAAAAAAAGGCGCGGCATGAAAACACACATAGTAAGATACAAAGCGGAGGATTATGCAACTGAAAGATATCGCACATAAGCCGTAAGCCGTAACATTAAAATATAAGCTATGAATATGGAAGGCAACTGGAGAGAATTAAAACAATACAAAGTGGAAAAAGAAGGCACGGAAATTTAAAAGTCAAGAGTGACTGAGCTGTTGATATAAGTCCAGTTTATGCACAGATAGGATAATCGGGTGGACCTACAGTTTAAAGTGAGATCAGAGCCACTGTGTATTGTGCCTCCACTGGGCATCGAACCCAGGACACCTTGATTATAAACGTCACAAGAAAACTATACACCATATATTTCAAGTCCAGATGCAGTTTCCCCCCGTTTTCTACCACAGAAGAGCACTAGGAACACCTTGGGCAAAGAAACAGGAATTTTGAATTTCACAAAACTGAATTTCGCATTTTATGGGAAAAACTACTACATTTTTAATTCAAATTTATTCAGATCAATTAATGTGAATCTGTTTAATCATTTCCTAAATGGCGAAAACATCACTTTTCCGAAATATGTAAGCACTTTCTTCGTTGATCATGTGTCAAGGCGACTCTCTTTTTCATACATACAACATGCTGGCACACGGAGCAGGCCGTGACCCAATTCGAGTCACACATCACTTGGAGACCCTGTATACATTTTACATGCATAAACATGACTACTTTTTATACAGGGTAATAATTATGCAATACTCGTTCCACAATCCACGTTCCACGGTTGCTGAAAGTATTGACACACCAAGTATTTGATATATCGGTATTAACCGCGAAATCTCGACAAAAAAGAGCCGGATCCTGTAGCCGAGTGGTTATCACATCGCGCTGCGACGCCAAGGGTACCGGGTTCGAATCCCGCTCGGGCTTGGTTGTTTGTGAATGTCCATTCATCAATTTCATCACTCATCCCCATCTTCGCAAATCAGCCAAGAGGTACAAAACGCGACGTAAAATACACTAAATCAATCAATCGACAAAAAAGAACATGAACCTAACACTACTACTTCGTTTACTACGAAATCACATAGAACAAAAATTTGATGCACTTTTCGCGTTCAACTGACACAGTTGAACTTGTAACTGTTATCTGTTCGATTGAGACATTTCCCTGTGTATTTTGATGTACCAAAAGTGTGCCATTAGCAGTTTAAGCAATGTAATGTGTTAATGGAACCACTTTACTTACATGTTCAAGTAATCATGAGTTTGCTTTAAAGAGCTCTTTATGAATAGAACTGATCGGGACTGGACCTACAGTTCAAAGTGGGATCCGAACCACTGTGTGCATCCACCGGGTATCGAACCCGCGACACCTTGATTACAAGGCGGCGACGACAAGGTTCATAGTCAAGTAATCATTTCAATTCTCCCTTCCTTCTCGAGCATAGAACCTTTAGATTATAACTGAAAACTACTAGATGGTGATACGAAAATGAAGCCACGTATTCATTTTTATTACTACTACTCAATTGAGTGGACAAAATTGAGACGTTGTGTCTGAAATATTTTTGTTTCATGCTTGTTTAATGTCGCCTTTTATATCTTTTTCTGGGTTAATCGTGAGGATGAGGATAAAATAGACGAATCAAACAAACAGAAAAAGACCTGTCAGGCTCCGGTAACAGAGTGGTTAGTGTCCTTTGTTACAGGGTCTGGCTGAGACAGGGACGTTTCAAATGAATGGGAACTCTTGATCACGCACTGCAAGGGTAGCACACTCCTGTTGCTAAAGAAGTGAGCAATACTCCATTTTCTTTGAATGAAATCCTCCCGCGCATACTTTCCAACGTGGTGATATAGATATATCAACTTGTCAACATACGCAAAATACATAAGCGCTCGACCATACGATGGTTGCAATGTGTCAAATGTCCCCTATTCCCATTTGAAAAATTTAAGTTGAATCCATGATGGCGGACGTTGTGTGCAGCATGCATCGCTTGGTCTCGTAGATGTTACATATGGTTTACAATCATGTCCATTAATATCTGTAGAAATTATATGGCGATTCCAAACTTTTAAATCGCCCGTATAAGCATTTTATTTATACGACCCATGGTGATTGTTCTCTTGTCTATCTCGTAACTCAGTTTAATCCCTGCAATTAACTTAGAAAGGTAGAGAACGACGTAAAAAAGCCATGCCATGGCAGGGACTCGAGCAGAGAACCTTCGAACACCGGACACGTTAAGTCACTGAAACCGCGCGTACTAAAAAAGACTTTGTCGCAAATTATTACGTTCTCTAACGTAACGTGTGTCAGCAGTAACAACAGACTTCCTTGAGCCACGAGGAAAACTACTGCAATCTGACGCTTCTAAAGCTTGTATTGCCTTGTGGTACGTATTGCGGTAGGGTTTATGTCGTAATCACGGGTGAAATTTCAGTAACGCCCTGCAGGACCTTGGCCTGTTGACAATGATGTATTTGCAATAACGTAAACGAGTACTCTCAAGGTTTGCAAAGGGGTGTGCATTCTAGTAATATGCTTTCAGCGACTGCCATTTTGGAGACTAGGGATTTGGTGCTTTTTGAAAAGTATATATATGTGAGCAAAGGGCAAAATAAACACGCTGGCAGAATTATTAGGACAATCAAGAACTTCCGATAATACGACAACAAACTTCATGATATGCGGTATTCTGTTTTTATATATATATTAAAAAAATATATTCGTACTAACACTTAAAACACACGCTTGGGAAAACAACAACAGCAAAAAATGCTCTTGAGGTTAGTCAACAAAATAAAACCGTTTCTCGGATCCTACAAAATTATTCGGACACATGGCAAAACACGAAACCATCGAAAAAGAAACGAAAATTAACACCTTATGAGCGTGCCATTTTGAAAACTTCTAATAGTCTGTTGAGCACATTTCACATAGATTTTTTGGTGCAGTCCCCCCATACTTTTTCCCTATTCCAGTGGTTCCGAAAGTATGCGCTGCGGCGCTGGCGTCGCGAAATGATTCACTATTTTGACTGAAATGATATGATTGTTGCAAATAGGTAGTTATTGAGTAGTTTTTACTGAGTAGTTGAGTAGTATTTCTGAATTTGAAATTTGTGTGTTTTTAACTTAAGGCAAGCTACCCTAACTACACTAACGGTGTTAGATAGCTCTCCCTATATTCAGACTTGCGCCGCGGAAAAATCTTGAAACACTAAGGGCGACTTGAAACGAGAAAGTTTTGGAACCCCTGGTCTATTCTTTTGAAGCCTGCTCTTAACATGTTTCTTTGAGTAGGCACTATTTTGTCATGTCCTTGTTAAGTTTCATGAGACTGTTGTCAGCGGATAGAGGAGGGGGATTGAATACTTCGGGACAATTAAAAAGAAGTCATATTTGCGCAACTTATTAACGAGTTACAAAAATCATATTTTTAAAAAAAACTTTTAGCGTTGTTTTTCTTCCACTTTGGCTAATCGCGACGATGATGAGTGATATGATGAAATTGATGAAGGGACATTCACAAAGAATATATACGCCCAGGCCTGGATTCGAACTCTAGACCTCCGTCGTCATAAAGCGCCGTGCTAACCACTCCGCCACGGAGGTTGACGATGATGTTAATGAATATTCATGAAAACTGGAACATTTCAAGGGGAAATAAACCCATTTAAATGGCACCTAGTTTTTATGTAACCTCTATGGAGAAATCCATGAAATTTTAACGCACCCGCACCCATCCACACACACACACATAAACACGGGCGCATTCGGCGATAAGTGGTAAAACAACTACAACTTCTTGAAACTGGAAGATCAGAAAAGGAAAACAGTAGTGAGGTTCTTCTTGCTTCCAAACAGCACGTAACCTCTCAAACATTACGTCACCTGAGTGTTTTCCCCTCAAAACAATTATGCATTCAATAGCGATAGTTTTCCTCATTGACCTAGTTGCTGGGCTCCCCACCACATCAGGTTTAAAGGCAAAATTTTAACTACTACCTGATTGTAGGCAAATTGCCACGCCCATCTTCGAGCTTAAGACAGCAAAATGCTAGACAAATTGGTTCTTGCTCATCAACGTTACAGGAAAATATAGTTTCTAATGTGATCACCGATATTTTTAATCGGCTATCCTGTAAGATATGCAAAAACTGCACAGTTTTCTTAAAATTTGTGCCTAAATCTATTTCTCTATTTCAATTTGAGCTGGCTTATTCGCGACGATGGGGGTGGATGACGGTGACATGATTAACTCGGGATTCGAACTTAGAGCGTCTGGCGTTACGCTAACCACTTCGCCAGAGACGCCGGCATTAAAATGGTATCAAACGAGGTCATCACGGTTGTTCATTCTTTCTTCACGGCAAGGTCGACCTTTTTCTGAAAGAAGGGGAAATGGAGGACTGGACCACACGCATCGAACAAATTTATAAAATTACTGTGGCCAAGCCGACCATCTACCCTTTGGATTTGATTTATAGTTGAAAAACTCCGAGCCCGAAACACGCAAAGCGAAATCCGAAATTACCACCTACTTACACTTCATCTCCGAACACATCGTTCCTTTCCTTAACTTTTTCCTTTTTCCCCCCCCACTCCTCCCCGCCGCGCTATATCATCTGAGTGACCGGGGGATAGCGGGTTCTCGTCACGTGGTCAGGAGGAGCGGTTTCTCGGTCAACCTTCATTCAACATCAGTGATGGTAACGAGAGGGAAATTTCCCTCAGCGAAGGGAAATTATCTCAAAAGGTAGTTCATTGCTCTTTTTGCATCGCAGAAGAATTCGCAAATGTATTTCGTTAGCAATTGATTTTCAATACGTTTCACTGGTGTCTTTTAAAAAAACCAATTTGGGGGAATATAGCACAAGTGTGAACTCCACAGAGTGTGTTTGTCAAAATTTGTATTTAGGCCATTCTTGGTTCAGATAGAGTAAATATTGTACTTGTCTCATTTTACACAATTTTGTGCCATTACTGGCTAACTGTGACAATGAGGATGAATAATCATTATGTGTAATTAATGAAAGGCCACTCTCAAAGAAATGCCCAGGTCAGGACTCGAACCTGGAATTTGGTGATCAAGATCTCGAGTCAGCTGCTCACCCAGTTCGGCCGTCGAGGATAGGCTTGTCTTTAGGGTGTTGGGACTGCTGTTTAATTGGGGAAGGTGGGGGAGACGACGTAACAAAAGGAAAAACATATGTGGCAATTAAAATATTCAACCTTCAACCGAATTATATAGAAGTGGAGAAGTGTAAGACAAGGTTTCAAAAGAAACAAATAAATATTAATACATTTGGAATACAGTATTATAGTGTGAATAAATATTTTGAGGGTGACCATTCTTTTCAAAAGTCTGGAACTGTACTGAACCATCCAAAACAACCGTGTACACAGTTTAGGAGAGTAAGTGTGTTATTGATCAAATTTGCTAAGGGGGTTGACATTTCCATTACAAATGTGCTTTATCTTTCATTGTATCTTAAAACTGTGCGCGCGTGTGTACATTCGAGAGTCACGGTAGTCTAGGTAGAGCGTCTGACTGCAACGTTGGTGGCCATGGAAGGGTGGGTTTTCTCCAATGTGCCTGCATAAAGCTGTCGTGGGGATCACCCAGCCTCTATCAATGAGTATCAGCGGAGAACCCTGGAAGCGTGGTGATGAACACACAACCTCCGTCATGGCCGAGAACGAGATGGGTTCTATCTCCACACTTCCTATGTTCCTTCATTGCACTCTGCACTGCACAGAGGATAGGTATACCTTTTTTAACCTTCTAACATAAGCAGATTACAGAAGAGTATTTTTTCTTAAGAAAAGGGAAATTTTGTCACCTGAGAGGGAAATTTCTCAAAACGGATTACTATCACGAATCCAGTAGCAGGAGCGGCAGGTTCAGTCGGTCTGCTCACTCGAGGAAACTGCCCTCTCCGAAACGACTTCACTTTACCCGAGTTTATGCGTGAATGCACCAGTGGACGGACACGGCTGCAGGGTGCCATGGATAGCCGCACAGAAGCGCCTCGAAAGCGGCGACGATGAGTGCGCACCTGATCGGACTCCCCAGAAGACATTGGCAATAGCCTCCCCCCTCCTCCACTTGGGACATGTTGCTCGACCCAGGAGAGGAGTGCAGTGAGAGTGAAAGTGTGATCGGACAGCGGCGAACTTTCTACCGGCGACGCTGACCCAATGTCAATGGTCATCGATGACGGGACGCATTAGGATAGCCGAAGGTCTGCCGTCGCTGCCATGAATGTGGTCCCCGGCGTAATCATTTTCTTGTATTTTGTGCCATCGTCCACGGCCATCACGCCTCGGGACATTTACAAAGGTGAGTTTAAGTTTGTTTATTTTCTAAGAGGCTTTTCCATGTCTCTAGATTAAGCTCTAGATTCTGTGTGATGATGGTGTTTCGTAGGTTTGGCCTCCCCGATGGCGCAGTGGTAGCGTCGTCGCCTTGTAACCAAGGGGTTCGATTCCCGGTGGAGGCATATAGTGGTTCGGATTCCACTTTAAACTGTAGGTCCAGTCCCGATTAGCCTTACTGTGCATAAAGTGGACTTAAAACAACAAATCAATCCAATCCAATTTTTCGTAGAAACCATTGGCGTAGCCAGCCATGGGCCCCTCTCGAACTTTTGCCTAACTACACTACTCTATAACGAAAAAAAATAATCATTTTTTGGGGTGCTGGATTAGAAAAATATGATTAATTATTCTTCATTGACTTTTTCTTCTTTTCACGCTATGCAATGGAATAAAGCAACTGAAAGTAACCCCCAAATGTTATAATTCGTCTGCCTTACATGTAGGAACCTTATTCTTTACGATATCGATAACATATTGTTTCTCGAAATTATGTAGCCTACTTGACATGTTAAACATATTTTTCGTTCATACTAAGTGGGCCTCCGCGATGTAGTAGTGGTAACGTTGTCGCCCTGTAACCCAGATGTCCCGGGTTCGATACCCAGTGGAGAGATTTTTTGTTTCTTCAGAACTTTTCAATTTTGCACATATTCTATGAAATCGCAAAAATCTTTAATTTTCTGTCATAGGCCTACGAGTTTGATGTGTTGAAAAACATTCCTTGAAAAGTAGTATCTTTTTAATTAATTGGTTGATTAGCTTTATTTTATTTCGCTTTTCTTCCACTTTTGGCAAATCGCGAAGATTAAGAGGAATGATGATGAGACGAATGGACAGTCACAAACAACACAAGCCCCACATAGTATAAAACTGGCTTGTACGTCCCGATGGCAGCCAAGACTACTCTTGGATGGCAGCGCCTCGCCAGTCTGCTAAACGCAATCCAGAAGGCACAACGTGGAAGGAGTAGTATTTTATGAATGCATTGGTCACAATTGATACCCATAGTAACAGATACTTTGCAACGTATTTTTTCGGTTCCAATTTCCATAATTTTTCCACACACACTATCGAAGGTAAGTCTCTCCTGAAAAGAATTCCAAGTTCTATTGAACGAAAACTACCTACTCCAAAATTTGGAGCGCTATCAATATATATCATATACCTAATACTAATATTACAAAACACATGCTCTTTACTACTCAATATCTTGTTCTGCAAGTCTTCGCTATCGGTATGAGAAATTGAGCAAGTGTTCGTTATAATTATGACACACAAGTACAGAAACATATTTTCGCCAAAGGCAGGAAAAGTTATAATTTCTCAACAACGGAAAATAAGATATAACGTATATTGTTTTCCTGGTGCGTGAGGCCTCCCCGATGGAGTAGTGATAACGTCGTTGCCTTGTAATCAAAGGGTCCCGGGTTCAATATCCATTGGAGGCAAACCGTGGTTCTGATTCCACTTTATACTGTAAGTCCAGTTTCGATTGCCCTAACTGCGCATAAAGTGGACTTAAAAAAATAAAAATAAATAAAAAAAATCTCGGCGGGTGTAAATGCGTTCAACTTTTGAATAAGGCTCCAATCAGCCAAGGGTCTCGGAAAACTTAATGAGTTTCGAAAAGCTTTGACGGCAAGAAGTATTAATTATACTAAAAAAGTGTGATATGTGCAATGTATGCAGGATATTGGTTACCCCTGAGTAGAAATCAATATGAGCGACGCATGTAAACTAAATTCAGATCTGGCAGGAATTGTAGGGAAGGAAGGGTGGAGAGATGCGCTTCTCTAACTAATATGTAGAGCATCAACATGGCACAAAGAAATGTGGGAGTGGTGGCATTTTTACACTGACCTAGGGGTCGTATAACAGCATTAGGGAGACCCGGGTTCGATCCCGGCGGGGGAGAACCGAGATGTTCTCCACCTGTTCGAGCGGCTCCGGCGCCTACCCAGCGTCGTATAAAGTGGGTACCTGGAGGAAACTCTGGGGGTAAAAGTTGCCAGGGGCGTGGTACTGATCACATCAGCCCCACCTTCGGCCGTGATCAAGAAAGTGTGGGGCTCTAACCCCACATCCCCTATACGCCTTCATGGCGTGGTACATAGCACATATTATATATCGTCGATGTTTTCACGAACTGGCGAATGTGTCAACTCCCCTGCATCACGAACCGGCGAATGTGCAAAATATTGATTTTGAGAAAAACGAAGTTGAAAGTAGCCAATTTTGCGTTACTTGCGAATCATTGAAAAAAATATTCGAGCTAAACTATATTTTGAGATAACAATAAATGCTGTGTGAGAAGGCAGTTCACGTTAGAAAGAACACCGTAGAAAGAATTTTAATGAACAATAAATGAACAAAGGATTTCATTGCATCTATTCGTCAGTTCGTGAAAACAAAACAAAAAAAAAAATGGAATATTTTTAGCTTGATTCGTCATTGTTAATTTTCAAAAAAACTGCGAATTCTACAGTTCAAGGCTAAAATTTTCAACTTATTTATTGGATATTTATACAGAGTTAAATATTAGGCCAATCCTTAATACACTTATCATAACATACACCATAACAGTTTAATACGTAACAGTGAGAAACAGAGAAATTCACACAACACTAGACGTAACCGCAAATAAATTTCAAGAATAATAAAATTAAGAAAATGAAATGTAAGGAACAAAATAGTAATACATTGACCAACACTAGTCTGTTATCAAATACAACGTTAATAGACGCAAAATGGTTGTACAATTAGTGAGGTAATCTGACATGGAAGTCTTTATAATCAGGATGAGAAATTACTGGTATTACTCCTTGACATAATGACAGCAAGTCCTGGTATTTTTTCATAGGCAGTTTTGGCTTTGAAGTAAAATCCCTTGGTGGTAAATTGTCCTCTTTAGCACTGCGTGGATTAGGAAGTGATATACTTGAGTGTGTGTTTAGATTATGCGATGTTTTTATAAATATATTGGGACAACCCTTGCGCACTTGAATTTGCATGATTTTTGTCCAGTTCACGGGTTGACCCTCATTTGTTGTTGTAACTTTTAGGATACGCAGGTACTGCGAATATTGTTTCCAATCTAAGACGTCTTTAGTATGCAACTCATGAACAGCATATGGTTGTTTCTTTCTTGCCATCCTGATTACCGGGATGAGTTGGGCAGGGATGAAGATATCTTCACTCCGTCGAAGTGAGTTTTCAATTGTACTGTGAATAGCATCACCACAGATTAGCATCACCTTCACTTTGTTCGTGTCTCGTTTCGAAGATGAAAACATGTATGGTGTTGATGTTTTGTGCTTGATTGTTTAAAAAATAAACGAACATAGAAGGCAGGATACTGTTTTTGTTCTGAGATGCACATCCATCGGCGAAGAACGCTACCTGTTTTACACCTTGTTCATCTTTCATCAGCAGAAACTTCCTGAAGTTTGTTGCAACTTCATTCGGACCTCTTTTCGCTAATCCTTCGTGCCAAACGTAGCAATGACCGCTTTTACTAGCTAATTGATAAATTGTAAAATTGTAGGCTGATAATTTTCTTTTGTAATGCAATTAAGTTCGTTTGCTCTGTGGTAGATTTATGACTTGCTCCATGTCAAAGCAAGCAGCCACGAACTCCTGTGGATTTTGTACAGCTGTATCTTTCATCGAACCTTTAATTTCCCCCACCTTATGTTTTTTCTGTATGTGCCTGTTATATTTTTCAATCAAGTCAGAATGATTAGATAAACAATTAGCTGATTTCAATGAGTTGTACGTCTTACACAAACCACAAAGATATTTTTTTGGAGAACGAAATGTTAACTTCATACATTTAAAAACTGATCTGTATAAGGAGTAACATGCCGAGCTGTTTGGAAATTATTTTTTCAATAGTTCATACATCTTTGCAATACTTAAGTTGGACAACAAGTACTGTTGTCTAGAACTTCTGCGGCAAAAATGAGATTCCATCCTAGGGAACATATTTATGTGCTTTTTAATATCTGTACGCATTTTTCGTATCTTTCTTTAAACGTTGTCTGACGTCCACCTCTCTTTTCTTCTTCTACCATGCACTGGTTCTTTAACTTCATTAGCATTGTCCTTACCTGTCTCTCAGGAATTGCAAGTGTGTTAAGAAACATTTTACGACATACTCTTTATCTTACGTTATGGTCATCTGGTAAAAAAATAATGAAGCGTTCTTTCCTTCCTCTTTTTGTCTTCTGACTTCGTTGACCTCACAGGAGCATTGGAAGCGATGAACTTAAATCAACCATTCTCGTTGTCGGGAAACATTTCCTAAATTAAAATACGCATAATCAACTTTCAATCTTGTGTTGTCATCAAAACCGTTGCACTTCAATCCTCTTGTTTGTCATGTCCGTGACTCACAACGTGGACGAAGCAATCTGCGAGAAGGAATAACTTGATGACTCCTTTCACTTACATACTCATAGCCCAAAGAACGACAGGCTTTTACATTTTTTTCTTACTTTTTCCTTTTCGGAAACCCTTCGCTTTACCAAACCATCTACTTTAAAATCTGTATGGCTTGATCCCGGAGGGTTGTTTTTCTCTTGTACACTAACACGTCTGTTGTGCTCGAATCCAATATGAAGTGATTGTAACAAACCAAATCCTGACACGTTACGCATGCAGCAAATATTTCTTCTTCACAATGCAAGGAACTACATACAGCGTGAACATCCCTCGGTGAGGAATGTACGGACGATTCATTATCACTGAAAGATATAAGAAAATCAGGATCCTTGTCCTCATCATCCGCTAACGTTTCTGAAGAACTGTCAACGTCACTAACTACTGCACTCGAGTCTTGGATCACACCACCTGAGCTCTTCTTTGGCACTGACAGAGGAAGTTAATCACCTGTATCACCACTTTCAGAATCTTCTTCCATCCTGATCACACCACCTTCATAATAAATTTTCTCGGGATCCCACCACATTTTTACTTTCGCTCCATATTGCAACTTCTTCATTCCATGGGGGAGTGTAAGTTCTTGGCTTCTGACGATGTTAGTACTGCCATCAGTCCACTTCACAAGCACGTCCTTATTCATATCTTCTGAATAATTACACAACGGGCCACACCACTAGAAGGCTATTCTTCAAAATAATATCAAAGAAATATGGCATTTCTTCTATAAACAATTCGAAGTAATTTAGTTGCGAGAAGTAAACCAGATGATTGCCAATTTCATTGAAAGTCTCAAAATATAGACTGTAAATTGTTCCAATAGAAACACAAACAACTGTGCCTTACATGTTTTCTGATATCTTACAAATGGGTTATATTTCTTATGAAAAGAATGAAATGTAAAACGTTTTATTACAGCGGCATCTGTTAGGCAAAATGTAGTCAAACTGACACATCCTGAAAGGATTGTAAAATAATATCATGTTTTTCTCCACGAAGCGGCGAATTTCTTATTCGTCGGTTCGTGAAATTATCACAATACTAGTTTTCATATTCGTCAAAACGTTGTCCATCTTTATCTCCTAAGCAATATTTAATAGAAACTCGAAACTTTGTGAGAGCAAAGTACAAGTTGTTCCAACATATACAGCGTCAAAAACTCAAAATGTCAAATTTTGCACATTCGCCGGTTCGTGATGCAGGGGAGTTGACATATTCGCCAGTTCGTGAAAACATCGACGATATATATATATATATAAACAGCATTAGGTTAATCGTATCCTTTGTTAAAGGTACTATCCCATCGTTAACCTGGAATGGCTGAGGATAAATATTCTGAAACAGAATAGGCTGTGAAGTTCGCGTTTATGTAAAACTTTATATCCATTTCATACAAATGAAAGTATTTAAAAAAGCAGGATTTTCTGGAATGAATAATCTGACACATAGGTAACCCACATAATTTCCTTGTATTGCAAGGCTGCAAGAAAGCAGGGGTAAGAAGTCTCTATCCCAATTTAAAAACCACGTAAAAATGCAACTTGTTTTTTAGTGGCGGCACTTCAAGTGAGTGTATTGCTTTTTGGTTTATTTTATGGAGCTCTTCTATACTTTCTGGTTAATCGCGACGATGAAGATGAATGACTCGGTCTACAGTTTGAAGTGGGATCCGAACTATTGTGCAATGTGCCTCCACCGGAGATCGAAACCGGGACTACTTGAATAAAAGGCAATAAATTACCTCTACGTCATCGGGAAGTCCTGGCATGAATGAAACAAACTCTTCCATATATTCATGCCTTAACCCGGGTTCAAGCCTGGAACCTCTGGCTTAGCACGGAGGCCTACAGTGCTTTAGAAAAGACGACTGTGAAGCAGGAACTGCAGATAAACGCAGTTGCTAACGTTGTCGCCTTATAATCAAGGTGTTCAGGGTGCGACTTACTCTTTAAACTCTAGGTCCAGTCCTATTTAGCCCATCTTAGCATAAATCGGACTAAAATACTACGAACATGTGAATTTCTCCAGAAAGTTTGACAAAAGAGCAAGAAAGGAACAAGGTCACGGGAAAGTAATCCTTCACGCAGCGTCAGGACATTTTCTGTGTTGTAAATTCCAGGTGGGACACCGCCAAGTAATTTGCGGTTAAAATGAAGACGGAAATCGCTCTGGCATTTGACGAATCGCGTTCGCTTGGCAATTCATAATGACTTTCGCTCGAATCACGAGATCTCAATTGCCCTTGAAAAATCGCACTCTCTCTGTGTACGATCTTCTTGAACAGGCCTAACTAATTGATGACTCAGAGCAGTGTTGATTATTAGGGCATTACAAATTATAGATGTCACCATTTAAGGCGGAATCTTTCACAATGACTGGCAACATCCACACAGTCATCCGTTACAATCCGTCTCATTTCGAAATTCGAGACGAGACCGAGGCAGGAATTGGCAACGCAAGACGAGACTGTACAAAGCCTCGTCTGTCGTTAGTATCATCCTTAGTTCCAAGGTAGCACCACCATATTTAGCTTTCTTGCAATGTCGCCGTCCGGGGTACTTGTACCCATGAGCGAGAATCACTGGTCTAGATCAAACATATCAGGAATTAAAGGCAAGGTGTGTGAAAGATGTAAACACTCGCGCTTGCTGTAAAGGAACTGTTCTCTTTTCTTCCACGTTTTCATCAACCCTCATCGTCGCAATTAAGTTATAGATGAACAGAGGCGTCGCCTGAAGGGGGTTCACGGAGCACACGAATCCCCGACCGAAAACGGAAAATTTTCAATTTGTTTTCTTTTCTGCAGAATAAAACACTACATTTCAATATCCTTATTTTACAACCGAATATATATTTTTTCCAATACATTTCACCAAAAATTAAGGCCGCAAACCTCCTCAACAACTCCATTGCTAATAGTTGTCGCGTATCCAAAACCTTGCATGGCGAAGTTTTAAAGTTCTTCTAAAACACCACATCACCAAAATGAGCAGATTTACATCGATAGTTAAAATGTGTTCCTTAAACCTTTAGATAACGAACATGAGTCAAAACGAAAGAAGACTAAGACACTGTTAGCAGAAAATAATATTTATGTTAGTACACATGTAAAACGAGTATGGATAATCACCAGTTACATTCTTAGAAAATAAATTATAATTGTTATAAACTCCTACAGATAAGCTTTAAAACAAATATTTTCTTAAGTATCGCGAATTGCAATTCTCATCATGAAATTTGAACATTGCCAGAGACTTACGAATGAAATATAGGGAAGCTGCTGTGAAATTACAAATTGCTATATATATAAAATCATATATTCGACGGTATCATGACTAGCTAAAATATGAGCAGGGGTTATTTCTTAGGAACAAGTAAAGGAATTTCTAAAATTAAAATAAAGAGAAAAGTAATTGTTTATTGGTTTGGTTTACTTTAGTTTGATTTGATTTATTTTACTTCGTGTTTTGTGCCTCTTGGCTAATTTGCGAAGATGGGAATGAAATTGATGAATGGACATTCACAACCATGCCCGAGCGGGATTCAAACCCGGGACCCTTGGCGTCGCAGCGCGATGTGCTAATCACTCAGCCACAGGGTCCGGCTGGTTTACTTTACTTCGCTTATCTGCCACTTTTGGCTAATTGCCAAGATGAGGATGAGTAATGACATGATGGTACTGATGAAGCGACATTGACAAAGAACATCCATGCCCTGGCTGAGATTCGAACCCTGGACCCCTAGCGTTGTAGGACGCTGTGCTAACCACTCTGTCAAGGAGTTCGGCGAGGAGAAAAGTAAGAAATTTCAATAATTCAAATTTGAAAAGATTGATTAATAGATTTATTTGTTGTTTTAAGTCCACTTTATGCACTGGAAGGTTAATCGGGACCGGACATACAGTTTAAGGTGGGATCCGAACCAAATTTACAAAATATTTTTTGCAATGTAATTTTTCCATGTTTTTGAGGGAGTCTTCACGGGCGACAGAGGGAGGGGGACACAATAATTCGCAATAAATTAAAATTGGCCTGTATTTTGTAAATGTATTTTCGCTAAGCACTCTGGCAGAGTGTCTACACAATGCGCTACAAATACAATGTCCCAGGTTCGCATCCTCCATAAAACACGCGCTGTTATATTCGTACTTTTATGTTGCTTTTCTACGACATTTGGCAAAGGCACTCGAAGAAAAAACAAAATAAATCTTAGCTTCGATTCTTGGCTGAAATTTCGTCTTTTGTGTGCTCGACTAACCAATGTAACTTAGGTTCACTATTCACTTCTCTTCGATGGTGATCAATAATTAATTTCTCTGTGTGTTTGTAGCACCCTCGGTCTGGGGGAGAGGGGGTGTAAATTTTCTCTGAATTTTAGTCTGACTGTGAACACCCAAGGATTTGCTCCACAGAATACATCTAGATCCTCGTTTGTCTGCAAGAATGCAGTTTCCATGGTGTCGTACATGCAAAGGAACCAACTTAGCGCCCTTCAAAAAGGCCATAATCCCTTGTAAGCATATGCAGGGTGTTCCGAATTTAGTTTACCGTGAGAAACGATCTTTCGGTAACCTGACTTATGGAACATATATACTCTTTCCCACACACACATACAGGGTGGGCCAAAAGTGTGGA
Organism: Lepisma saccharinum; assembly: GCF_977018435.1. Lineage (NCBI taxonomy): Eukaryota > Metazoa > Arthropoda > Insecta > Zygentoma > Lepismatidae > Lepisma > Lepisma saccharinum. Next base: position 138,749,540 of record NC_139229.1, read on the forward strand.
AGCAGACCAAGAGGAAAACCGTCTACAGCATGCATGATACCAACATCGTCGCCACACAGATTCGGAGCACCTTAACAAAAACGAACGCTTATTTGAGTTTGGCATTTGGATCTTTGTTTTAAGTCCACCTTATGAGCAGATGAGCTAATCGGTACTTAAAATGGAATCCGAACCACTATGTACCTCCACTGGGTATTGAACAAACGCTAACAAAAATAACGAATGCCCAACACAGAATCTCACGATGATTATACTGACTGTGACATCAGATAGGCTAATTGGGACGAGGGCTACAGTTTAAAATGTGATCCGAACGACTGCGCAATGTGTCACCACTAGGGATAGAAGCCGTGACACTTGATTACAAGGTGACACTGGCTATGGATCCATACTTCGAACCCCTTCCAACAAATATTCATAATATCGCTGTCTCCACACGTGTCCGATTAAGCGCATACAATAAAGCATACAGCTACACTACCGTGACTGTGTATGTAAAACGGGGTTGATGCATGTTTGGAAATCACACCATTTGTTTTCATTGAACTACCAATTGTATGCCAAATTATACGTCCAACCTTATCGAAGTTCGAACCTAGGGCCTCTGGCTTCGTCAAGTGTCACATGTACCACTTCGCCACTGAGGCTGGCTTGAACTATCGCGCCAAGATTCATTCAGCATGGAGACGCATTTTTTTTTAAAAAAAAAAAAAAAGTAACAGGATTTATAAAATGAACCAGGTGCACGAAGCCATAGGTAACTAACCAAAGTGTCCTTCCCGTAAGAAGGTTGGGTTTGTTCAATCACTTTATGCTCTGACAAGCTAATCGGACTGACTCTACTATACTCAGATAGCCAGTTCAAAGTGGGAGTTAAAACCACTGGGTAATGTGCCTCCACCGAAGATCGAACCCGAGATCTCTTGATTACAAAACAACGGCGTTATTCAAGATTTGAGTTATCGACCTCAGGTACGCTGGAAGAACAAACATCGCTTGACTTTAGCTGTTACGTCACTATGCAGAAACAGGATCTTCACAATAAAGTTGATTCTGTATCACGATGGTTTTCCAAATCTTAACCTTGCGTGACGATACAAGAGAACCTTCTTGGCCTGCGACAGTTACCGAGAGTCACGGAGCTTTTGTCTCTTAAGGAGAGCGAGTGAAAAAAAAAAAGTAGCGGAATTCCCAGGTTGCATCCTTTACCTGATGAACTTGCTTACTGAGGGCATGGGTAATTAAGACACAAGTGACAGGCGTGATTTAAATCAAAGCTAAGATGACGAATCCTGTTCTCGCAACATTTTTTTGCATTGGTCAGATCATCCGTGACGTCAGCAGACAGGGAACTTCAAAAGCAGGCAATGATATTCAAGTATGCGTTTGTCACATGCAACAGGATACTGGAATTAAATATTGTTTCAGAAAAAAAAAGAATAGCTTGAGCCGGCCCCCGTGGCGGAATGGTTAGCACATTGCCCTACGAAGCTAGGGGTCCTGGGTTCGAATCCCGGCCTGGGTATGGATGTTTGTGAGTGTCTATTCGTTAATTTCATCATGTCATCACTCATCCCCATCTTCGCAAATTAGCCAAAAGTGGCACAAAGAGCGAAGTAAAATAAAGCAATAATCTATCAATCAATCAAAAACAATAGCTTGAAAATTTCCTATGTACAATATCTCAAAACTAAAAATCATTAAGAAATTAAAGGAAAACGACAAAGCAAAATCGTTTCGAAGGATTAGCCATGATTTACATAGAGTAAAATAACCAGGAAGCTGCAAAAGGAGGAACTCTTCAAAGACTTTGCAACTAAAAGAAAGCCTGTAGAGTACTTACTTCCTTGGGTGTCTTCATAAGCTCAAAATAATATTTCATTACATGGAGTAAGTCGTTACATACTAGTAGTCACATTAATTGCATTTTTTGTTCCAAAATATAAATTTAATAGTTCATATTATTCCTTTCATAAATAGAGCACTTATCATCATCAATATTATTATTGTCACCATTATCTATGCACTATTTTTTATAAACGTTGAGCAATTTACAACAAAAAGGTCCCGCGCTTCATTTCTGAATCAGGTCGCGCGCAAATCCACGGGCCGGCTCTGACAAGACAAACAACTTCTTGAAATTATCCAGAATATAACATGAACATGTCCTTAAATAATTGCTATAACAAATAAATTTTGTTTTCATTTGAAGAAACCACGCACACCACGCACGCATAAAAACACCACGTACATTCTACGTTGAAATTCTAAGGATATACAAAAATTTCGTAAAAGCTCTACCACGCCTCACGTTACCTATCACAAGTACGGATAACGTCGTTACTTCCAGAATCTATTGTTCCTAGCAAACCAAGAATGGAAACTTTTCTATCCACTAGAAAGTAGACTCTCCACTTCCCTTGCAATTACCCAAAGTCAGCAGAAACACTGTTTCCTAGATCTTTCCATCATTGTTCCCCTTACATAAAGTTTTTTTTTTTGTAAAAGTACACTTACGAAACGCTGAACTGCATAACTAGCTTCAAAATAAAATACTTTTTTTTTTAAAAGTATAAACTAAAACACGTGCGTTAAACATGCTTTTACTAAATTGTTTCCCAGTTGACATGAATAAGGAGAAAACTGTAGCATTTCAGTACCTGGAGATAGAAAGTGAAGATTATGCATATCATTCCGAAATTGTTACTATTTTTCCGGCTCCGTTATTTAACTTCGCTTATATTTCTCCTTAGCTTAGTTGTTACTAGTGTTCGAACTGAAAGGGGGGGGGGGAATTTATCAATATTCTCCCCCACCTCGCAAGGATTTTCTTTCCCAGGTTCCATATTTCTAAATTCGTTCACAACCATGAAAAAAAACTTCCTCCTTTTATACGCCTTCGGTTAATCGCGACCTTGAGGATGATGATGAGAGAAAAACCAAGAAAACGTTCATGCCGTGACCCGGTTTCGAACCTGGGACCTCTGGCATCGTAGCGCGTTACTTGCCGCCACCAAAGAGCATTGTGCCTTCACCGGGACTCTGATTACACGGGACTCTGACGACAGTGTTAGCCACTATGCTATTGGGGGAAGTTGAGAACAAAACAATTAATCCCTCCGTTGACCTGGGATTGAAGCATGGGGACCGGTAAAAATTACATGCGGACTACCATGACGGACAGACATGCCAAACGAACTGGAGCTTTGTAGTAAATTCAAGAGAGGCAAGGTAAAAAAGTCGTGCTCGACTTCGTTGCAAGTTAATTCGCCTGTAAACGAACGCAAAGATCCGGAAACGATGGATTTCCACCAATTTGCAGCGATGAACGACCGGCAAAGCGTAAAACAAACGGCACACCCTCTGGAAGCATACACCTAGCGCTCGTCTTCTGGCCCCATTCTGTCCCTGCTCAACCTCCTAACCTGACCTCAAAACGGGTCCCATCCGAGCTTGCTTCTTTCTTTTTCTCTCCAGACCGACGAAATTCCTCTCAAGGCTACCTTCTCTTCTTTCACTCGCTGCTAGTGTTGCAAACCGATCGGATATACCATTGCGCATAGGATAAATAAGCCGCGGGCATCCAATAGGTACGTGGACCTCACCTGGGGATGGGTGATCTCAGATGCGAGTTTTTCCGAAAATGTGCCCGCGTGAAACGGTTCTGGAGCTCACCCAGCCCCTAATGAACGGTTATCTGAGGGAATCCCTGAACGGGCAAAACGCATGAGCATAGTGGTGATTACATCACCCCCACTATGGCCGAGATCGAGAATGTGTCTTACCTCTGCATTACGTAGATGCCCATGGCGTAACGGAATGCATATGGAACTTTTAACATTAACTTTTAAAATTTTTCGTTTTAAAACTTAAGACAGGGGCATCAGCATTGAGACTATTTGCAACCTTTACCCTTGACATAAATCAAATCTAACGACCTTTTATAATAAATTCCTTTATTGTTTGCCGTAGTTTTAGAAACTTCCGGAAGGCCGATCGTTTGTTTTAAGAGATTAAAGAGCGAGAAATGGTCATTTACTGACGATTTAATGTTAGTTTTAGACACCTGAGGAGGGACGACCACCTGATTTTAGATATCATGAATATAATGTAGATAAGAATATGAATGAAATTAACAACACGTGCGCTATCGATGAAAATTCGAGTTGTCATTTTGTTTTGCAGATAGTTGGGATACTCCTAGAGGCAGTGACGCAGCTGGAGTGAAGAATTGAGAGGCTCTTAACGCCATGCAGCAAACAAGAAAAATTAGATACAGAAATAGAACTACCCTCCCAGAAATATTCCAAACCCACAATTATTCTCTGGCGCACTGCCCATACGTCCCAGGTTCGAACCATTGTTACGCCATTAATGTGTCCCATCATCCTTTTCACGGTCCATCCTCCTCCATCAATGACAGCGCCAAGCAGGCCCGTGGTCAAGAAGGGTCGCCAGCCCCCTTGACAGTAGGTAAAACTATTTTGTATTCTAATTTGAGGTGAAGAGTGAAAATGTAGACAGAATATATTAATTTGTTCACAACTTCGTTCGTTCATCTTGTTTATGAGCAGAAGTCTAAAAGCGGGAAGTGTTTAGAAGATTCTCTAGACTTTAGGAAGTTCTTTCATAGGGAGCCTTCTTTATCTGTACCTTCCCTGCCCCTGTTGCAGCCTATCGTTTGACAGAAATCTGTGAATTTGATGCCATTATCCATATTTCTTCCACATCTGCGTCAAATGTTAACAGATCCCAAGCTTTGGGAACGAAGGGATTTTATTGCTTCGGCCGGGGATGGAATGTACGGTAGGCACTATGATTGAAGTGAATATTGCACATTTTAACATGTATGATATAAATATTTGTATCATCAAAAATAGTATGGAGGGATGGTGTCAGTAGCAGTCATTAGCACTTCAAGAGATGTTTTAGAAAGATATAGAAATAAAATCGTAGTATTTGTATGATATTTCTAAATTTTATATTTTACATTAACTTAATGACCCCCGATACACATAATTTACCTTCATTTAATCCTGTTAAACTTTTAAAAGATGGACTTGGAATACGAAGCCCTCCTGGAGATCAGTTCTAGCTACGGGCCTGGCGCCAAGGGTATGTCAGACAAATTTCGCGATAAAAATAAAATGAAAGTGTGAAGATGGTAATGAATATAATGGGTTTGAAGCACGTGACAACAATATGAATACTATCAAAATATATATTTTGATTTGAAGCTGTGGCCTATTCACGCCAAAAAGTTTTCCGCCGTCACTGCTCGTCGTCGCCACTGACCTAAGAGGTAGAAAAGCGACGTAAAGTAACCAAAATGGAAAGAAAGTCGGGATTAGGATATTATGCAACCTGGAGTGATATTTCTCGTAAAAGGTTGGCATCACTGTTGGATGCAATGGTCAGCATTCTCTTTTCCTGGTTCCCTTGCGTCATCAACCTGCCGGCCTGCTCCCTCGGGGTATGCACACAACAGACTCGGGGGAAAAGGTCGTATTTGACACCTCACGCCTGCCTAATTGGGAAGAAAGCTACTTTCATACCCTGCGGTTGCGCCACTTAATCCCTTCCAACTGGACGGAACGAAGATTTACACAAGAACCCGTTCGTCAAACACGCCATTTACACAATTATAGTGTTCAGCTGAATGGCATTGTTTCCCGGTCTGCGACAGAGCAGGTTACGGTAATCGCTACATCACTTGTAGAAAGTAGGAAAGTCAGCAGCCGGTAGAGATTATAACCAGTGTTCAGTGGGGGTGCCGACGGAGGACTTGGTGGGAGTCACAACTCTCTTTTTGCCCAAGAATTCATTTAAAAAAAATAAATGGCAAATGCAGGCAAAGATTGCAAAATACGTCCCGTCGAAAATCCTGGGCAAGCCAATGATCGCAGCTACAAATAACAGCCACAGTTTTTCGGATAAAGGACAGAACTCCCTATATAAACAGGGGTTTATATAGAAATTTCACTCTGGAACCGTGCGAAGACATTTTTCGGATTCGGTCCAAAGAACACTTGCTGTCACTTTTTGTTTGTCAGCAACTAAGGAATTAGTTGAATTTCTGTTTTAAGTCTCCTTTATGCACAGATAGACTAACCAGAACTGGACCTACAGATTAAGTAGGAATCCGAGGCCCCTTGATTACAACGCTAAGAAGAAACTGAATATGATGGTAGCCGAAACCGGGTATTAACTTGGGAGACCAGTTGCGTTTCATGTTCGGTCTACTGGTATGATCATGAAAAGAGGCACCCTCCAAATACCAGGCTGTATGCACGACACTCAATGCAAATTGAAGACCCAAAGAGGGCGTGGGTAGATACACAAATCTTCCTCGTTAGGTTCGCCAACTGCCATCTTGCAGCCAAGGACTTCCGCTGGAGAAATCTCATCAATGCGCCAATTTAAGTTCGGTTCAATGTCGTTAAATTGTCACGTAGTGAAAGTACAATCGAGAGTTCTCTCCATGCAGAACTCCTGTGTTGTTTACTGTTCTCTGCAATGACACACGTCACACAGGGAGGAAAGAATATAGTTACGCTACTTCACATTTTCACGATGATATCCTCTCAAGGTTAATGGTTGTACCACGAACATATTACATGTAACTGGCAGAATTTTCAACGAGTACTTTGCACAATTGCAAAATATTCTCAGGTGGGTAGATGCAAGCCTCAACATTTCCACTAGGGCAAAGTTAAAGTTTGTCAAAGTTTGCTTAAGTCCACTTTTTGCACAGAGTAATCAGAGCTGGACCCGCAGTTTTAAGTGGAACCAGAACCTATCTCCGAAGGTGATCTAACCAGAGACAAGGCGATAGTGTTATCACTACGCCACTGGAGAGACCTTTCTACACTGATGCATAAGGAGTATGCATTATTACACGTGCTTTTGAAGTGTCGGATTAACGAGTACCTGAAACTGGTACATTTTCAACGGCATTCTTTCTGAAAAAAAGGTTTAAAGTGTGATAAGGACGTATATGCAATACTTCTGTAGCCCCTTTTCCAAGACAAAGAAGAGCCTGTATTATATAGTCAGATTTTTTTGCGCATCGTCTCCAGTTAGCTAACTTCACGTGTCTGCCTGGTGAGCCTATGGTGTAGGGCGAAAGATAAGTGATGGGCTGAGATAACATTGATGACCTCACTAGGGTCCACGCTTCAGTGATTGGAGGATTTGGAAACTGTACCCCCCTCTCAGGCTGCAAAAAGCGAGAGATGTTATGTTACTTCTTTCACCCTCCCTTTGAGAAGAGTAGGTCTCTTACACTGTTTCTGGGGTAGTATTTAGACTACCCCTAGCTTTTTAATCTGTTGTGTTTAACGTTTCTCTAGGGGCTCTTTACACCCCTTTTTTAAATTTTAAGGTAAGGGTTTTAGATTAGGGAAATTTTCTACATATACACTGAAGGGTACAAAATGGCCATACGTGTCAACGCACCCCAAAATTTTAAATTAACAAATCAATAATAAAGCAGCCAAGTGAGACAGGGACCTGAGGGAGAGTGAATTGATACTGACTAACCATCCCGGTCTGCGAATGCCAGAGAATTTGTTGAAATGAGTTAGGAATACTATTGTAGACAACGCGTGTGAAGAGAAATCAATGTGGCGATCATAACACGAGGGTTGAATCACAAGTATATCATGCCTCACTAGGACAGCTCTCTATTACGTGTTTCTGTGTTAAAATCGTGACAACTGTACTTTGATCTCTGTATTGTTACCATGGACAGGACAGACGAAGTATTGTAAGAGATATGCGAAGTCAAAGAACCTCTAGTGTTACTACGAAAATGGCGAACAAGAAGTCATTGTAAAGTGTAAAATCCTTCATTTTCGCAAAATGATGACTCAACTTCTTGTATAAATAAAATGTAATCTTTCATTTTAATTGGACACTCTGGTTCCCTATTGGAATGCAACGAGTAGGCGGCGATATATACCAAGGCTTATGTCAGGCCCATACTCAGAATTTGTTTTCAGGAAAATGCTAGGTCCATGTTTTTACACACACACACACACACATGAATACATACATAAAATGACGGCTTTCTGTGGGGGGGGGGGACAGTTGCTGCCGACTTTTTACCCCGTAATATGGAATAATGCTTGTCTACCAAGAGAAAATAACTGTCATTGCCCCCCCCTCCTCCCCTTCCCCAGTTTTGGAACCAAATCGCGGATAATGGTCAGAAGTAGTCAGACAATTCTGAGTTTCGCAAATTAAAAATGTTTTCAAATGTCCTTTATTTTCTTATACCAGAACCATTGAACAGCCACGATAACTTTATGTTTAGAAAATTATATAATTATTATTACAATAAAGGATTCTAAATGTGAGTTAACCCATAGCCCGCTACGAAGGAGAAAGAGAGATTTTCACCTGGTAGCCAGTAGCCGCGATTGGGTGCCCAAAACTGGGCGGGAAGGACAATTTACTTTCTCTTAGTAGACAAGTTTGATTTTTTGTTTTAGGTCCACTTTTATGCACAGATAGACTAATTGGGACTGGACCTACAGTTTAAAGGGGGATCCGAATCACTATGTGCCTCCACCGGGTCTGGGTAGACAAGGCTTAGCTTTAAGAGGCCATTGTACAGGAGGAAAAGTACAAATAGTGGGGGGGGGGACCACATTAATTTATCAATTTATGCAAGAACAAAATTCAAATTTTTACAAGTTTGAAAAATAATCGATGTTATTTTCGTAGCATTATTTGAGGTTCACATTTAGAAATTTCATGGCTCGAGGGAGAAGGACCATGGCCCCTCCCCTGGGTACGGACTTGGCTTATGTAGAAATACGGCTCCGTTCCAATCGGTAAACAGCTTGGCTAAAAAGATAAAACCCTAGGTCAATGTCGAATTTTCAAACGTAAGCGAGCGGAGGGAGAGTGGGCGATGCAAGCAGCTGCTTACCACGTAGTTCTGCCCCTGCACTGCCAAAATGTGCGGCGTTCTTCAACACATCGTCGCCACCTTTATTCAGTGCCAAGTTGTTTGTATCATTATGAAAAAAGGTACAAAGGGAACGTAATGATATAATATTTAACGTTGTTGATTTTTTAACAACAAGGCAAGAGAGGGAAGTTATAAATATGGCAGCATGGGGTACTTAAGCACATGCGAAGGAGGAAACAAATGAATGTCCCTTTAGTTCGCGGGTCTGCCGGGGTTCTTCCTATGTTGGTCAAGCTGTACAGTGGTGGGAAAAAGTTCTTCCACCATAAGGTTTCAATGGCAGAAGGGTATGCAACACACATTGCACCTACCAATGATGGAGTGGTTCTGTCTGTCCCAACAGCAACTTGTCTTCGATGCAAAGGCCAGAAAGGCAGGAAATGTAGGAAGGTCACATGACTAATTGTCAAGTGGAGTCATCTGTGTCTCGAGATAAGTTGGAGAACCACAAAAAGCTGTACGTAATACAGTAAAACCTCGTTAATCCGGACCCGATAATCCGGACTTAGCTTAATCCGGAGAGGAAAATGGCCAAAAAAAAAAAGTGTGATGCAGAGCCAGGTTTGTCGGGCACATCATCATAATATGGGTATCGCTTATGTACGTACTGCATTGTATGCACAGTATTTCTTTACATTTTACTGTACTGTATAGTGTATTTAGGCATATGCCCTTTAAATACACCATAATAAACGTGTTTTGTTGCTACAATCGGAGTTTTAATGCACTTTATACTGTTCTTTTAGGTTATTTCAGTTAATCCGGACTTTCGTTAAACCGGACAACTTACCCCTCATTAGTCCGGATTAACGTGGTTTTACTGTATATCCGGAAATAATTGGCTTCAAACAAGTTGAACAAGTGCTGAAGTAATTATTACCTTATTACAAAGTCTACTGTACGTTTCCATTTCCTTTCTACATCTCTAAAACGACTTCTATCCAACCACAGTAGGGACGTGAATGTCTCCCCACTTTTTCTTCACACACATTCAGGCATGACATTTTTCATTGTAAAAACCACGGTTGATAAATGTTAAAATAATTCTAATGGTAATTTAAACATATAAGATGCTGAAATATGTTATTATTTTTCTTAATAAATTGAACTCTTGTTTCTTTCATTACTTACAATGTCTCAAAAATATTAGGAAAACTGCCTCTTCTAATGAAATGAAAAATTTTCGCAGCATTTGAAAATTTATCTAAAGGCAGAATATTCTTCATTCAAAGATTCATAGTCTCACAGTGCGTGACAGTTTCCAATTGTCACCAAGGCACCTAGAGAAAGAATATTCGAGGTGCTTTCAAGTCAAACCGGAAGTTACGATTTTTTACAATAATGGAACACATTTGGACGTACCTAGTCATATCATAAATTCTGTTACAAAATTTAGACAGGGATGCAAGGTAACTTTACAATGTTGGATCAAACAACAACCAGTATGATTGTGTGTTTGGCTGTGGTAGCAGAAAGGTGAATTTCACTGCGAGTCGAATGGAGTGGGGTGTATAAGAGAACCATGTGGCAGTAATCGCACTGCACAAAGTTGGCAAATCACCATCGGACATTTTCAACACCCTGAAAAAAGCTGAATATCAGCAGGATGTTCGACCATCAACAGATACTGTAACACAGGGAAAATTGAGAACCACCCCAGGAAAGGTAGACCTCGCAGCGTTGAGGAGTCAGAAGCTTGTAAATGCAGTGGCGGCGTAGATTCAACGAAATCCAGTCAGGAAACAAGCAGTGATGGCTCAAGAGCTGAACATTTCGAAAATGTCGATGTGGCATGTGCTCCGAAGTGACCTAGGACTCCGCGCTTATCGGCGAAGTACTGGCCACTTTCTCACTCCAAAACTTAAGGTCCAGAGGGAGCAGAAAACAAAAAGACTCCTTCAGCGTTACGCAAATGGTGGCCACAGGAGGATCCTTTTCATGGACGAAAAAATATTTACGATTGAATTGTCTTGCAACCGTCAAAACAATCGTGTTTATGCCTAGACATCCCAGGAAGCTAGTGAAAACACGCCACAGATCCTCAGAGGCCATCATCCCACCTCAGTGATGGTTTGGTGAGGGTTTCGTACGATAGCACAACTGACCTCCACTTCTGTGAACATGGTGTGAAAACATCTGCAAAAGGGTACCAAGCAACGGGTGTTGGAGCCACTTGTGAAATTGTTCACCTCCACCATGTTCAACAATGAGCCGTGGAGCTTCCAGCAGGACTCCACACCGGCCCACAAGGCAAAGACCACACAGGAGTGGTTTTAGAGGAATGTGCCTGATTTCATTGCTCCGGTTGATTGGCCCTCCAGCAACCCATTGGACTACATGTTGTAGTCCATTTTGGTGGGCATGGTCTGTAGGAAGAGGCATCCAAACCTGCGAGTCTCAAGCGTTCTCTTGTAAAGGCAGTGGCGGACTTTCCACTCGAGACCCTGCATGCAGCGGTCAATGACTGGCCTCGGAGACTTAGGGCCTGTGTGAAGGCCAGAGGTTGCCATTTTGAACAGTGATTGGTGCTCTGTGTTGGCAAGACCTGTACCTTTGTAACATCCATTAGCTTGCTCACTGTGTCTGTAGTTCATTATTAACTTTGTAACAGAATTTATGATATGATTAGGTATATATATTAAAAAAAAAAAATATTTCCCGATGTAATTCCCACCTTATCCCACTCTAGTGCATGGATATCAGCAGTGCAGAAAGATTTCTCAGTAAGTCTGGCACATGGTGAAACTGCTTACTTCACCACTTTGTCACTGCTATGATACTGGCCTCCGTGGAACCCCTTTAAGGCTCCTAACAGGTGAAAATAGATTGGAGCGAAGTTTGGACTGTAAGGGATGCGTAGCAGTAACTCCCAGCCAAGTTCATGTAGTGTGCAGATCATGTGGTGAGCAGTATGCGGGCGTGCATTATCATCCAGAAGGCTGTCTTGGTACCCAACATGTCCAAACTTTCCGGAAATATAGTCTTCATGAATAGTTGTGTTCAAATTTCCCATAACAAGATGAGTCTGTTCTGCAAGTTGCTGACATGTTACGAGTCGATTTCCAAGTATCAAGCGTTCCACTCGTTGAATATTCATGGGAATGTGTCTGTCAAACTGTTTACACCATTCAAATGTTTTACTGCAGCTAAGAGTTCCATCGCCATACTGTGCTCGAAGTCTTCTGTGAATTTCACAACAAATCTCTGGGGTTCACCGAGCCTCAAATAAATGGGCACCTGGGTACTCCCTGTCTCCCCAACCACATGGATCTACATGAGTCTAGCAATCTTTTTTGTTCTACATATAGTGGAACAGCTGGTCAGAAGATGGGCGCCCATTGTGTGGTTGGACCGATACGAAAGGTTCTTTCCCAGCGGTGTACCTGAATTCCTTCAACACGTGACTGCTTTGCCTTCCCAAGATGCCCAAAGAAGAAACAAAAACCAATCAAATTCTCACTTCCAATCTATGCCACACAGAAGCTCTGAAGACTGGTACCTTGTTACAAATGAAGAAATCGGTAGGTAACCTCACTTATGTTCCTCCTACACTTTGTAATGCCAGACGTTTCCAACCTTAAAGTAAAAGCAACACCAATTTTGCACAAACCTGATAGTGTTATAATTTATTTGTAGTTTTGTTATTCTACATTACCTTTCTGTCATTTTTTGGCTAAAAATGACGATGAGGATGAGTGATGATTAGATGAAAAACATTCATGCCCAGGTTGGGACTCAAAACCAGGAACTTTGGTGGCAATTTGACCACCACTCTGCCACTTAAAAGGAATAACAAATTCTAGTATAAGAACTAGGGCTGAGCCGATACAGATACGGGGATCGGTTGAAATTTTCCCACCGATACCACTAATTTTGAGTCGCTAAAACTGCAGCCAAGAGCAACATTTGTCTTTTCAAAAGTTCCTTCACCCTTCCTTGTGGCAGACTGGAAGGTCAGCACAAGAAGTTCTCCTTTTGACATACTAAACAAACCCCCACCCTCCTGAGAAGCAGATGATTGACAAGATCAAAAGCATGAGCAAAGTGAAAGCTGTGACAAACTTCTGCGAAGGCACATACCTAACTACCTGGTAAAGGCTGTGTGCAAATAAAATAAATCATTTATTTTCAAATCTTGCTTGCAAACTTGTGGGGAAAGACAGATGGACAGCTTTAAAATTAGCATTACTCTCACGCTGGGCTGTTTCCGGGTCAGATGCTTGCGGAGTTCTTGAGAAAGACTGGTGTAGGTTGCTGTGGAATTAATTTTGTTTTATAGGTATATTCAAGCTGGGAGGGAGGGGTTGTGGATTCAACAATTTATTCTTGTACTTTTCCCTGTGTCTCTTATGTGACTGTTGGTATCAGCCGATATCGCAGCGACTTGTTTTTATTGCTAATGACAGAGAATGATGAACAGCCTAGTGAAAAAAGGCGTATATATTAGTAATTGTATTTGCATATTTTTATGTCGTTTCTCTCCCTCTCCAGGTTAACCCAAATGGCAAGAATGAATAGTGCTTGGATGAAACTGAAGAGACACAATTCACCTAATTTTGGGTGTGTGTGTAACTGTAACACGTAACGTAAAAAAAGTGTTGCAACATTTCAAAAACCTTTTTCTTTCCATCCTCTGGGTTCACATAAAAAAATTATAAAATATGTTATAATGCTACATGGGAATAATTAATTTGGGAGTTATTTAAAGTCATCAAAGGAATGTGATGTGATGAGATAGTGTGACTCGGTAACTGGCCTTTGTCATTTTAAAATCTAATTTTACAAGTATCGGTATTGGTTCAAAGTGGTATCAGCTCAGCCCTAATAAGAACAGTGATTTTGAGGCAATTTCATATTTGTACTAATTTGAAGATTACATGATTTATATTATACATAGTAGCGGAGGGAGAAAAACAGTCTCACATCCAATTCTGTGTCCACAAAGATCATTTTGTCACTAGTAAACACATCTGGTATCAGTTTCTCTCAACATGAGACTTGACAAATTTTGCAATGTATGTTATGAATGGGATAGATTTATTAGTACTTTATAAGTATTGGTACTGGTATAAGTAAAATTGCCAATTTTATCAATCTACTAATTTTGTGACTGACTATGCAATTCTGCAATTATGTTATTTGTTATGAATATAGTACAATCTATTTCTAATATGCAACTTCTTTTTTAAAGAAAAGTATATAAATTACGGAACGGAATTTCTTCAATATTACTAGATTGGTAAAATATTGCTAATTGGCAATTGATAAATTTCTGACTGGTGTATCCCTAATATATAAATATACAAAATCATTACAATGACTGCATTGAAAAGACATATTTCAACAACAATATACTACTTTTCTTTTCCCCAGCATCATTACTGAGAAACTCCTCGTCATTCTTACATGGATACAATCCACTGTACTTTTCAATACCCGTGTATGCTGCTGTATCGATCTGCTACAACAGAGCACAAGCAAGGAAAACACTTCTTGCAAGGCCTGGGCACCGTAGAATGCAAATTATATACAGGAGTACCTGTTCATCTTCAACCGCTACCAAAGAAGATCACTCAATGCCTGACTTTCATGTCACATACTGGATGTTCTACCCTTTCAGCAAGGGCAAATCTGTTTGTACTCTGGATATGGGTGTTTTTGGGCCAGTCCCCATTCCTCTGATCAGCAGTTTTTGCCTGGGGACAATGAAAGAGTACGGCAACCATGTGGGAGACTGGGAACATTTGAGTTTAATGTTCAAGGTGAGTAAAAGTTTACTTCTTCAAGTTGACAGAAGTTGAAATTGGATGTTTCACAATTATGGCTACATCAGCATACTGGCTACTTTCATATTGGGACCAGAGATTGTGCATGCACAATATCGTCAGCACCAGAAATCTATGGAAGATTAACGGTGGAGGTGGTGTCTGAAAATAGTATATAAACTGGTTTCCAGAGATATTGGTGTTATGATTGGATGCAATCAGTAGAATCTTTGATGTCCATTGTGGTCAAAGATGAAATAAATCATCCCAACTTAGTACTCTTTTTGTAATTCCCATCCTGATTTTTACTGCAGCAGGGACCAGTGGCGTATGCTGAGACCAAGATCAGGGCTATCTCCAAATATAGTAGTGTTTGAATTTTAAATGAAAATGTGTCCGGCAAAAAAGAGGGAGGGGCTCTTCCTCATTCATTTTGGATTTTTTTTGTTTATACCGCGTTTGTTACAACCTGTCCCCTTTCCCGCGCTAGGGAGCGCTCGACAGTTTCGGTGCCAATGAGAAACGAGGAAAAAATCGTTTGCTGGACAGCGAGGAGCGAATGGAAGCCAGAAGAGAGGCGCTTACGTAGACGCTGTTGCGACGTTGCGTATTTTAATTGGCTGCCTGGCTTTGACTTTCCCCAGCACCGAGAAAAGCCAGGGAGCAACTAGCGCGGGAACCAGGACAGGTTGTAACAAACGCGGTATACATCGATATCTTGCCATTAAAAACAACAATAGTAGGCAATGGACATAAACTATTTCATGCTTATTTATAAAGAGGAGCAGTCTATAACATGCAATATGTAGGACCTTCATGCGAGTATGAAATAATAATTAACTTCTTACCTTACTTGAAGGTAAACTCCATTCTTCTCTCCTTTTCCGTAAATTTATTTGTCACTTTATCGAAGAATGTGTCCTCACATGAATTTCTGATGTTGATTAGAACCCCTTTCTCAATAGACATTATAGCTAAATTGCTAAGCCGCGCTTGTCCCTGTGTTGCTCATTGTGGCCCCTAAATGCACATTCTTGCTTCCCCAGAAATTTTATTGCATCAATTAATCTTCTTATAATAATTCTGTTTTCCTTCACTTTTTCATTATGCAAACTGTCAGCAATCTTCTCTTGCAAATTCAAGGAATGATCAATTCTTTGAGAACCGAATGTCTGTAAGTTACTGAACGCACGTATAGGCTATGACTAAAGTGATTTTTGGTGTTTATCGCAAGCAGTAGCGTACGCAGGATTTTATCAAGGGGGGGGGGGGGGGTTATTTCTAAAACTTTCTCCAAATTCACATTACCATTGTTTAATTATACTTTAATTAAATAATAATCATCACAATTAATTAATAAAACTTATAATTAATTAATTAGCTGAATTACTACTAATACCACTACTACTATTATGTACTAGAGATCTACATAAATATAGTATTTACGAAAGCAATAGAACAATATCACTTTCTAGTCATTCGATTTTTATCAAATTCTGGGAGCATTTTCTTGCTTCTTCCTTACGAACTAATTGTCTGGTCAACGAGGTGAGACATTTTAAGTGTGAAGAAAATCCATAAAAACAAGAAAATATATTAAAATAAATTAAAATAATCAAAGTATGAAACTCATCCAAGGAGCTGCTGTAGTCTGGTTGGTTGGTAGAGCATCTGACAACCACGCGGGAGATCCGGGTTCGATTCCCGGAATTGGTTGGAATTTTTCCGACTTCTTCCCCTCATAAATGTCCCCGATAATTCACATCTGGATTGTCTCTCTGTTCTTACCAACAAAACATTTTACAATAGTTAAGCTTATTGTCGTTTGAATAAATGTCTAGTCAACAAGGTGAGACATTTTAAAAGAGAGACATTCAAACATGCTGCGGTAAACAATGGGAAGGCGGACTGGTGACTGTTCTTGTCCGCCGAGCCTTTGTCTATACATTAGCAGCTTACAACGAACCAAGAACTTTCTTTAGTTAATTATCATTGTTCACACAAAAAAATACATGTTCATTGAACACTGGCGTACGTAGAGGGGTGGCTGATGGGGTTACAGCCCCTACCAAAATTTTGAGAAAATCAGAATTTTCAAATAAAAATCCGTTAAGAACTTTAAAAAATCAAAATGTGTAAATGTGAAATCTCTTTTAAAGTGAGTCCCGATTACCATTTTTGTCTTTGAATACAATTTTAATAAGACTGAAAAGCTCGAAAAATACGAAATATTTCATTATGCATCCTGCTCTCCAAAACGAAGGCATGTGCTATCCACATTTACTATTCCAGCCCATCCCGAAAAAAAAAAAACAATCCTGCATACGCCAGTGTATTGAACATTGTTGCAACTGAGATACAAAACAAGTTTTCTCTCTTTTAAATCATAGTTGCCCTCATATTTTGTTTTCAAGAATACTTGTTAATTTTCAAGGCTTTCTCTCTGAAAGAGGCATGTGTTTGGAATGCTGTGCTTTTCTGCATGCTGCATGGAAATAATAATTCAAATTATTATTATAATTTTTATTATTAGTAGTAGTAGTAGTAGTAGTAATAGTAATAGTATTGTCCTAGATCTTTGACTGTGGTAAGTTGGTCATTTAATTATTTTTTTCACAGCATTTTTAATAACATTTCACAAGCTCAAGGGGGGGGGGTTAAACCCCGTAACCCCCCCCCCCTTGCGTACGCCACTGATCGCAAGCAGTTACCAAATAGTTTAAATTACTAAATCCTGTTGTATTCTAAGGACTTTTGTCGGTAGAAAAAAGCAAACATGCCCAGCAATACGACTTATTAAGTGCACTCGACCCAGTCAACCAAAGATATTTTTGGTAGCTGGTCTCATGAAAATGCCTAATATATACCTTATTTTTGTCTTTCTGCACGACTGTAAGGTCCGGAAGAGGTGGAAGAGGCCTACCTGTCTCTATTATTTGCATCCTATCCTCGTAAGGAAGCCGTGAGAATGGCGTCTTGGAGACAAGTTCGGTGATTAAATCCACACGGAACAAAAACACAGCACAACAAAAGGATTCCCATCCATGAACACGATACGCGGGCGACACAAAGAACTCGGATCTCGGACACAAGTTTGACCATATATCCCTTCCTTTTGCGGAAACCTCCACCGACCCGCGTGGTTGAAAACAGAGTGCCACCTTCAGGGGAAAATCACTAAATTTGGCAGATTTATAATGCTTGTATGTGACGAAATTCATGGAACTGGAAGAGAGACGGGCAATGCTCGAAGGGATGGAGAGGGGGGGGGGAAGGTGATGTAATTTTCATGAGGCATCCCCCTAGCTTGAATAATTTGCATTGGCACCCCCTCCTATATATTTTTTTCCAGCGATTTAGCAAATTTCGTATTTCCATTGTTGGCAACACTACAACATCGCCAGGATGTAGAGAAGTCTTCATTCTCCAGCGCTTGGGGTTGGAAGCCAGCACCAGGGACCACCAAGGTCGTCCCTGCCAGCACAAATACGTCATGTGTTGAAAGGACCGCCTGCTGGTTCAAAGACTTTTCCCTCAGACGAAGAAGCCTGGCGATAAAGACGACCTTACACTAGCGCTTTCCCCCGTGGTCGTTACGTGAGAGTGAAGCATCGGTTAAATTTGCTAGTCTATTATTTCCTGTATTTTAATATGGGCTTTGGCGATAGCCTAGGTAGCCTAGAATATACACACCTGGCAGGGACACAGAAACATCACAATGTTTTTTTCTACACACATTTATAAATGTCAATTAATTTAAGTTGGAGACAAATGCTTCCAAAATGAAATAAAGTTAAATACAATACTGAAATATTTTATATTTTCTGAACAGATCCTGTGAATAACTTTTTTTCCATTATAAAAATCACTGTTGATGTGTATTATTAAATTAATAAATTTAACTGTTTACAGTAGCAACTTTAATTAGTGAAGGGCAAAATAATGAAAAACTTAATACGTAATAGGGAATTAGAGATCAGGTCATTTTAATTTCCTCCTATAATTCCATTTCCCCTACTCCATCCTCAATTTAAATTTGTTGTTACCTTACAGTTGGAGAGCTTTTTCTTCAAGCCTGAATTCACACTGTAAAATATGGTAGCCTTAAAAATAAGCGTCAAGTTTTAAAAGTTCTGTTCAAAGCAGAAGCTCTGCCCCTCTATTCAGTGGAACCACGATTTAATATTTTTCAGTGGACCAAGTTGAAAGAACTTAAAATCCGTGAAAATGTAAAATCTGTGAAAATTTCACAGCATTTTGCTCTATTGGGACCATGAACATTGAATGTATAATGTCGGAAAATGTAAACCCGGGGCACATTAAATCGGGGTTCCACTGTAATTGCTCAGATTGAACAGCTTATTGCCAATTATGTCTTGCATATCTGCTAAAGTATCTGTGCAGATTCAGATTTTATTAATGTGTGTGTAACATCACATGTCAGTATCTGTGAGCTCCAATAAAATGGTGGTTGTGCAATCAGCCTACAAAAACAACATTTGGAACATACAACCCAGAGTTGTCATGTGCTGAGTTTAACAGGAGCATGAGAAATCCGAATTGTAAATGAAGAAATCTCAATATTTTTCCTTTTTCTTGCACAATAAAATATTCATAAAGTCCTTGTAATGCTTCAAGTCTCGTAAATTTTCAATAATTTTAATGAAAAGTGCACCATACTGGGCAAAGAGATTTAGGTGCAGAAATGTGGGTTTTTGAGATTCATTTCAGAATTCAATAGGGAATGCTATCAAATACAGGGTGACTCAATAAAAACTGGCTCCGTGCGCACTTTTTGTGATATCTCCTACATCAATTCACTAATCATCCTTATTTTGGAGGGCATGGCAGAAGCAACGCCTATGACCACAACTAGACCTCAATGGAAGCTCGAGCAAAGAATATACTGCATGAAACATTACTACATGACAGGCTCGTTCAAGAAAATCCAGGAGACTTTCATGCATCAGTTCGAATGTGAGAAGGGCCCCCCCCCCCCAAAAAGCAGGATACAGAACTGGGTGGACCACTTTGAGAAGTATGGGACCGTGGAGAACCTCAATGCAGCAAGTGACAACAGTCCAAGCCACTCAGGACATCCCAGGAAGCGTACAGCCGAGCTGGTCAAGAGCGTGAGAGAGTCAGTTCAGCAAAGTCCGAGATGATCTGTGCGCAAGCGAAGTCAGTCCCTTGGTATACCGTGAGACTACTAGTAAACGAAAGTTCTGGTTCCAGCAAGAACCAGCAAGCTCTCACACCTCGAACCTGTCCCGAGATTGGCTGAAAGAGAACTTTGGAGGCTGTGTGATCAGTCTCAAGACTGATTTTGAGTGGGCACCTCATAGCCAAGACCTTAGCCCCCCAGATTTTTTTCCTTTGAAGCTATCTCAAAGACTGAGTGTACGCAAGGAGCCGCAGGACCATCACTGAACTCAAGGAAACCATCAGGGAGGAGATAAGAGCCATTCCTTGGTCTGTTTGTAAGGACGTCTTGGACAACTTTGTGCTGTGCCTCAAGAAATGCACGAAGCTAAATGGAGGTCATCTCGAACACATGCTCTAGAATGAAGAAGAAAAGGCCAAAGACTTTGTGTTTTAATTTGATGTTCTAAACACAATAAATTAGTTATAACTGAAGTTGCATTTAATTCAGACAAAAAATTAAGACATGAAGCCTATCGAAAGTTGGGGCCAGTTTTTCTTTTTGGGTCAGACTATATTACTCTGTGTCACATAGCATCGGTTGTAAACACGGCAAAAGTCTACTGGGTTAGAAGTTTGCTGAAAAGGCAACAAGGTGGCAGTATCTGTCAATTTGGGAGTGAGTGAGAGTGGACTACGATTACACTGGTTGACTTGATAGTTTGATTATGGTAAAAAGGTAAAGTGTTCCCCTGTGCATAGCACCACGCCATGAAGGCGTATAGGGGGTGTGGGGGTAACGCCCCACACTTTCTTCATCCGGTCGTGAGTGGGGGTGATGTGATCAGCATCATGCCCCTGACCGCCTTTACCCCCCAGGTACCCATGTTATTCGACGCTGGGTGGGCCCCGGGGACGCTTCCACTGTTAGAAAAGTTCCCGGATTTGAACCGGCCGGGGATCGAACCCGGGACCTTGAGCATGGTAGTCAGACCCGTTATCTTCTTGTATACTTTTAACTGTTACTATGCAATAGTTTTTATTTTTTTAATTTCCCTGCAGGAACCTGCATGCTAGTTTAGCAGTTTATTTTGTAATGTGATTAGTTTTACAATGGTGAAATGTATACTAATACGATTTGGAATTATCCACAGAATGGACAACCGAAGTCAATGTACGTCTCTGTCCATGACAGCGGAGCATTTTATAGGTTTAACAATTGCTCAAGAAATTTCCTCTACGAGGGACACGAAATACGAGGAGGGTTTTTGCAGGACCCTCTGTTTCCACCAGTGGTCAACATTGAGGGGACTCATCCGGTTCTGTTTTCAGCTCGGGGTTCACATGGGCTGTGGGCATCCCCTGGTAAGTAAAACTATTACAGTATATGAAGAATTTCAAAATTATGGTTCAACATGGAATAAACGAAGAATCCAGACATACTTGTAAGTGTTCAACAAGCCAAAAACATACACTTAATTTTCGATCTGAAATACATGGATTATGTATCTTTTTCTGTGCTAAACTTGGTTGACTCAAATTAATAGACTGGCGAAGCTTATATAATTTTACTCTACTCTATATGGCAATTACATCAAAATAAACTGCTTAACTCAAGTAGATTATCTGCTATCTCTGATTCCCACAGCTTCAACTTCATATCACGCAAGAGATCACAACTGCTCACTACCCTTCATAACTCAAGTTGCACAGAGGTTCAGATCACATTTTAAACTGTTAAGTGCAGACCTGGTTATCCTATCTGAGTATAAAGTGGACTAAAAACAAACTCTGGTAAACATTATGTTGACAATTATGTGACAACACTGTCAGAAAACAGCAATGAAGAGCAGCTGCTGAATAAAACATACAAAACTTCCCTGCAAAAAGTTGATGCATCCTCAATGATCAAAACTGAGGTCCTTACTCTCATCACTTCATAAAAACCTCAACCTTCCTAACATTGTAACTCAGCCTAAGTGAACAAATATTAATGAGCTGTGAGCCACATTGTATGTCGGGTAACAAGGAAAGCTGAAAGTTCACACCAGTATATTTTAATACTTTATGAAAATAAGTGATAGCAAGTCCTTCTTTCTTAAAAAATGTAGACTTTTTAACAAACTAACAATAAGCCAGTAATTTGTGAGTATGTTAAGATTTGAAAATTGAGTTTAAATTACAGCTGGCAGCCGACGAGAAGAGCGCTGGCAGAAGAGGTGTGACGTACTGCCAGGTGACTCCACTCTTTTGCATGGGGGAGGTGCTCTTTTGCCAGAACTCTTCTCGTCAGCTTGACAATGAACTGCCAAGAAGAAAACAAGACTTCCATCTCCCCGAGCACCCCCAACCACCCCTAAATTCTGCAAATGAACCTGACCCTCCCTTTCCCTCTGTGGCCCGTCTCCCTTCATTCAGCGATCTTCTCGTCGGCTGCCGGCTGTACATGAATATTTTTTTAAACATTTTTTCAAGAAGTCTTATCTGAAAATACTTGTTATTTAAATTATAGTATTTGGCTTTAATTTATTAGTTCTAATGTTTTAAATAAAATCAAAGGTCGTAAATTTTTGGAATGATTATACTTTGTTTGCTTAGGAAAGGTTAGCATTCCAGGATTAATATGAAGAACATACAAACATTGAAAAACAGTTCTCCTTCATGGATGCATATAGTGCTTTTTCTGTCACTTGTGACACCTGTTGGCGGCCCGCTTGGTGGTTGCCAGTCGGTAACTCCTGGCAAATTGCGTGTGATATCTCCGCTATGGAAACTGCTAGCTTCGAAACGACTTCATCTTCTCAGAATTACAGTTACAATTACAATCAAAATAAGCACGTACCTTACAACAGGCGATGTTGGATATGTTGTCCTTGTGCATCCACACATATCTGACATGTTTTTACGAAATCCGTGGAGTTCTGGTACCAAGGCACGCTAAAAGGCACTTTAGTTTTGTAACAGCTCGCGGCACCAGAGCGGTAGCTGAAACATGCTTTGTGCATAACTTGTGAATTTCTTAACCCCATTCCATTTCATCAAATTCAAGATATCATTCCAGTTGTATTTTTAAAGTGTTTACGTGTTACAAGTGTTCTTGTGATTTTCTATTGTTTTATAAAGTGTTTAGTGTTGCAAATGTTATTTGTGTTTTGCTATAGTTTTAATATTGGCACATACGTACACATTACAACAAAATAAAGTCTATGCAACAAACCCCCAAACATTAGAAGAACTGAAGGAGAGAAACTGAAGCAATTTCAGAAGCTGAACTGTTGTGTAGCCTAAATGGAAATTTCCTGAAAAGATGCCAGAAATGTGTTGATGCAGGATGACACCATTTCTAGCATTTCTTATGACAAGGTACATGCTTATTTTCATTGTAATTGTAACTGTAATTTTGTAACTGTAATTCTGAGAACTTGAAGTCACATCGAAGCTAGCGGTTTCCATAGCAGAGATATCACACGTGATATGTCGGAAGTTGCCATCTGGCTGGCTGTCAAGTGAGTTGCTGACATGCGCACAAGGGATGGAAAAATGCACTGTACTTCTTGAATCACACAATTTCTACTAATTTCTACATTAGGATGATAATATTTCAAAAGATTAACAGCTCTCTATCAGATCTTTGCATGAAAAGCAGATACAAAATATAGATATTTTTACATGAATTATAACAAACAGTCTGTGCTAAGTTGATTATTACTGTATTTTAAGACATGATTGATTGATTGATTTGGTGTTTTAAGTCCCACTTTATGCACAGTAAGGCTAATCGGGAATGGACTTACAGATAAAAGTGGGATCCGAACCACTATGTGCCTCCACCAGGTATCGATCCTGGGACCCCTTGATTACAAGGCAACGACGACGCTACCACTGCACCATCGGGGAGGCTGATTTTGAGACATACACAGCTATATTGCATACAATTTTTATTGGAAAATAGTACTAAGAATGTTGCATCCTCAAAATACTGATGGCCATTCAAAGCTTTATATCACTGTTCTTTTTGTTGCAATTAGATCTTCTCACATTCAAAGTACATGTAATTCTGATTCTATACTTTCCAATACTGTAATAGGTGTTCTATAGATTTTGATGTTTAGAAACGATCAAATGTAAGTAAAACTACATATTTCATGTTTGGGGAATAAGAGATCTGGTATAATAAACATACTTAAGCGAATTACTAACTTTATCCATTCAGTAACAAGTTCCCAAGTGAATGGTGGCACGAGCCACCAAAATGAATAGAATCAATAAAAATAAGTCTCGTGGATAAAGTTAGTAATTCGCTTCCATGTATTTATTAAAACTACGTACATAGTTTATGTGATGCTTTCCCCCTTTTCCTCAATACATGAGATTGGTAGAGCTCATAATAGGAAAGTTAAATCAGTCATTGCAATGAAGTTAAAAGTAATAGAACAATACATAATGTTACCAAAATACCTTTCTCCGCAGGTATGCACCAATATATGCAATTTCCAAGACTGTTCGACATTGCAGGATATGGCATTCCCTGGATGACATGGCAAAATCTTCAGATTATCCATTCGCCAGTGAGGAATGGTACAACATTGCCATGGATGACATATAAAGGACGATGGGGAAACCCCAAAAAGAATTGTCATCCTTTGATCAATGTTGGGTTGAAAATATGTGAACAGACTGATGGGCCTACTGGGATACCCAGGAAAAAAAGAAACTACTATTGCTATTAGTGCATTTTTTTAAATGGCACCTACAATTTCTGTACAAAGTTGGTTTCAACAACGAAGTTGTAAATAGTGTTATATAAGTGAGAAAATTGTAAATAAACTTTTTTTTTAAAAAATGTGTTTTAACATTTATTTATGTTAATGTGTTTGCTGTGCAGCAATAATGGCGAATCCTCTGCAAAAACCACACACAGCGAAAAAAAACAAAACAACTATGGCAACAGAAGTAAACAGTTCTAAATAAACCTTGTCTACCACTATTAGTTGACAAATAAAAAGACATATCTTGTAAAAAGTCTTGTACTTGTACAGTAATCATTTTATTTCAACTTGTTTGCTTCTCATACAGCTATACACTGGACATTACAACATGCACTTGAAATTACCCACCTTGGAAATTGAATATTCATAGATTGATTGAAGGATGGATTTGGTTTATTTTACTTCGCTTTTATGCTACTTTTGGCTATTGTGAAGATGAGGATGAGTGATGATATGATGACACTGACAAAGGAACACTCACACAGAACACACACGCCCAGCCTAGGATTCGAACCTGGGATCCCATGCAGAATTTAATGTTCTCTTGAATGCTCTAGAGGAACTGCATAAAGAGATTTGATTTTTCAGAATTGACTTTGCTGGCACAAGCTAAAGATATAGCACAGGATTAAGTACATCATATTCTACTTTGGAATCCATGTGTTATTCCATGTTTGGTGACAAATCATTTTTAACTGATAAATGATATATTTGTGCAATCCAGTAGAGCAAAAATTCTGGAAAATTTTTTTACACTATATTAATCACCACAATGCCATTCGGCTTTCTATGGAAAAGTGAGGCATTATGTTAATATGGTGCAGCAAAACATGAAATTTTTATGTAGTCACCGCAACATGTGCCAAATGTCAAGGTCGATCTTTCAACCGGGGAAGCATGTATAATATTTCTCTGCCAAGGTCATTTGCCTATTCAATGTGAAAGCTCACACATAGAACTTATCACTACAGAAGACAAATTATGCCAACCACCAACTGGCAATGCCACCTGACAACAGGAAGCAGACGACACAAACCAGGATGCGGACGAATGAAGACACTGGATCTTCAAAATTAATAGGATTTAACCATTATATTGTGCAATGCGGAAGTGCGAAATTTTCAAAATTTCACGTAAGTAAGTTTAAACAGAGTTTACCGCAACCATCATGGACAGTTCATTTATCTTCAAATATCTGTTTCCTATATCCCCAAAAGTAATTACAGGTGAAGACATTGGAGAAATACAATGACCAAACTGACTTTGTGGATTATCACAGTAATTGTTATTTGTATTTAGCTCATTAACACAAATTTCAGCATTTGAACAACTTGTGCCAGTCACTAAATTTGCATCAAGCCTTTCACCTTGAAACCATGTTCTGCAAGCTTCATTCTGCAAGGAAGTAATATGACAAAACCCACACGTTTCACCAGGGACATTATTACGATAAACGAGAGGAAGGTTAGGTTCTTGAGAGTACGTAAACATTTGATTTATGTTACTATTTTCATGATCAGCAGAACATCATTGTTGAACATTAGAATGTTTATCAATATTTGTAACGATAGAATTCAATCTAGAAATTGTCTGCATGTTATAAATCGCATATATTTGTGTCCCTAAACTGTACAATATTAGGTGACACATTATTTCGATAATGTTCCTCATTGCAGGTTGAAATAAATATTTTGTTCGCTTCCAGCGAACACGATTTCGAACATGCGGCTCATCGAACATTGTTTTCACATGGGTTGTTGAAGATTCATCAGATGAATAACTAGATGAATTAGTGACCCCCGAGTCACTGCATTTCTAGCCCTTTCACGTGATGTCTTGCTTTGAGAACTATTTTGTGCAAGGGGAGGTTTCAGCTTTACTTTCGTATTGCGTTGAGAATTTGCATGACTAGTTTGTAAAACTTCAACACGAGAACCTATATGTTGCATCCTGTTATTACAATCAGTAATATGTGTTCCAAAATGTACATTTTCACTAGCAGCAACTTACAACGATGATAATGTATTATTAATATCAGTTATTTGGGATGAACATACTGTAATACATTTATAGTGTTCACTAACCTTATCTGTTGTATTCATAATCAAATCTTTATTTGTTAAAATTTGTTGCCCTTGAACATCTTGTTCTGCTCGGATTTGAGAAATATTGCTATTTAAAATACTTCCCAAATGTTAATTTCTCTTGACACATTCAGAAGCTATTGAATCAAGTTGTGTTTTAACATTGGAAGTCAAGTTGTCTAATCTTTGATTAACAGCACAATTTTTATTATGAACCAATTCAAATTTCGAATTTATGTTACTATAAATATCCAATTCCAATTGTTCAAATTGGGACTTAATATCCTTATTAAACTGTGCAAATTCTTGATTAGATTGCTCTAACTCAAATTTCATGTCCTGGTTTTTTGTGTTTTTAGTTCTTTATTAGACTGTTCTAATTGAGATTTTATTTCAGCATTCGATTGTTCTAACTGAGATTTTATTTTAGCATTAGACAGACTGTTCTAACTGCGATATCATTTCAGCATTAGACTGTTCTAACTGCGATATCATTTCAGCATTAGACTGTTCTAACTGCGATATCATTTCAGCATTAGACTGTTCTAACTGCGATTTCATTTCATTCATTCTAGCTTCGTTTTGAGGTCTTCATTAGAAGAGACCATAAGTAATTGAATACTCTTAACAGTACTTAACAAATCACCAAAATTTGGGTTACGAGTTTCTAGATAAGCTGGCAAACTATAAGGATCATAATCAGGTTTGCAACATTTACAATAATAATTTTCTAGTGTAGTCGAATAAATTGTCCAGTGTGTGCCTGTAAGTTTGAGACAAGATAGATGATGCCATGACGAGAACTGTGTACACTGAACATACCTCAAATCATTGTCAGGATCATTACAACATGCTAATTTGTCAGGTTTTGAAGAACAAACATCATGTTCTGTAGTATTCATATTACTGGAAACGACTACTTAATTACCAGCATCAAAGTAAGTAGTTATTGTATTAGCCTGAATGTTTGTTTCTTTACGCGGAAGATTTAGATTTACTTTGCCCGACCCTGTGGCCAAGTGGTTAGCACATTGCGCTGCAACGCCAAGGGTCCCAGGTTCGAATCCCGGTCGGGCTTGGTTGTTTGTGAATGTCCATTCATCAATTTCATCATTTCATCACTCATCCCCATCTTCGCAAATTAGCCAAGAGGCACAAAACACGAAGTAAAATAAACTAAATCAATCAATCAATAAATTTAGATTTACTTTGTTTTAACTTATCAGCCATTGTGAACTTCACACATATGACGATTCATGTAAGAAGTTACGTTATTCAAGGCACACTGAAGATTGTGACGAAAGTCTTACTTCAGCAAATGACAAAAATTCTGTTCCATTACAACAGAAATTCTTACCACTGTCAGAAGATTGCACACTTTTTGAACAATCCTGGCTTCTGGGTCGCCATTCTTGATAACCACCACTGTGCTTAAACTTGCAGAATGATTACCAATGCAAATAAAATTGCGATGATTAACGATAATCCTTATATTTTAAACAAATGCAATACAGGCGCAAAAAAATCTCACTACTTCCATCACCATTTTTAGTACTTATTATTTTTTGTTGCTATGGTTACAACAACTTGGTTTCTTCATTTCCCTTTTAGATACAAAGTATTTTATACAGCGCGATGAGAGCAATATAACAATATATAAAAACAAACATGCATAAGTTAAAAACAACATTAACTTTGAACATCACAGTTTGAGAATAGGACAGTCTCAGGGTGTCTGCCGAGATCAGCTTAACACTACCGATTCACACAATTCCGTGATGAGCTGTCTCGTCTGACACCATTGAACTCATCAGAAAACGTAGTGGAACAGTTGAGCATGGCGGTACAACTGAGCTTTCATTTCGATGTGCTAAAGTTAGCAAATCTCTTGCGTATTTCTAGCTGTTTCATGGTGTCACTTGACTAATTTCACACAAATATGTGAATATTTAGACTTTCTTTTTTTACTTCTACAAAATATTTAACATGCAATATTTTCATTACTTTCTTTTGTCATTACTGCATCTCCTGATGTCTAGACACCTCACCTTCAACTGGGCTCTACAGAAAAATCTCTACATAAAGTGAACTTCCCCCATTAGTGTCTGCATGCCCACATCTCTTAAGTTGTGACAGAGGGTGGTTTGGTAGTTCAGTGGTAGAAGACTGGCACAGAATGTCACAATTTTAACAAAAAATATAATAAAATAAATATTCGACACACTCGTGAAAGCACACAGCAGCGGCAGGCTGCCTCATGGATATAAAAACTAAAGTATGAATATTACTGGAGCTCATGACAGCTACACATATTGACAAATTTTAGATGGAGTATGCATACAAGAATTCCTGCAGTGTCAGGCCTGTTTATGAAACAGTCGCCATATTTTATAATATTTCTAATTGATCAGGCTTAGCTGACTGCACAACTATTACCCTGTAGAGTATAACCAAGCAACTCATCTATAAGATATTCATGCGAAGTAAGAAAATAATGCAATGCCACACTTACCTGTAGCAGAAAGCACCCTCCAAATCCAAGTTTGCACAATAAAAGTGTGGTCAATTCCTTTAAGTGTTGCCTGTTATATATGTCGGGAATAACCAGAACTGCTCGGTAATGCTGCAATGAAAGGAAAGCACAGCATAAATTTCAATCTCGTGTTCCAGTAAAATTGGCATGCATTATAACTATCAGAGAGATAACAGCAACTAGTTTTCCAACCTCAAGCTATGTCTCAGTTTCTGTGAATATAAAGAAGCTCATTGTGAAGAATAAGTTCAAAAAGTAACAGCATCAGAGGGGACAAATATCAGTTCATTATTCCTGATGAACAGGTGACAAAAGAAAGCTCCGTATTCCGTTTGGCATCACCTCTAATCCTGAGTTTTTATGTGAAAGTGCTGTCTTGTTCTTAAACTGGGATCGTTGAAAATCCCTAGATTTGCAATGCACCTTATTATCCTTGTCAGAATTACCTAAGAGGTAGAAAGCTATGTATGAGGGCTGTTCAATAAAGAATGATCATAATTTTGTGATAACAACATACCCTCACTCATCCAAATTTTGATGGTCCTTTTCAAAGTACTCCCCATGAGATGCAATGCATTTGTCCCACCTTTTTTCCATTCTTCAAAGACATGCTGGAAGCCGTGTTTGATAGGTCCTTCAAAATCACTTCCGCTGCCTGCACCACTGCTTCTGATGATGGAAAACGCTTTCCACGAAGGTGTTTCTTCACATTAGGGAATAAAAAAAAGTCAGAAGGGGCTCAATCTGGACTGTAACTGGGATGAGGAACACATGTCACATTTTGTGTGGCGTGATCTGCAATAACAACATCTGCGATGTGCAGGCAAGCATTATCGTGGTGCAGAATCCAACCTGATTCTTTCAAATGTGGCCATTTACAATTGATATGGACTTGGAGAATTATCAGTACATCCCTATGGTATGCTCCAGTTACAGTTGTATGTGCTGGTACGACATGGTGATACACCATTCCCTGAATATCGAAAAATGATATGACGATAACCTTCCCAGCAGAAGGCACCACTTTTTTGCTATCTTTGGTGTTGGTGATGACGGAGATTTTCACACAGAGCTTTGCTGTTTGCTCTCTGGATTGTAATAATGTAGCCAAGTTTCATCTGCAGTGACAACCTTCGATAGCAACACCTCATCTTCCTGTAACATTGCCTTCAACTGCGAACAAACCTGCACGTGCACGTCCTGTTGTTCGGGTATGACCCGTAGGTGATACTGAACGTATCTGAACTTGCACGGCTGCCACTGACGTACTACTGGCAAGAAAACATTGAAACTCGTACCACATATACATTACACATTAAGCTAACAGTGCGACATAAACTTAAATTTGTATACAATACATCATGAGAATTAGAAATTTAAGATCATTCTTTATTGAACAGCCCTTGTAAAATAACAAAATTAGAAGTAAATACAGAAACATGGATCACTATTACACCCGTGAGATTCAAAAGAGTATAGATCTCACCTCAACCCTAATATATTTAAACTGTTCCAGAAATGTCAATAAAGTACAGTAACTGTATACTGTGTTGCATCAAACAAGATCTATGTTTATAATCTCTTTATCACAAGCGAAAACTTACTCTTAAGTCTTTAACAGGGATTTCCAGCCGATGCTGAATAGCCCAACCCCAAATGGTTTCCAGGTCAGCTAACACAGCAGTTAAGGAACCTCCAAGCCCACTATGCAGATTGAGTTCACCACGCCTGATTGGAAAATGAATATTGTATTCTTCAGCAGGATTCAAGTAAAGAACCTAAAAGATAAAAAAAAATGGACATGTAACCAGAAAGCATATGGGGTGATCACCGAGGCACAATGTGCTGAAAAATCATCAAGATTTCATGTATACAAAGTATCACACACATTTATTATATTTATTTTATGCCATTTTACAAGATCGTACAGCACATTCAGTACCTCAAAGTAAACAATATTTAGAATACTGCTAGATTATAGTTACTTACTGATATCTTTATTGTACTGGGTAATACAATTATTTTTTTTGGATGGACTACGCAACTTCACACATTCGTAGGACCCTAACAGTTAAAAAAGTGCAACTGTCTATAGTAAATAGTTTTTCTTCTTCTTTTTTGTGAAGCAGTGCACGTTCATAAAATACATGCTTGGAGACCTCCCAGCACAAAGGCTTTACAGGTGGAGGCTCGCAGCTTCTAAAAGTTAATGGTAAAAGCAAACCAATCTAATACAATCAAGTATCTATGCAGTTACAAAAGATTAATGCAATTGCAATATAATGATTTACCTCATCACCAACAACTACATCATTCTCTGCCTTTATCCATTCACCTCCAGATGATCCTATTTGTTCTGGTTGTGACCGCCGATTGAAAGCTGCTATTTGCTGAGGAGGAGTTGCATAGCGTCTTCTTCCATCTGACTGTAGGCACGACTGCAATGTGTGGCTGATTTGTAGTCGAGCTTCTTCCATTTCTTGGGTGGTCTCCTTTGACTGAAATAGCAAAGATGAAAACTTGAATACTGTATTTACTCATGTATAATGCGCACTTTTTTCCAAAATTTTTGCCCCCAAAAACTGTGGTGCGTATTATGCTTGGAATAATTCAGACACCCAACATGAAACCGTACAGGGTCATTCCATGATTTTGGGACACTTGCATTGATTTTTCATGTTTACGGAACCCTATCATGTTATATATCGTTGTAAAGCTTGAATCCTGTAGTTTCTGAATATGGAAACAGTATTCCATACAAGATAACAACACTAATGTGAAATGCGGTTGAAATAAGTTCATCAAAAAATGAAGAAACGTTCTGATTTTTATGGTACTTTGAATGAAAGAAAACATAAGGAGAAGATAATAAAAATTAAAATGTATTACTGGCCAAATAATATGACATACATGGAGTGTGTAAATTCCTTAATGGAAGAAATCTTGTGCTGCTGCTATTTGGAAGGTCCTGGATGTGCCTCGTATAAATGTTACATTAGTCGCGGAAAGAAAAAGTATATATTTTGAAAAAGAAGGAATGAGCAATTGAATGGGTATGACGTCATTCACTCTTGATCAGCATAGCAACAGATTTACAACCTACAACTAAGAAACTGGATTGTACTGCGCATTATATACGAGATATAATTTTTTGTCACTTTTACCCATCCAAAACCAGAGTGAGCATTATACATGCATGCGCACTATACACGCGTAAATACGGTAAATAACTCTTCTATTCAGCCCTAATTAAAAGTACACTTTTCCTTATAGTGAAAAAAAAAAAACCTTTTTAACACTCAACATTTTGGCATAATTCACACATTACTTTTTCAAGACTTACATGACCTTTGCAATGATCCAGATCAAGAATGCCCTTCTGCCATGGTGCAATGCACAAAGGTGAGCTCTATCATGCTGTAGTATTTTCCAAACATAAATGTCAACTAATCAACATTGATTATCTTTAAAAAAAAACAAAAAAAAACAGCTTATTTGTAGACTTCCAGTTACCTGGGATCTATCTTACTGAACTAATACTATCCATTTAATGTTTCAGCATTTATACCAATTCACATACATGGGGCTGTATATCAACTCCATATTTAACTGCTAATTAAAGGGGGGGGGGGAAACAACTTTCATGTTGAAACATTGAGATTTCTACAACAACAACACAACAGCAAACTAGTAAAAAAAAATCACTATTTTGCTTTGCAAAGGCAAAGCAAAAGTGAAGAAATATTTTTAACACATTCTGATTGTTGTATTAATTTTTTCCACCTTTATTCTGTGGTCATAAAATCTACAGAAACAATATATATTTTATATACAAGGTAACCAAAAAAGTTCTTGCAGTTTTTGACGTCCCATTAATCATGCGCTCACAGAGAGGAAACGAAATGACGCACGTGCCTGACAAGCGATCGGGAGTTAGTCTGACCATTGACTGTCAGTAATACAGGCACGTTGCACACACACACAGCAGTCATAGCAGTGTCGAAGAGAAATGGAGGCATCGAATCAGCTTATTCGCATGTGTTTGTTGTATGACTTTAAAGTGAGCCTGTCAGCTGCCGCATCAAGTCGCCGCATTTGCCAGGCATTTGGGGAGAATGCCATGAACGAACGCACTGCCATGCATTGGTTACAGAAATTTCGTTCGGGAGATGTGAGCCTTTCAGATGAACCTCGCAGTGGACGACCACATGTGTTGGAGAACAAGGCCCTGAAAGCAGCCATCGAGGAGGACAGTGGTCTAACGAGTGATGAACTTGCAGAAAGGTTCCATGTTTCCGCTGAAACAGTCAGACTGCACCTGCATGGGATAGGGAAGTCATACCAGTTAAGCAAGTGGGTACCCCACACATTGTTGGCAGCCAACAAGGAACAACGAGTGACAGCCTGTTTGTCCTTGCTCACTCGGCACCTGAACACACCCATATTTGATTGCTTGCTCACTGGTGACGAAAAGTGGGTCCTCTATGACACTTCCAAGCGTACCAGACATTGGTTGTCGCCACGTGATCCTGTTCCTCACACCTCAAGACCACATCTGCACCCACGAAAGGTTATGCTCTCTGTATGGTGGAATTGTCGGCAAGTGGTGCATTACGAGCTCCTTCCACCTGGTCAGACCACCACTGCTGACCACTACTCACAGCAGTTGCAAAGGGTGCACTGTGCATTGCGGCAGAAGGAGCCGGCATTGGTGAATCACAAGGGTGTTCTGTTCCTGAACGACAATGCCAAGCCACATGTGTCAAAGAGGACCCGGGAGACCCTTCAGCAACTTGGCTGGGAGACACTGTGCCATCCACCATATTCACCGGACCTTGAACCAACAGATTACCACCTGTTTCATTCCCTCGACAACCACCTCCGTGGGAGATCCTTCGCAAATGAGGGAGATCTGCGGAACGCACTCACAGACTTCTTTGCAACCAAGCCCGCCAAGTTTTATCACCAGGGTATTGTGCAGCTGCAGGAACGTTGGCAAAAGGTGTTGGATGCCGATGGAGATTACTTCGTACCTTTCCACTGTATTGCTCTTTGTTTATCACTGCTCTAGAATGGCAAGAACTTTTTTGTTTATCTTGTACTATGCTTCTTTTACAAAATCTGGTACTTAGATGTGGTGCACTGGGAGTGAAATGGCATATCATAGGCACAAAGAGCTTTGCCCCCTGAAGTCCCTTCCTATGCTAATTATTCTTGTTGCTACAATTCATACTATCCTTGTTATGTTACATCAAACCAGACATGAAATTTCACATTTAGACTCTAGTTTGCCAAATTCATTTTCTACCAGTAAATTAAAAATAGAAAATGTAATGAAAATGTATCTTACCCTTGAGACTTCAGCAGGGAGTAGAGGATCTTCATATGTAAATCCTCCAGGTAACCTCTTTCTCGCAACAGCATGTAACAGTGTATGTGGGTTGAGATCAGATGCTCTCCCAATGCGCACAAACTGTGATCCTGGGTGAATAACTATGATTGTCTGGGCTTGAATTTGCTGCAAAAAAGAAAGGGAAATAATTTTGATCCTCCACCACTTTCTAAAATAATCATCATTAATATTATCAACTTAGATCCAGTATACAGATTAATTATTAAGAACTTACAGAATGTCCTTACGCAACACCCACAAACTTTCATAGCATGTAGAGGATGTCAAAATAAAGGTGGTTATTATTATTAATATTCAATATTATTATTACATTACCCTTCTCTAACATTTGACCAATTTCTCTTCTTGTAACATTGATATTAATCTACATCCATTAGCTGAAGTGAAAGTTTTCATCAATGAAAGTACAAGAAAAGTAATCTTGGTCCAAATGAAGAGAACAATGATTCACCTGTTAATTTTGACATGAGTGATTACAATACAGGGTGGCACATATTGTATCTACCAATAGAAGTTGGCAACCCTGTCAGAATGCAGGTGAGCATGCGCAGAAGTTTCCCACGCTTAGGCAGCTGCAAGTTTCGCATTGGGAAGCATCAGGGTGCCAGAGAATCCACCTCCTTCGACGTGAAGACTTCTGTTTCTGCATGCTGCCATTGGCTTTCTATTGTGTGACCCATCGTATCATGTTGTGACACTCTGGCACTGGTTGATGGCGACCCTTGTTGGGCCTTCGTTGCAGTGTCTCCTGAATGGGACCCATTCGGATGAACGCCTCTACTGTCACAATTTGTGTCTGAACCGGCCAACATTCCATGGCAGACTAATTGTGAGACTTGTAGCTGCCTAAGCATGGGAAACTTCTGCGCATGCGCACCTGCATTCCGACAGGGTTTCCAACTTCTGTTGGTAGATACAATATGCGCCCCCCTATAGTTATTATGAAGTTTTAAGTAGTTATGTGTACACAATACTCAAAAAACCATGATGTGACCATTAAAATCACCGACAATAAGATATGGACTGGGGATGTTGGTCGTCAAAGCTTGTAAGTCAGTAGGTTGTATGTTTCGAGAGTTGTAATTTGAAGGAGTATTTAAGTTGATTATTGTTATTTCATATCCTGCTATAAAAAATTGGATGGCCTGTGCTTCCTATAGTGGAACCTGAGTCAAAAGTGCCTGCACACACCCGCAATTTCTGTGCATTGTACTGTTGCAAGGAGGGGGAGGTGCAGAGTGGAGCATGCTTCCTTATGGCCCGAGTTGAACTAATGGAGGGAAGGTGTGCAGAGACCTTTGGCCAAAGTTTCTTTTCCTTGTGATCGCTCTATACTTTAGAGGTACAAATGAGTTTACGTTCTTTGGGTAATTGTATTTTCTGGTATGCTATTGTTACATAGACATTTATGCCAATCCCCCGTTCAGTATCAGTGTAGGGATGACCTATACAATTACATTGCACTATTCTGTATGTCTTGTGCGGTCGGCCCTTATTTCCTGTAAACAATATTAATGGATGGCTTTCCATTACCAGTTCCAGTAAGTTTGAATTTACGTGCGAAGAAACTATGGATATTCCATTGAATTAAGAATATCATCTAAACAAACGTTTATCTTATTTGATTGGTTAGGAGGTGAGGCTCTGTAACACAGTCCGTTAGTGGAGAGATCATTGATATGTTGCAAAAGTTGTTTTGTTGTAGAGATCTTTAAGTCGTACAAGAGTGGACCATAGGAGCGATATTGTATCTAGTAATGAGGGTTACACTTTGCGGACATTTTCAGGTGAATGAAAAGAAGATAAGTGTTCTGTGTTCTTTGTTGGCAGAATAGCATGATGAAAGCTTGGGGAAACAGAATTAGGGAAAGCATTTTCCCCTACAGTTGGAGAGTTTTCTATGGTCGATGCAGTGGGTTCTGGATTAGTGAGAGTACAAATCATTATTTTGCTAGATTGTTTCTAGATTGTTAATACTCTGCTTTTTTTTGTTTCATTTTTTTTAATGCATTTCTTTTGACATCCCTGACATGTTTGGACGTGGATAATGAACAGTTCAAATGAGCGGGGTTTGGCAATACAGATTGTTCCTGTCGTAAGTTAATGCTAGAACTGGGTTCTGAAGTTGTGATGCATTTTGTGGCAAGAGTTGGTTGTACATTGGAGTTTGAATGTTTTAAGACCTAAAGTAAGAAAGAACAAATAAATCAGTTACTTTGGATGACAAGGAAATGAAAGAATAACCAATAGTAAGAAATAAAGTCATGATAAATTTAAGATGCAGTAACAGTTCCGATTGTTTTATGATTATTTTCAAATTCTCCTTCCAGAAAGACTAATTATCATAGAATTTCGGTGTAAATTTTCCGTATCCAAAAAACGGATTTCTTAAAATTTACAGGAGAAATTACTTACCGAAAGCAGTTTCTTTAGACTTGTGGAAGTTCGGGGAAGTGTTTTCTCTCATCGTTCATTGAATTTTGCCGATAAATCATGTATTTTTCGATATAAATGTGTGACCGATGCACGAACACTGTTGCATCCATTTTCTTCCAGCCGGATGTTACCAGTGTGTGATGACATAATCCCGATCAATCCCGGTCAGTGTTTCGGTAACGGTTCAGATTGTTTTATGATTTCTCCTAGCACAAAGACTAATTATCGTAGAATTTTGGAAATCATTGTCACACGAAATTTGAAACTTGCTTAAAGTAATGAGCACTGTTTGGACTCGAAAAAAGTTATTTATGTTGAAAAAAACAACTTGAAAAGTACCTTACACACTTCTCATGGACAAGATATTCTCCGTCAACAAGTGACAGTAAATACCGTAGAAGGGTGGGAATGAATGTAGAAGTAAATTGGAATCTTAGTAGAATGCATTTAGGGACTTTATGTTAATGCTAAGGGAACCAAACATAACCTGCTTAACCTATCCATGATAGCATATATTGAACAAAATATTAAGTGATCACTAAAACTCTGCAGTATGTGTTAACAGACATAAATCAAAATCGAATCATGTAAAAATTGCATTCGTAGCATGATGAAATCACAATAAAAACAAAAGGAACTTGGGCCAAAGTAAAATCCCACCTTCAGCAATGTTTCTCAATGCAGAATACGTAAGTAGGAATATGGAAAGTGACATAAATAGAGAGTTTGAGGAGTTTTCCGGATACGGAAAATTTACTGAATTTCGGAAATATTGTCACACGAAATTTGAACCTCCCTTAAAGTAATGAGCACTGTTTGCATTCGAAAAGAAAAGATATTTGTGTTGAAAAACAACAACTTAAAAATTACCTTACGCAAGCATGCGTGCTTCCCATGGACAAGGTATTCTTCATTGACAAGTGACAGTAAGTATCGTAAACTACTAGAATTTAATGTAGAAGTAAATCGGAACCTTAGTAGAATGCATTTAGGGATTTTATTTTAATGCTAATAGAACCAAACCTGAGCTGCCTAACCTAACAATGAAAGCATGTATTGAACAAAATCTGGTAACATTATAGTATAAGGGAAACGGATTTCTTCAAATTTACAGGAGAAAGTACTTACGAAAATCATTTTCTGTACCGTTGTGAAAGTTCGCGAATCTAGTTTTGATCCATTTTAATGCGAAAACATGTCTTTTTCTGCGAAAATCTCTGTCCGACACGTTTCTGCTGCCGCCATTTGCTTTCTGCATGAGAGTACAATGTTCCGTGTGTTAAGATGACGGAAACCCATAGTCAGTGTTTCAGTCTCACCATGTTTTCACTAGAACATGACGTGTCTGGT
This sequence comes from Lepisma saccharinum, assembly GCF_977018435.1. NCBI lineage: Eukaryota > Metazoa > Arthropoda > Insecta > Zygentoma > Lepismatidae > Lepisma > Lepisma saccharinum. The sequence continues at coordinate 138,788,012 of NC_139229.1, forward strand.
ATTTTTTTTTTAACTATGCTTGCCTAACCTAACTTAACCTAACCTTATGGAAAATGGTTTTTGGGGCTAACGTGAATGGTTTTTGAGGCTAACGTGAATGGTTTTTGGGGCTAACGTGAATGGTTTGTGGGGCTAACGTGAATGGTTTGTGGGGCTTTCGTCAATGGTTTGTGAAGCTAACGTCAATGGTTTGAGACATATTAGCATAATTTCAAATCCAGGCACGAAAGTAGGTATTTTCCGGTTAACGAGGTTGCAACACTGCATAATTCGACAAAACACTCGCAAAACGCACCCTGAACCAGTACGCTATCGACTGCCATATTGTGTTACAGAATCGAAATAACAAGTAACAGTAAGTACTCGTAAATGAAAGAAATAGACATTATCTTAGTTAGAAATGCATTATTTCACCTTAGGAAATGTTCCGCATTCCAAAATAGTACGTTAGCAATGTAAAAAATTGTGAAATAGGGTGTTTCCCTTATACTATAATAGTACCCAAAATCTTAAGTAATCGTTAAAACTCCGCAGTATGTGCTAACAGACATAATTCGAAATCGAACCATACAAAAATTGCATTCGTAGCATGATGAAATCGCAATAAAACAAAAGGAACTTGGGTCCTTTTCAATTACTTGAATTCACATTGATCATACAAAGTATTAGCTATATACGCCATAATGAAAAATACATATTGTTATAGTACCGCTGAATCTGTCAACCTAACAATCATTTAAATTTCTCAATGATTTTGACTACACACACATTGGACCTACCTGCCTAATCTAAAAACCTGTACAAAGAGGTAGAAATATTCTTACAAGAGAACCTGTATGCTACAAGAAAAAAATCCCCACAGTGACAAATATTACTGCTGTTCAGAAAACAGTGTTAATGGTATTAATAACTAGTAACACTTTACTATACCGGAGACGGATTTCTTCAAATTTACAGGAGAAAGTACTTACGCAAATAATTTTCTCTAGCGTTGTTGATGTTCGGGAATGCAGTTTTGATCTATTTTAATGCGAATGCATGTGGTTTTCTACGAAAATCTATTTCCGACGCGGTATTGCTGCTGCCGCCATTTGCTTTCTGCACGAGAGCACAATATGCTCTCGTATTGTCCGTATATGGTAAATTGAACGAAAGGAGTGCTAATAGAACCTAACCTAACAGGCCTAACCTAACCCAGAAGGCATACCTCATCCTCCTGATGGTTTGTGGGGCCATCGTGAATTTTTGGGATTAAAATTTCGGTAACCACCAAACGTGTCTAATTCCCTTATTTTCGTATTTTTCACATTGATACTTACATATTCTGCATTCGTAAGGATTCTTCTATTTCGCGTTTCGTTTCTTGCACGCAAATAATCTCAATTTTCGAAATATCGAGTATTTTTATTTTGTTCGCTTTCGCTTGCGTTACACGCGATATCGCGGAGAAATCTTGACTAGCGTAGTCCATGATCAGTGGTTATGCAGTGTTGCAACCTCCTTCATAGAAGAATACCTACTTTCGTGTTACTGATTTTGTATTTTATTCCAGGTTCGAAAACTCGACGAACCATGCACAGATAGATCCACGAACCATTCATAAATATTAGCCCCACGAACCATGCACGGCAAGGTTAGGTTAGGTTCTGTTAGGTTAGGAAACATAGTTAAATTTGTTTTTCAAAATTAAATTTTTTTTTCGGGTTTGAAAACCCCACGAACCATTCATAAATAGCCCCACAAACCATTTATGGATAGTTCCACGAACCATTCACGGATAGCCCCATGAACCATTCACGGATAGCCCCACGAACCATTGACAGATAGCCCCACAAACCATTCATAAATAGCCCCACGAACAATTTACGGATAGCCCCATGAACCATTCACAGATAGCCCCACGAACCATTCATAAATAGCCTCACGAACCATGCACGGCAAGGTTAGGTTAGGTTCTGTTAGGTTAGGAAAGATAGTTAAATTTGTTTTTCAAAATTAGAAATTTTTTACGAACCATTCACGGCTAGCCCCACGAACCATTCATATATAGCCCCATGAACCATTCATGGATAGCCCCCCGAACCATTCATAAATAGCCCCACGAACCATTCACGGATAGCCCCACAAACCATTCATAAATAGCCCCACGAACCATTCATAAATAGCCCCACGAACCATTCATAAATAGCCTTAGAGATACTGGGCGAAAGGGGGGGGGGGGGACATTGAGCATGCCACTGATCCTGTGCACGTCATGTTGTCGCAAGTTCGTAATCAGAAATGATGAACAGTAACTCACGTTTATTTACGTTCTAGAACTGTTACACAGTTACAAAACCGTGCATTTGAAAACACTGACCGGTTGTGACATCATGAAACGCTCGCAAATATTTGGTTCATGTAGTAGACGGACATCAAGGGAACAGCTTTTGTGCATCGGAGTGACATTAATGTCGAAAATTACATGATTTATCGGCAAAAAAATTTCACCGAGGTGAAAACAAACTTCCAAGACCTTCCTAAAGTATAAATAAACCCATTTCGGTAAGTACTTTATCCTGTAAAATTGAAGAAATACGTTTTGGGGATACGAAAATTTTACCTTTTTGGGCTAACGTCAATGGTTTTTGGGGCTGCCCGTGGATGGTTTGTGGGAATTAAGGAACAACACTAAGTACTCGTTAATGTAAGAAATAGGCATTATTTTCGTTAGAAATTCATTATTTCACCTAAACAAATATTCCGCAACCTTAGCAATGTAAAAAATTGCGAAATAAATTATTGATAGGTGTCTCCGGTATAGTAAAGTAGTACCCTTTATTTTAACAGGAAGAAGGGAGAACACGGCATTTATGAAGTTATAAGTTTGAAAGAAATCTAACAAAACAGAATCAGAGTTCCTGCTTCACACATACCACTATCTTTCCTTTGGAACTTGTGCATTAGATTACTTGCATGAATACAATACTTACTTCGGCAAAACTGTCCTGAAACGCTGGCATATTTGTATAGTACCTTGCACTATTGTTGATTTTTCTTCTACAAGGATGGAACAAGTATCAGTTCTTGTTCTTTGTGAATCGCCGATAAAACGTTCTCACAGTACATAAGTACAACGTTTATCTTTTTCTACCATAAACGTAGCTTCCATTAAATAGGGACTTCTATTTTACACATTCACTTCGTTTGAGTACCATGTTGAGTGTGTTGAATATTGAAACATCATAGACAAAATTTTTACAGCATGATTACCTCTGTAATATATGACACGATCAAAATATTTCACTTTATCAAGAAATAGTTTTATTAAATACACTTATTGACACATTTCTTTAATAGAGAGAAACATAACATATTATTGATTTCTGAGTTATGTAAAGAAAATGTAATCATGATGTATATACAATATGAGTCCGCATACATGACGGAGTGTGCCTCCACCGTAAATGAGGAGCTGAGCGTGAATTGCTGCGAATGTTGAGAGGTGTGATGTTGATAGCCGTGCACAAGGAGGGGGGGCAGTTACGATGTAATACTATAATACTATCACTTTTAAATTTAGTGTATAGGAGTTTTATACGTTTCAAAAAATTAAGTATTTTCAAATCAATATAGGGGTGCATTATATTCTATATAATTAGACTATCCCACTTCATTCTCTATCAAATTTCTTCTTACTAGTTATAGCTCTTTTCCAATCTTACGACGGGCACCTTATATGCTGGCAAGGGAAGAGGGGAGCAGGGAAGCGACCAATCCAGTGCGATAAGAAACGCACAGCGTTACCTGGTCAGATTTTTAAAAATCGGGAGATCGTCCCCTGAAAAATCAGGAGATCTGCTCTAAAATCAGAAGAACTAATAATAGCGGATTATCAACGTTCTGGGGAGGGGTACAGTGAGAAAAGCTTTCCACTATCATTATTGAACATTATTGAATTATTAATTTTAGATCTCAAAAGATAAATTTGTTACTATTATGTTGATACAAATTTTATTATCAATTTGCACTTCAAAGGGTATGATAACCCCACCCCCTTAATTCACCAAACAGTTTCCCCCAACCAGTGGCGACGATCGGGTGCCAAAACTGAGGGAGTGCAAGGGTTGCACCCCCTAATCGCCGGCACTGCCCCAACACATTGCAAAAAGCAGTGACATTAGTGGAAAAAATCCGACCTCGATTTTCTGTCTATCTCTCACAAATATTCTAAAATAAATTGTGACTGTGCGTGGATTTATGTACTTGGCGTTTAAAAATTTATGGAAACATTTCGTGATCTTTCTGTTAACTAAGACTAGAGCTTCAGCCACTACGCATTTGGGGATAGGCCTATATTTTTTAAATACTCTACCTGATAACACATTAGATTGCTTTTATTTAAAACTAGCCAAAGTTACAGGATGTAAGAAAGCCCACACCTATTTTTAACAACTTATTCAAAGCATACTCGTATTGATGCCTGAATCCCCGAAATATCATTGAATTAAAACTTTTCTTTCACTCACGGAAGGTAACCAACCAGTATTCGACAGATTGATTTGGTTTATTTTACTTCACATCTGCCATATTTGACTAATCGTAAAGATGTGAAATTGACGAAGGGACACTCGCAAAGAGCACCCATGCCCAGTTCGGGAGTCGAACCTGATACGCACCCACTTATTGTATCATTTTAAGTGTTTGATATGTTTAATATGTTAATTGTCTTTATGACGTAATTTCTTTTGTTCAATTGGGTAGTCTGTTATAGTTATGGACTAACCTTAAAACATTTGATTGTGGGTTGTGAGGTGAGAGATATTATTATGAATGTTCGGGCTTGGGAGATTATGAAGTTGAGTTTTCATGGTGGTATCGTTTGGATTCTGTGTGAATAGCGTGTTGAATTGTTTGTTTTTCTAGTTTGAGATCTAATTAATTGAAGTTTGATTTGAGAATAATAGTTCTAGAGTTACAAGATTAAATCTCTCTATACATTTTACATTTGATATGTGAAAGAGAAAAGCGAAATAAAAACGCTTGTGATTTCCCAAGATGGCTCAGGATGTGAAGATTAATGAAGAAAATTTAATGCAAGCAATCCAGAGTGATATGAATGTGATTGTACCTGAACAGTTAGCGGAAATGGAAGTTAGTGATAAGACTTCTTTCAAAAGAGGTCGATCTAATGAAGAATGCACGGAACCTGAAGTGGAGAAAAACCCCAAAAATCCGAAAGTAAGTGCAAGTACAAAGGTTGGTGTTGCTAAATATAAAAATGAGGCATATGATATGTCTTTATATTATGAGGGACATCAAGGCCCATATATCGTGTTGGTGGACAGTACATTACCTGGATCACAGAGCCTGAATACGGTAAAATTAGGTTATAATTTGTGTAAGGAGAAGGTTGATGTTGAATTCGTTAAACAAAGTGGTTTGAAGCAGGCAAAATTGTCATTTCGCACAGCATATGATGCAAATAAATTTGCTAAAAATGAATTCATCAAGGAAAAATACCATTTAGAAGCCAGAATTCCTAAAGGTCTATTAGTGAGAGAAGGATTAATATATGGTGTACCTACCGACATCCCAGTAGACGAGATAATCGAAGACATTAGAGCTGAAGTTCCAATAATAGATGTAATAAGGATGAAGAAAACTTTTTTCAATGAGGATGGGGAAGTAAGACAAGAACCTACTAAACTCATTAGTGTAACATTCCAATCTCAACAGTTACCAAAAGAAGTGAAGTTGTGGAGACAAATATTTGAAGTGAAGCCAAAAGTAAGATCTGTGATTTTATGCAAGAAATGTTTCCGTTTCTCACACTCACAAACACAGTGTAAATCCTCTCCCGTGTGTTATAGATGCGGTCAAGCGGAACATGGAATCTGCAATGCCAGTCCTAAATGTATTAATTGCAAGGGAAACCACTTATCTACCGATAAGTCTTGTGTAAGATGGGAGCAAGAGAGAGAAATACAAAGGCTGATTGCTTATAACAACATCTCCTATCAAGATGCAAAGAAACAAGTACTTTTTGGAATTGATCCACGAAATGAACGGCGAACATATGCGACCTCTGCTAAAGACTTTCCTAAATTGCTGGAGATAAGAAAGGAATCAATAAACAAGGAAAGCCCTTGCACATCAGAAAATTATACTACAAACAGATTTAATTCTGTTACAGATTGGGAAAATAGAAGAAATGACACATATCTAAGTAACCTCTGTTGGAAGAAAGTGCCACCAGAATCTGACCGGTCTTATGAAAGTTTTAAAAAACAACACGGGGAAAATTTTAGACTGCATTCTGCTTCACAATTGAGGAAAACAATTAAACCTGTTTTGATAAAGGACAAAAATAAACACAAGGATCCACAAATTGCGTCAACATCATCAGCAGTGGGTAATTCAAGTGAACCTGTGAGCACGACGTGTTCCTCTAAGGAACAGGAGAGAAAATCAGATTCGATTGGACGCAGGACAACAGCAGAGAGTCCTTCTCAGAAAGAATCGCTAGTAAATCTGCTACATCTAATAGCAGAACTAACCACAACAATTTCAGTGAGTGATGATTTATTATATATTAGGAAAATAATATTAAAATGTAACGAAATTTCTGTACAAATTTTAAAACTAATTCAAGACTTACAAGATTTCGGGGACACCCCCTAATTTAAAACAACAATGTGTTGCCAGCAAAGAAAAATCTTGCCATTAATAATACAATGGAATTTAAGATCCTTTTCTGCGAGGAAACTTCAATTAATTAAATTAATAGATGAGTGTCACCCGTTAATTATTTGTGTTAGTGAGGTATGGGGTTTAAAATCAGAAAATATTCATATTGCTCACTATCATACTATATTAAATGATTATAATGTGGGAAATAAGGGTGTAGGAATTTTTGTTCATGAAAGTGTACCATTTCAACAAATTCAGTTTAATTCAACACATGATTTATTTTCCAAATATAATGTAGAAGTGGTCGGTATAAAAATGCAGTTAAACAACTTACTTTATAATATTATTAGTTTGTATATTCCATCTCATTATACTTCTCAACAAATACAGAGCTCTCATCTAAATTCTCTTCTGTCTGGCTTTCAACATCCCTTTATCATAACAGGAGATTTTAATTGTCATAATACATTGTGGGGTGATCATAGAATTGATACTTTGGGAAAGACAGTTGAAGATTGGATGGATTATAATAACTTGACAGTTATAAATGATGGATCTCCAACACATGTACCACCAAATGGAAACAATATGTCCTCAATTGATCTAACTTTAATATCTGATAATCAGTGTTTTGAATTTGTATGGGAAATAGACTTTGATTTACGAACTAGTGATCATTTTCCATGTTTCATCACGCTAACATCATCTCAAAAATTTCCAAAATTAATAAAACAAAAAACAATTCGTAAGTGGAGCGTAAAGAGGACAGATTGGATGAAACATAATTCAGTTTTAGACTTAAAATTTTCAGCTAAAGAATATCAAAACCAATATACTGTACAATATGAAAAATTTGTGGATATAATAACTCAAGTTATGGATTATGCCTGTCCGCGACTGAAACCGCAATATGATCGAAATTTTCCTAAAATAGATTGGTGGAATGAAGAATGTTTTCAAGCAAAAAGGAAGCGAATACAAGCATTGAAACAATTTGTAAGTGCTCCTTCACCTGCAACTTTGATAAATTTAAAACGAGCTACTGCAAAATCTAGAAAAGTATATATAAAGGCTAAGAGATTTTCATGGCAAAAATATTGCGAAGAAATAAACCCTAAAACAAAATTAGACGTTATATGGCGCAAGTTCAGATCACTTAGAAAAGCACATGTAAGTCGGACTTTACCTGTGTCCACTGAATGGAAAACTGATTTTATTAATAAAGTAATTCCTACACCCTTTACATCAGCCTGCGAACCTCCTAATATATTCTACACGTTCTCATCTACATCAAAATACTCAAAGGGGTTCACATCCTCTATCACTGTAAATGAAATTCATGAAATTCTTCAAGGGTCTAAAGATTCTGCTCCTGGCATTGATGGAATTACGTATTCTATGGTACGAAATCTTCCACAGAATGCACTAAGCATTTTATGTAAAATTTACAATCAAATATTCCTATCGGGTAAAATTCCTGTTGCATGGACCTCTCAAATTATTATGCCAATTCTAAAACCAGGAAAAAAACCCTTCGTTGGGTCAGTCATATCGCCCAATAGCTCTTAGTTCCGTATTGGCAAAAATTTTTGAGAAGCTTTTATTAAAGAGATTAGAGTGGTTTATGGAAGGTCAAAAGGTATTTTCTCCTAGACAAATGGGATTTCGTAAAGGTTATGGAACCCAGGATGCATTAGTAACATTATCTTCTCATATTTATAGCGTTATTAAAAAAAAAAAACAATCAGTACTTTCAGCCTTTATTGATATTCAAAGTGCATATGACAACGTAGATATTAATGTTCTATTGAGACAACTACAATTACTAAAAGTGCCTCATTGTATACTCATATTGACATGGAAATTGTTATCTAAAAGACAACTTTATTTTCATTTTGGTTCAGAAATGGTAGGTCCAATATATATTGGACAAGGACTACCACAGGGAAGTCCTCTTAGCCCATTATTATTTAATTTTTATTTATCAGATATTACAACAATAATAGATTCCCCATTTCAGTTTCTACAATATGCTGATGATGTATGTATATATTTAGACTCAAACAATCACTTGAAAGATTTTTCAATGTTTGAAGATAAATTAATAGAATTTAACCAATGGTTAAAGCAGAAAAAATTATCAATATCTTTAGAAAAGTCCAAAATAGTAGTATTTAAACATAAGGGTCTTCAAAATATTTTCAACATTAATCATAGGAGATTACAAATTCCAATTGTTTCACAAGTAAAATATCTAGGTGTATACTTTGATGCATCATTATCATGGCAGTATCAAATAAATATGATGAAAAATAGATCCGATAAAATATTTCATTTATTTAAAGCTATGGCGAATACCAAATGGGGAGCACATCCTACCAGCATGCTTATGTTTTATAAGAATTATTATCGAGCAGTATTAGATTATGGATTAATGGTCTTGTGTAATCTTCCAGTAACAAAACTTTCTCCACTAGAAGTCCAGCAACGAAAAATTCTAAAAAGATGTTTGGGATTAATGAACAGTACTCCTAATGTAGTGGTATATATGGAGTCAGTAGAATGTTAATTGCAATAAAAATGTTATTTAAAATACAACATTCACCATGGCATCCATTCAATGATGTTTTATTAAATCTTTTAGAGCTGCATGATTCAGGAATAACCAATGATAAATCAGCTACCCTTTGGGTACAACTATTTAGTAAATATCACCATGAATGTAGTCAAGTACTCATAGCAAGAACATTGCCAGTATACTCGTTAGAATTTCCCACACAACCAATTCAAAATATATATATCCCGAAATATAATCATTCAGCTGAGTTTAGAGAATCTTGGGAAGACTTTTATCATATATATACAGATGGGTCTAAAACTGAAAGTGGAGTAGGAGCAGCTCTTTATGATACTGAAAGAAATATATCAAAAATGTTTAGGTTACCAGTGGAGGCATCCATATTTACAGCAGAAATATATGCGGTATATCAAGCTTTGATTTATATTGGTACAGTTCCTGAACAGAAATTTCTAATACTGGTTGATTCGCGAAGTGTTTTACAAGCAATACAATCTAATTATAAAAATTTATTTAAAATATCACTATATGTCATCAATTGTATTCGTGCAACTAATAGCTTAATTAGCAATGGAAAGGTAGTTCATTATGTGTGGGTAAAATCACACATTAATATTTACGGAAATGAACAAGCAGACAGATATGCAAAAGAAGCTGCTCAAATGAATGAAACAATCCAGTTACCATTGCATTACACAGATCTTCTTCCGAGGGTTAAGAAGAAAATTTTTGAAGAATGGAACTTATGGTGTAATAATGCATTAAAAAGCGTTGGTGAAAGTTATCGTCCTTATGTTGATTACAATAGAAAAAAACCTTGGTTTTATAATTGTAAAGGATCAAGAAATGCAATTGTTTTAATAAATAGACTAAGAAGTGGTCACGCGAGAACATATCATCATTTATTTAAAATACACATTTTAAAATCTCCGAATTGTGATTGTGGTGATTTAAGGGGTGATGCTCATCATATTATTTTGGAATGTCTAATTCACTCAGAGAGAAGAAAGACTTTATACAAAACATTGTCAAAAATTAATGTTCCTTTCCCTATTAATATGACTTCAATGTTGTATGCTCCAGATATTAGAATTGGATATGTTATACTTGCTTTTTTGAGAAAAGCTGATATAAAATTATAATATACTTCTGTTACTGACTGACTTAATGTAGTTACATAAAATTGTATTTAAGAGCATTTATGAACTTTGTGTGTAAAATTTATATTAAAAATGTTTATTATGTACTTATAATGTATGCTGGGCATAAACAGTCATCTGTAAAGCTGTAAGTCCAATAAATCTTTGTTGAGTTGAGTATGAATGTTCGGGGATAATGGAAGTGATTAAAAAAATGTGAATGTGTTAATTTGTGTAGTGAAGAACAATTATGAACTTAATACAATTTTGTTTCTAATAAGGAGTTTAATTGCGAGTGCAAGTTGGTAAGGTTTACGTAAGCATATCCTTATCTGATTTCCCACAACCTGAGGGCTTCAAAGTAGGCTGATAAGTCTCATGCTCGCCGTCGAGGAATAAAAGTAAGTAGATCCAATGAGACTAAACCGGGGAACGTAACAGGTATAAACTTTTTGGCGACGCAACGCGGGACTCGATAAATGTGTTTGAGTAGGGTATGCAGGAGCGTAATTTAAGAAGTGATCGTCGTAAGTTAAAAATGGATACTTTAAGTTGCTGTTCCGATAAAGGGAAAGCTGATGATGAAGAGGTCGAGTGCAACGATTGTAAAAGAAGCTTCCACTTACGTTGTGCTGGTTATCCTTTGCTAAAATTGCAGTATAAGGGGGAAGAATTGAAATGTCTTATTTGTAAAGAGAAGGGTAACAAAGGAAGTCCTTGTTTGGAACAGTTGTTTCAAACCCTGATGGAGAAAATGGAAATGGGAAGAAAAGAAAATAAAGAGGAACAGGAAAGGAAAATAAATGAACAAGAAAGAATCCGAAGAGAAGATAAAGAGGAACAGGAAAGGATAAGAAAAGAAGATAAAGAGGAACAGGAAAGGATAAGAAATCAACAAGAAAGAAAAATAAATGAAGATAAAGAGGAACAGGAAAGAATCAAAAGAGAAGATAAAGAGGAACAGGAAAGGATAAGAAATGAACAAGAAAGAATCAGAAGAGAAGATAAAGAGGAACAGGAAAGGATAAGAAATGAACAAGAAACAAAAAGGAATGAAGCAAGAGGAGAATTGATGAAGCTGCTCAGCCAAGATAAGGAAGAATTATTATTTAGAATAGAAGAGGGGCGAAAGGAATGTAGAGAAATTAAGGAGACTCTGAGGAAGGAAATTGCGTGTGAGAGGCAGCAAGTAGCTGAATTAATGCTAAAGCTGGAAGAAAAACAAAAGGAGGATTATGAAAAGTGGAATTTAGACTTTACACAGGAGAAAACATCTAAAGAAGGTAAAGAAAAGGAAATATAAAATGAAATTGAGAAATTGAGGGGACGAATAGAGAGTGTTGAAATAATTGCAAGGCCAGAAGCAACACAGGGTTTCTCAGAATTACTTGATAATTTAGAGCTAAATCAGAGAAGGCAAGAAAGGAAACTTGAAGAAGTTACGGAGAAAGTCGCATCTGTAGATAGGCAGGTCGATCAACTACAGATGTTAATGGCAGGCTGTCGGGTTCTAGAACCTTCTCAAAATGGTGAAGCTGTATTTCAACCGGGAATGAACGGTTCAACAACGAGAGGTAATTCCAAGGGGAAGATGAGGAAAAGGAATCGTTACTCGTCAAGTTCTTGCTCTACAGTTTCCTCTAGTTCTGAGGAAACTGAAACTAGGAAAATTACAAAGCCCAGGAAGAGACATAATAATGGAAAGTCTGAGAGATGGGGACAGGATGAGATATCTCGTGACAATGCCTATAAGAATAGTTCCTACAAATCTTTTCGCATGTCTGATGTTAACGCTCTTTCAAAGTTTACTGGATATATTAATACTGTCTCTGCTGAGAGGTATTTAAAAGAGCTAGTAACATACCTGGATCTAATGAATGTCCCTATGATTTTTAGATTGAAATTATTGCCCTCTCTTATGGTAGGAAAGGGTAAGGCGTGGTTTGTTGCAAATGAGAAGAAGTGGAAGACTTTTGAACATTTTTTGGGCTGCCTTTAGAAAACAATATGCCTCTGCTGATGCCAAGCAAAGGGAAATGCAGACGCTGAGAAACAAACGGTATTCGAGGAGCTGTGACCTCTCACTTGAAGAATATTGCTGGGACACATATAGCTCGTATTGTAATCTTGTTGATAACGTTGACCAAACAGAGGCGCTGAATTTGGTTATTAGTCAACTTCCACAGTGAGTGCGTCAGTTGGTACTTACACGTGAACCACAAAACTTCGACCAACTCACTAGTTTCTTGGGGAGATATGAAGCCTCGGAGCAACTGGAGGGCTTGAGAGCAGACAATCCCAGATTAGAGAACAGGAGACCACAACAAGCTAGGGTCCGGCAATTGAAGTATTCTAGAGACCAGTCCCGCTCACAGGGAATGCCTGAACCTAATGATAGTTCTACTAAACAAAACTTTAATAGGAAACCACAGTACAGAAACGCTCAGAGAGGAGGGAGAACGTTTTGGAATCGAAGAAAGAACCCGTTTTATCAAAGAGGATGGACTGTTGATAGAAGTAATACTGTTACCAAGGAATTTGGAATTCAGACTGATGTTGTTCGAGAAGCAACGCCAGTGAGCTTAATGAGAGAGCATCCCCATGGGACGTTCCTTCAAGTAGTAAAATGAGTTTAAACCCTCGTCCGTTGTGAATGAAGCTGTCTCATTCACAACGGTAATCTATGAAGATAGTGGAGTTTATGGGAGCGAGAATAGGTTATTTACAGAAGAAATGTTAGAGGTTTTGTTTTTAGAAATTGATGCTGCTCCTAGTGACTGGCACTTTGTTCGATTGACAGCTTTGGAAGAATTTGATTATTCTAATAAGAAACCTGAAATTATGGCTGACGTTTTGGGGATTACAATTAACTGTATTTTAGACACCGGCAGCGAGTGTACCGTTATGAGTTATCGAATGTGGCTAAAATTAAGAGAAAAGCTCCCATGTTTGAAACTTCAAAAGTGTCCAGGAGTTAAGTTGAGATACTTTGCCGGAATTGAGAGATCCCTAGTTGTGGGTTGTCGAAGGATTCACTTTCAAATAGCTGGAGTTACCTTTGAAGATTTAGTCTATGTCATTAGGAATTTAGAGGCTGAGTTACTTTCCGGATACCCATTTTTAAAAAATATAAAGCTAATTTAGATGCGGGATCTGATAAATTATATCTTACTGTAAATGGACAAGTTGTTGAAGAGGGGCTCATTCCAAAGAGCACTTCAGAATCTGATTTGACAAAGAAAGGACTTAAAGTTGTCAATAGTATAGATTGTGAGAAAAATACAGTGGACAATAATTGCATAGTTTCTGAGGAGGCTTTAAGAATGAAGGCCTATGAACCCGAAATCTTAAGGCAAGAAGAGAAGGAAAGGTTGTTCGAATTACTCTTGAGTTATCGTCATATTTTCTCGGATAGGCCTGGACTTGCAAAACATTACGAATGTAAAATTGTGTTAGGATCTGGTGAACCAGTCTATACGCATCTTTATCCGATACCTATGGCGAAGAGGGCGAAGTTGGAAGAGGAATTGACCAAATGGAAAGCCTGGGGAGTGATACGTCCGTGTAACTCACCTTATTTAAATCCTATGTTGGTTGTAGACAAGCCAGATGGGTCGGTCAGGCCCTGCATTGATTTTCGGAAGTTAAATAGACTTATCATTTCCCCCAGGAGCACAGTGCCTCTGTTGCAAGAAGACCGAGCGTCAAATCTCCACTGCTTTCAACTACAATGGTAGGTCGTGGTGTTTTTCCCGTATGCCTTTTGGTTTAGCCAATGCAGTTGCTGTTTTCATGCATGCAATGCATAATTTATTCGGTCCAGATACAGAAGACTTTCTCACTGTATATATTGATGACATCCTAATCTTTGATGATTCTATTCAATCCCATTTTGAACATGTTGATTTTGTTTTGCGGAAGTTGCAAGAGGAAAGCTTTACTGTAAAATTGAAGAAATGTTCCTTGGTAAAGGTAGAAATTAAATATTTAGGACATCTTGTTTCTGGACAATATATACGAATAGATCCGCGGAAGGATGAAGCCATTACGAAGTTTCCAAGGCAAAAGAACAAAAAGCATTTACAACAATTTTTGGGTCTCGTAAATTGGAGGCGAAGATTTGTGCGAGATCTTGCTCAAAAGACTGCTAAGTTAGAAGAACTACTGAGTAAAAACAAAAATTGGGAATGGTACAATGAACATGAGTTAAGCTTCCGAAAGTTGAAAAGGGAGCTGATTCAAATTCCTGCTCTGGCCCAGCCAGATTTCTCAAAACCTTTCTGCATTATGTGTGATGCTTCTCTCATAGGTATGGAAGCCATACTCTTCCAAGGAGTTCTGTCTGAAGCTGCCAGATTAGAAGAAATTGCTATCGTGCAGTACGCCAGTAGAAAATTAAAAACTTCGGAAAATAATTATACTGTTCAAGAATTAGAGTGTCTGGTGTTGCTGTTAGTTTTGTATTAGCAACTAGTAAAAATATATTATTTGTTTTATGAAAGAAAATACAGAAATCTACTTACGAATTGGTATATATTACACTATATCCCATAATACATAATTAGAACAGTAACAGTGATAATGAAATGTCTTTCTTCTTATCAAAGATTTTTATCATTAATACAACAAACTTTTCATAGTTTGAAATGAATGTCTTTCTCGGTTTCGTATCCAGTTGAAAATGTTTGTCTCGTTCTCGGTTTTCTCATAGTTTCAAAGAAACGTCTTTCTTGGTTTCGTATCGAGTTGAAAATGTTTGTCTCGTTCTTGGTTTTTTTCATAGTTTGAAAGATACGTCTTTCTCGGTTTCGTATCGAGTTGAAAATGTTTGTCTCGTTCTCGGTTTTCTCATAGTTTGAAATGAATGTCTTTCACGGTTTCGTATCGAGTTGAAAATGTTTGTGTCGTTCTCGGTTTTCTCATAGTTTCAAAGAAATGTCTTTCTTGGTTTCGTATTAGTTGAAAATGTTTGTCTCGTTCTCGGTTTTCTCATAGTTTGAAATGATTGTCTTGCTCGGTTGCTTATCGAATTGAAAATGTTTGTCTCGTTTTCGGTTTTTTCATAGTTTTAAAGAAACGTCTTTCTCCGTTTCGTATCGAGTTGAAAATGTTTGTCTCGTTCTCGTTATTTTCATAGTTTGATAGAAACGTCTTTCTCGGTTTCATATGGAATTGAAAATATTTGTCTCGTTCTCGGTTTTTTCATAGTTTGAAATGAACATCTTTCTCGGTTTCGTATCGAGTTGAAAATATTTGTCTCGTTCATGATTTCTTCATAGTTTGAAACGAATGTGTTTCTCGGTTTCCCATCGAGATGAAAATGTTTGTCTTGTTCTCGGTTTTTTCATAGTTTGAAATGAATGTTTCACTATCGGTTTAGTCTCGAATTGCAATTGTTTGTTTCGTTCTCCATTTCTTTTAGAACTGCAAAAATGTTGAGCCGTTCTCGGTTTTGCCACGAGTTTTGAAATGAATGTCTCGTTCTAGGTTTCTTCTCGAATTGGAAAAGTTTGACTTGTTCTTGGCATCAGCCTTCATAAGCACTTCTGCATGTTTGGTGATATATTTAATCAATTCACTGTTTGTACTCATAATCGTGATTAACCTAGAGAGTCTGAAAATCAACGTAGCATTTTTATAAGGTACAAAATTATTCTAGATTGTCTTTATTATTATAAGCTTACCCAACTAAATATTAGAGGGAAGAGAAAAAATATCAAGGGTGAGTTTCCGTTTATTTAAGTTAAGGATAATGTAGTATAAAGTATGTGCAAGTTGAGGAATATCATAAAGAGAACTACGTCTAGGGAAAAGTAGTATTGTCTATAAGAATGAATAGAATATAGATTCTTGTCTAGTTAATTACTCATGTAATAATTTTAAACGAGGGAGAGGACTGTTACAAAGGCAACTTGAAAACACTATTTCAAACAAAAACATGCATCTTATAGCTACTTGAAATTATCTTGGAAGCTTTCGTTGGTGAAAAATATTTCCTGTGGATGGCTCTAATCCATTTTTCTCGGCTTTCTGGATGGTTTGGAAACGAAAACACTGTCACTGTTGACTCATTGTTGTAATTACCTTTACAATATGGCACACAACTACGAAATGGCATGATGCCATCAAAAGTTTACTTCTTGTACAAAAAAAAGAAGAAAAAAAACCACATTAAAACACTAAATGTAAGGCGAAAGCCCATCCACCTGTAAAAGCACACGTTCACAGTACAGAACTAGAAGCTCAACTCAGTAGCATTTTTGCAGGGTGTGGAGAATTTCCACCCTCCCTTCCTCGAACCCAAGGGTCTGTCTGTCCCTACGTCACGAGGGGGAGGTTGTTGACCGAAATGGCCTTGAGTTTCAGGGGGTGATGGCTCAGTCCCGATTAGCCTTACTGCGCATAAAGTGAACTTAAAGAACCAAGCTCAATATTGAGTAAGGCCCGGCCTAATATCATAGTGATACCCCTCCAGCCCATAACAGTGCTCGAAGTGGGAAAATGTGGCTGGAAAGGGTGTCCCGGGTTCGAATCCCGGCCTGCGCAGGGCTGTCTTTTGTGCTTGTCCCTTTATCAGTTTCATCTTATCATCACTTTTCTTCCTCACTCAAAAGTGGCAGAAAAGCGAAGTAAAATAAAACCAAATCAATCAATCGACCTTGCTGGGAGGGGAGGGGGTTGCTTGTGTGAATGATGAATATGGAGACAACGGAATATGTGAGTGATGCTTCATGAAAAATTTCTTGCCTGGGGGATAGCATTTCCCGGGCCCCCCGTGCTTCCAGCACTGTCATATATGCAATTTCAGTTGTAACGTTTAGAGCAAGTTATCAGATGGATAGTTACATATTTTAAAATATTTTTATCCTGTTTTCAATATCCCAGTTTTCCCACTTCTTGGATCATTCCAAATCAATTTCTGCCAAGAGGACACCCCTTTGCAAATGGGGGCAGTGACTCCAAGCCTTCATAAATACGTGCCTCATCTGGCTTGGCTAATGGTCTTTCATTCTCATTCTCTATTGCTTATTCTAAATTCCTCTCTCCTTTCTTCTTTAAAGCATTTCTCTTTAAGAATGACATGAACATGACGTCAATATACGAAATCTAAGGGCATTTACAAGTAACACTTAAACCTAGTTAGAAATAACTAGTAACTTCTAAACACTGCCTGTAGCCATTGCATGGCCTTGGTCCACCCTGGCCCCCTGCAGCGTCTCAACAGTAATTGTTAAAAATAACAACCACACAATGCAACATGTACACTTCTGGGTTGTAACAACCCTATTGAAAGTCAATGAGAATGTTACAATCCAGAACTGTCTTTGACTGTACAATGCCTTAATTGGGTTATTGTGCGTATCGACTGGGAGCACGCTGCTTGCCGGCGCAATTGTATGTACATGACCCCACAACTCAAGCGCATAGATTTATTTTGATTATTTCACAATTTAATGTGCAATGCAATAACTGTATTTTCTCCACAGCAGGTGTAGAAGATGTTACAAGATCATACTACGGCTATGTCCGTCTCTACAACCAGGATGCCAACCCAACTACTACCGACGACCAATCAGCGCCGGTAACTCCCAAAAGCACACAAAACTGTATGATTCCTCGAACATTAACCTCTATTCCGCCATCTCCTGGCATCAACGGTCAAATGTCGCCGAAAACTAGGCTCGGGAGAGAAGTGGTGGACCTCGTGATGTATCCATGGCTGTACAGAGATCCATATCTACAGGGTTGATTTTCTATGGA
This sequence comes from Lepisma saccharinum, assembly GCF_977018435.1. Classification (NCBI taxonomy): domain Eukaryota; kingdom Metazoa; phylum Arthropoda; class Insecta; order Zygentoma; family Lepismatidae; genus Lepisma; species Lepisma saccharinum. Next base: position 138,806,162 of record NC_139229.1, read on the forward strand.
GCATTCGCATGTGATTTGTTGCTGCTCAAAAAAATTTAGACTGACACTCTCGTGAAAATTTGAATTTGTATATTTTTATGATTGTTGGAATTGATGTGTTTTTCTGTAAAACAACTAAAATGCATTAAATGTTCTTTTTAGTGCAACTTGATATTTTCATCCATTAGTACTGTGCTCAATATTTTTATATTAGTTTTATGTTTCACTTCATGCAGGAAATCTGACGTATGTCAGCAAGTTATCCGCACCAAATGTTGAAGCCAGGACAGTCCAAAACTACAGTACAAATAATAATAATTGTAAAAAATTATAATGTAACCGAAGTGAAACTCGAAAATTTCCACTGTTGTTGAGTCTGTCCTGAACTTACTTTTAACAGTTTAATATACAAACTTGATATATTCACAATGGCTGGTTAGCTTATAGGGAGGAAAGGACGCTTCTATATACATTTTAAAACGCATACGCATGGGGAGCAGTGGCGTAGCGCAGTTCTCTGCCCTCCTCTGCAAGTAAAATATTTGAGGCCCCCTTAGTGACAAAAAAAAAAATGATGCCAGAGTGGGACGGAAGTGCAATAGTTAGCTAGTCACCCCCCCCCCCCCGGTCAGTTGTAATAAATTAACTTTTAGGCTACCTCAAATACTCTGTATTCTCATTTTTTGTTATCGACTTATATATCAGTGTAGTAGCTTCCTTCAACCCCAAAAGCCATCCCAAGATTCAAGAGTCGCTCACATTAGTCTTCTAGTACTAATAGTTGGTAATACTGTATACTGGATCTTTATACTCTCTGCGGTGACCTAACATCACAAGGTCAATTGCAATCTGCAACGAAGAAATAACAACGGACTCCAGTGTTTAGAGTGAGATAATAAAGCGGCAATGGGACTCTATTCACTATAAGAATTGTTACTCAATGAAATGCCGATTGGAAGGACGGGAGCTCCTAAAATGTCGTTGCCACCCGGACACGGTGTTTAATTTCGCTGTTGGTGGACCTCAATATTATTATTAATAATTTTAACGCTGTCATTTCTTTTCATGAAACAAGAACAGTTTTATTAATAGATCATCAGTGCTCGAATTTGCGTAAGCATCCTGCTCCACCTACTGCATCACCTTCCAGTTGATCCACATAAGGATCCTGCTCCACCTACTGCATCGCCTTCCAGTTGATCCACACAAGGATCCTTCCTTCTATTCTCAAACTCGAACAAGGAAATTCGCAGGTAGAAATTTTCACTTCAAATACTGCAGATCACAAAATCGTAACACATTGGAAAAGAAGAACTAGTTCGACAGAAATGTCCACAAAATTTCAATATGTAAGAAAAATGAACTTCACAAAATTACACAAAATAATGGTCACATTTAACTCATACGCTATTTACCCTGCGTGGCAGAGGAGGGAATAATGGCCCTTAGGGCAAAGGGATAATTGCACCTGGACTCCACCTCCAACTGACTTTTGAGATCCATTTCAAGAAACGCAGACAATGTGGGAAATTCATTTCAGCTCTTATTTCAATATGAAAAGTCTTGGGGCTCCCTTGCAAATATTTAGTGTAAAGTTACATTTTAAATATCACGTGTAAAACTAATATTAGCGGCAAAAGGTCATGAATTACCAAGTTTGATGTTTACTGTGTAGCAATAAGGCATCGACTGGTTGAGCAACTGAATCTTTCTACAGAATTCCTAACTATAGACAATTGACACACTACGCTACTTTTATACAACAAACTGTGAAGCTATAAAGATAGGAGATGAGGGATATTTCCTGACGATTTCTATCTCCGCATTTCGGAGGGGGGCCGTATGACAAGTTACCCGGTCCCCTTTGGTTGAGACAATACGCCGCTGCTTATTACTGCAGACGTCGTCATATCATGTTACTGGGAACCAGATTTCTGTTTCGTAAATCTGTTCAATTTTTGAGGTTATATAAAATTTCAGGAGCTAACATTGCGGGGCCCCTACACCTCGATGGTCCCCCTGCATTGCGGGGGCGGCCGCTACGCCACTGATGGGGAGGTTGTCATTTTGGCTATAACCACCCTCACGGATCGACCACATCCTTACATGATCTCACCCTTACCACTTGTCTTCTCCCTAGTTATCACACTCTCACCCTAACAGCTCGACTTCACATTTAAGGTTCGATTGATTTAGTTAACTTTACTTCGCAATTCTGCCACTAAAGCGAATTGCGAAGACTATAATGAGTGGTAATATGATGCAATTGATGAAAGGACACTGATGCCCAGGCCGGGATTCGAACCCCTTCAAGGACGGCGCTACAGGGGAGCTATGGGGGGCTGAAACCCCCCAAACCAGACCTCAGCCCCCGGTAGCCCCCCTAGATTTGTGTAGTATGGTAGACGCATTTCAACCGAAAACTTAAAAAGTAAAACTTTCATTTTCCATTATGAAACTTCCATTGGGGAAAGTACAATGTTCAAGTACATTTTCTAGTTCGGTTAAATCGCAATTACTTTATGACGATTTGTTCTGAAATCAATGGGCCACTGGTCATTCGATACTAAGTAATTTGCCAATCAGGAGTCGCCAAACTTGCTACGAAATCATCTGCCTGCCTGGAAGATGGACATTTTCAGTGGCTGTGAGATTGTTCTTTTACTGATGTTGGCAGCCTCTGTAATAGGGATAGGTCTAACAGATATGACAAATGAATTTTTATAAGTAGGATGGCGTACAAAATCTAAAGAAGCGTTATGTTTCCTTTCTGTTTGTAAGTTCCTTATTGGAGTACCGACAATTGCATGAGAGTTAGATATGTTCTCTCATTGGTTTCATCGTTATATCGATTCTTAAGTAACTAATACTCCAGCATTCTTAATCCCGAAGGTTTATGGCAACAGCAACACAACCCTTCCTATCCTTATCACTACAAATATTCGAGTGGGAGAAATATTAAGTTAAAGAATGAAGGAGTACACAAACTACCTAATTCCTAAACGCTAAAACATTGGAAATATTAAAATTGGCCTCCCAGTCTCCATGGTCTAGCGATAGAATTACTGCCTTCATATCAAGGGGCCCCAGGTTCGAACCCAGTGGAGGTAACATTTCATTAAGTCATTCAGATTCCACTAGAAGGGCTTCCCTATGGCATAATGGCAGCGTCGTCAACTTGTAATAAGGGGTCCCGATTTCGATATCCGGTGGAGGCACATTGCACAGAGGTTCGGGTCCCATTTTGAACTGTAGGTCCTGTCCCGATTAACCTATCTGTCCATAAAGTGGACTTCAAAAACAATTCAATTCCACTAGAAGCTGTAACTCTCGTCCCGATTAGCCTCTGTGCATATAATAGACCTTAATACAAATTCAATCAAGTAATCATTGAAATATGGTACGAATATCAACAGGCTTGGGCAATTTTCTTGCTCGCAGTCCTAGTCCTACATGTTACGAGGGTCACTATTTATATTTTGAGCCTAACAATGAAAAACAGGAATTTGGCATTGAAAACTGCTTTATTGTTTTTCGAAGTATTCTCCTTTATGGTCAATACACTTTTGCATTCGTTCGAACCATTTGTCAAAGCAGTTTTTCCAATCTTCTTGAGACACCTCCATAATATGGTTTTTGAACGCATCAACTGCGTCTTCCGCCGACGAAAATCGTTGTCCACGCAATTTATTCTTGACATTCGGGAACAAGAAGAAGTCATTGGGTGCCAAATCAGGACTGTACGGCGGATGACCCATCAATTCGATTTTTTGACTGTTCATAAAGTCGATTGTTAGACGGGATGTGTGACAGCTGGCATTGTCTTGATGAAGAATGATCCGACGGCGTTTGTTTGTTTTCCGTATTTGACCGAAGACCTCTGGCAAACAAATTGTTGTGTACCATTCAGAGTTGACCGTTCTACGTTCCTCTAAAGGCACAGTTGCCACATGGCCAGTTTTCCCGAAAAAACAGGCGACCATTTGTTTCGATGTGCTTCGAGCGCGAACAACTTTTGTTGGATTGGGTTCATCTTGAAACACCCATACAGTCGACTGCTGTTTACGTTCCGGCTCATATGCATATATCCATGATTCGTCACCTGTTACAATCTTATATACGTCTTTTGAAGCACCACGATTGTATTTATTGAGCATTTGTTTGCACCAATTGACGCGAGCGTCTTTTTGAGTTTTTGTCAAATTGTGTGGGATCCAACGAGAACATACCTTTCTCACAGCTAAATGATCATGTAATATTTTATATATGCTGGTGGAACTAATGCCTATGGTTGCCTTAATCTCACAGTATGTCACATGACGATCTTGCAGTATTAGGTTTTGCACAGCATCAATGTTTTCTTGAACAACAACTGATTTTGGACGACCTTCGCGAATCTCGTCGGTGAGCGAATGGCGGCCACGATTAAATTCGATATACCAGCGTTTCACAGTGGCAAAGGATGGAGCTTCATCGCCAAATGTGGAAGTAAGTTGATTGATGCACTCTTGTCTTGATAATCCACGTCGAAAATCGTCAAAAATCATCGCACGAAAATGTTCACGAGTTAATTCCATTTTATTGTTGTCGCGCAATCTCCAAGGCAAAATAAACAACACAAATGAAGCTATTGACAAAACATTTGAAGTACGTTATGGTCAATAATGCCAGACGATTCCGTGCAAACGTCAAATCGCGCCTAACTTCAATCAGTGTTGCCAAAGCTCAAAATATAAATAGTGACCCTCGTAATTAATTATGATTTGTGAGGTTAGGAAATAATTTCTGCTTTACCACCATAGTGGACAAACTTGATTCTGGGCAGAAGAATCAATCTTTGAAGGACATCTAAAACTATTGATCCAATTCTGTGCAGTATTTATGCACAATATATTCTGGAAAAAATCTTCAGCAGTTATTTTCACTAATAAAAATGCCCAGTGCAAGATTTGCAACTAACTATATTCATTGCTTTTATGTCAATGTATTTGTCTCCTAGTGGAAGTGAATTTGTAGTAAAAATATTCTTGTTCGTTGTGAGTGGCACATACTAAGTGGACGGCATTTCGACATTCTCCCCATTTTTGGCCCTAAGTTCTGAATTCCAGTCGTTGAACAAGGAGACCTAAGATATTTCATCATGGCAGAGAAAATGGTATCATTAACACATTTTCTCAGTGGCGTGCGGTGCTAAATCAGGCAGGGGAACAGGTGACCTGCACTTGCCCCCCCCCCATCTCCCATGCCTGTCGTAATATAATGCAGTAGACCAAGTAAAACTCAACCCTTACTGAAATGAACCAAATAAATATACGATACATATGTTACAAATTATCAGAAGTGACATACATGAAGCACGTTAAAATTATGACAATAACATTGTTAAAGCAAATATGATATAATGTAAAGAAAACATTAAAAACAAAATTGTTGATGCACAACAAAGAAAAAAATAATGAAAGCAATTTATTTATGAATGATCAGAGGAAATAAATGTTTGGTCGAATCCTGTTTCATGTAGATTACGTTGACATTTTTTTGTAGAGTTGAGTATTCTTGTAATTCAAACGTCCTCAATGAAATAATTACATTCAGATGGTCGACTTTTTTCATGACGTCCGCTACATTTGTAGAAATTGTGACAAAACCCGAACTGTTCCAAATTCCCTTCTCTGGAACAAACAAGGACAACAATAATTTGCCGCTGGAAGAGTATCCAGTTAATCATTTTACAAAGTTGGAGTAACTTGCTTGAAACTGCCTTGTGTATGATTTCGTTTTAGTCTTTAATCTAGTTAGTATAGGTATTGGTTTGCTGTCTTTTCTGTAAAGTTCAATGAACTAAAAGCTTTCGTCTTCGTCTTCAGCAGGTCGATCATACAACCAGAGCGTATAGAAGGAATAGTGTGCGCACTCCCTGAGTTGCCGTGGGCCACCGCCTAGATGGCAGTGGTGACGTTTGAGACGGCGCGGAAGATGCTCGCGTTGCTTACATAACTAACTACATAAGAAACAAAAATGCATGTTACATACGTTTGGAGAAAAGCTCAGCAGCTGGATAGTTTGGAGAATTTCCGAGATGATTTTGCTGTCTTCGAGGCACTTAATTCCTTTCTTATCTCCTTGGTGCGGAAGAACAATCGACATTTCAGATAGTGAAATACGAGTTTAGGTAGCGTACGCAGCACATGATCTTTACAGCATCCTAATTGCGAAGTTTTTACAGCAATTATATTTAAATTGTCCAAACACTCAAAAAATATATCACCCCATAAACTATTAGCACATGATAATTTTTCTGCAACAACTTCTTCCACTAATAACATCACATCATAAACACTTTTCGATGAATAGGTAAGGTATTTACAGCCGTCGCCCGAACCATAGTCTTGGATTAGCGTAAGTGAGGCAGGCACATTAGTTGGTTCCCCGTGCAGAAAAGTTGTACACAGTTTACAATTCCTCACTTTGGAAATATACCGCACTATGTATCCTGCCAAATGATACACCAAGTATTCTTTACCAAAACTTTGTTCATTTAAGTTCGGTATGTTGTTTTCCCAGTCCGGTATTTGAATTTCATCTTCAACAATGGACATTTTTTCCCTTATTTTATTTTCAGCTTGCTTCTTCACCGAAAGATTTTTATTTTCGGTTGCTCTTGCCAGAGTTCGCATTTGATTAACAAAAGACGTCAGAGAAGATTCAGTCCTGTATTCACAGTTTCCGCCCGAAAATAAAGCAAGTTTTGCTGGTACGGAAATTGATTGCAGCATATGTAAGTGCAGAAAATCCACAGTGGAGGGATGATCATCACAAGTGAACGACCGCAATATACCAAAATGGCGTTCTACGGGATCTTGATTAAATTCTCTTGTCAAAACGTACTTGTAATTGTTCTTCCACAAATATTCGGACACTTCTAAAGTACTTTCTAAAGTCACTCTTAAGGACTCTAGCGTTTTTTCTGAAGCGAAGGAATTTCTATTATCTCTAAGGACAGCATTCCATTTTATTAAAGTTGTATGTGCTTCTGATCCTTTATATAGTGCCTGTGCAGGAGTGAATGAATTTAATGCGTCAACCAGGCAGTTTAGGTTCTTTGTGAAATTTTCCGTTGTTTCACTGCCTTCTAACCCCTCTGTATTAATTCTCCGATAAAATTTTATTCCATTAGCCACAGATCTGCTGAACAGCTGCATTGCAAGTCTTACATTCATTCGTTGGAATGAATTAGGATCCAAATGAGCTTTCATACCGGACAATTCAGTAGATGAATCATGTTAATACACTTTCCTGTAAAATGAATAATCAACAATATCACCATTATAGTACACCTGCACTTTATCATGGAAGTTATTCCTTATGCATTTAAATATATGTGGTGCGTCTGAAAATGCCCAAAGCTTTCTACTAGAGTTAGCTGGATTGGATATAGAGCACTTAAGATTGTTTCTGTTTCCGGAAGTTCCTAAGCATTTCCATAACTTTTTGTTAGATTGGCTACAGTCAGATGTAAAACCAATAATTCTGACCCCTGCTTTTTCCAAATGTATGAGCCCGACCCTGTGGCCGAGTGGTGTCGACCTCTGTGGCGGAGTGGTAAGCAGAGCGCGCTACAACGCCAGGGGTTCCGGGTTCGAGTCCCGGGTAAGGTTAAGGTATTTGTGATTGTCCAGATGATAAGAAACTGAGAAACTGTAAAAATTGAAAAGTGTAAAATGAGAAAATGTGAGAATGGCGGGGGATACCTCCGTGTAGGGGGTATTTCCTTTATATATATATATATATATATATATATATATATATATATATATATATATATATATATATATATAAAGTGGTTAGCACATCGCGCTGCGACGCCAAGGGTCCCGGGTTCGAATCCCGGTCGGGCTTGGTTGTTGTGAATGTCCATTCATCAATTTCATCATTTCATCACTCATCCCCATCTTCGCAAATTACCCGAGAGGCACAAAACGCGAAGTAAAATAAACTAAATCAATCAATCAATCAATCCAAATGTATGATAACCTGGATAAGTATTTTTGTGAGAATGTCACCAGGGGTTGCATTCCTGCTAGCATATACTGCTATGGGTTGAATCCAATTATACAGAAAAGGAACAAACATAAAAACTAGAGCATGATTTGCTAATTGATTCTTGCTTTCGTCTGAAGTAAGATTTCCCAAATCAACAAAGCCGTCTATTTTTTTAAGGAATTCGAGTTAAACTGAATTGCTTCCCTAAGTCTAACTTCATCAAAATCAGCATTCCGCTACGCCCATTCTCATTCTTTTCACTAAAAAAATGTGTCATAGCGTCGATGGCATGGGAATTTACGCCGTAAGGACATTTAAGACCCTTCACCAATTTTCTCAAGTGAGCTTCAGAAGGCAAAGGTAACAAATCGTGCAAACAGTGTCTATACCTCTTGGGGGACTTAATTTTTAAAAGAAGAGAATCCAGTATAAACTCAGAACTGTATCTCATTCCTGTCTTACTTTTCAGTTGGCATTTCTTTAAGATTGTATCAATTACAATTTTTTGATTTTTGCTAAGAGACGCGAACTGTTTTGACTGTGTGACCGTTGTCTTTAATTTAGCATCTTTAACGCCTTTTTCAAGCAAATTTATTTTATCCTGTGCGACCTTTAGTTTATTCTGCGTTCTAATTAAATTGCGTTTCTGATTCTTAAGTTTTATCTTTAGCAATGCTATTGTATTGCTAGCTTCCGCAGTGTGAAGCAAATCATCTTCTACTGATAAGCTTAATGATACATTGCGACGAGTACTTACTTTATTATCATCTGTCCGCAAGGATTGCCTTTTCATGGGAGATTTTCGCTTCTTAACTGTCTTAGAGAGGTATTTGGGCAGATTAGGAAATATATGAGGAACTGCTTCTGGTTTTAATTTCTACTGTTTCGCCATCCACTATGAACTAATCCACTTTCACTAAACGGTCCGTGGAAAAATGAATATCACACACATAGCAATTATGACTTACTTTTTTTTATCTTTTCTAGGGATTGCACTCTCCCATTTTCAGAAACCATTACTGTCTTTAGGTGGCCTAAAAAAATGTCTACTGCCTGAAGAACAGCGGTCATATACAGATCTACAGCCGGGTACGAAACACGTAGGCATCTTGTAGTTTTCGCTCGCTGCTGTCTCAAACACAATAATAATGCGTTGAACACAACACAAACTAGTCACAACGGATCACTCACAAATCTAACGACACTGAACTGAATAACGTAACAACGTTGTCATTAATAAAAGTACACAATGTTATTCTAGCACAACAAAACACAACGCTCTACACAAAGCGCGGCCGCACTGCAAGCAGAAGACGCTCATCGCAAGCGAAGGTGCTGCCAGTGTTTCGGTGGGGCACCGCTCTATTCACTTGGCTTATGGGAAGAAAACGAAGTGCACACACTTTCTCTTCTATACGCTCTGATACAACATTCGCAACCCTACGCTCGCAACATTCGCTTTCTTGTCCTGCCACTGCTTGCGTCTTGGCGCTGTATAGAGGAACCACAAGCAAAACAACCTGCGCAGAAGCACATAGCGCCGGCGGGTGTTGGAAAGGACAGGGGGAAGAAACATTCAGGGAGGCCAACGTCAGTGTTGCCAGGCCTATTGATTTCTCGGGAGAATTCCTTAATAACCTATTGCTATGGAACTTCCAACGGCCTGCTCAAAAACATGTTTCCTGCTCATCTTACTTGAACATCGAGGGGAGAGGTAGAGTGGAACTCCACTCAGCCGTGAAAGTGTTGTTTGAACTGTGAAATTATGCCAAACGATACTCAATTGTGCTAGCACATAATTATTATTACTTTTACTACATTACTATTTTTAGATTGCTGTATTTTATCTCACCCCAAAATCTATTTCTATTTTAGTTATTTTACGTCGCTTTTGTGTTTCTATGGGTAAGTACGACAACAAGGATGAATGAAGAAGTGATGAAATGGATGAAGTGATAAAAACACAGTGAAACGTCCATGCCCTACTAGGTAGAACCTCTGACTTTGTAGCGTGGGCAAATTATTTTATACATGTATGTAAGTATATATGAATCTGTGAGATCAAGAAGAGAAAGATTCCACTTTTTGAACAAAATGGGCTGAATACTTTGAATACATATCAGAGCTAAAATATAGGTTTTAAAAACAAACCACTTATGGAATATTGTTATTATGGTTATGATGAATAAGTTTGTAATTGTAAGTTTGTTCATCCGACTTTTAGTTTTGGTTTCTATGAGGTTTTTTTTATGTCCCGAAAGTAAGGTCGAGTGGAATATTTCCCTTCTTGGTCTCACCGATTCATATACAGGGTGATTCTAAAGGTATAGTACAAACGAAAACCACAGATACCTCCCATGAAATAGAGACGAAAGTTCCCCTTCCACTTTGCCGAGAGATGCCTCCGTGAGGAGCTAGACAACGCCGAAAACGTGTGAAAATGAACTTCACACCTCTGTACAGCCAGTACCAGTGAAGATAGAAAGGCGGAACAAACGAAGTCAAAAGGAACACCAAAGTCGCCCATCCGAAAAACACTAGGCGGCAGCTGCGCAACGCATGCGCATGGGGTTCCACAAAGGAAATAGGAGTGTCCCGAAAGAGAAGTGAAGGGAAAGGGTAGCGATCGACAACGGTAGGGAGAAAAGAAGCTATGAAGCATGAAGTAACAATTGCACAGCGGGAAACAAACACCATGACTGAAGCAGTGCAGTCGAGAAAAGTAGTGCGGGGTTGCAGAACCACGGGAGGACGACGTAGGGTGTAAAAACACACCGAGAATGCAAGCAAAGTGGTCCGTGACACTCGACAGGCAACAGACGCGTACATGGTTCGGGGCAGAAATGGCGGCGCTGGCGGTGCAGCGCAAGGGGAGTCCCCAAAACACAGTCTGCTCAACTGCTGGGTTACCCCACATTGGTGTACACAAACACCACACGATCGTACGTAGTGCCCCCCCGTCGGTTCGAGCAAGACGGACGAAGTACGTGTTGTGGGTGAATGGGGCAAGAATGAAGGACGCTACATGTGTTCCACGATGACAAGGCCCCAGAGTACATGGCCCCACCTGACGGCAGTGGTCAGGTAGTGAAGAGCACAGGCACGGCTGGCTCAGGAACGTCAGCTGATTGTACCACAGCGCCGTGCGGACGTGTGGGCTGAATGGAAGTGCAGCGTCAGGGAGCGTGTCAGTGAAAGAGCCGGTGCGGTGGTGGTGTGCTTGACGTACGACAATTGAGTACGTTGTTTCGAAGCCGCTGTGACCAGTGTGTGTGTGTGTGCCACCTGTGCACTGCAGTACAGTATTCCATAATTGGCACTATCCTCACCGTACCATGGAACGCTACACATTTGTAGAACTGAGGGACATGCATTTTGTCTACGGCCTTGCAGATGGCAATGGCCGAGCAGCTGCACGCCTTTATCGCGGACGGTATCCGGAGAGGCGACAACCCGACAGCAGGTTGTTTTCGAACGTGCACCGTACCCTTGGTGAATCGGGTGTGTTACGTGCAGGCCATCATGTCGGTCACCCGACATGTGCGCACCGCGGCGGTCGAGGAGGACGTACTTGCTCGCGTGGACGACACACCGTCCACTAGCACCCGTAGCATTGCACGTGCAGTGGGAGTATCACAGTCGACAGTGTGGCGTGTCCTTCATGATGATCTGCTGTATCCCTATCATCCACAGCGAGTCCACGCGTTGCAGGCTGGGGATTGCCCACGACGTGTGGAATTCTGTCAACGACTGTTGCAGCTTTGTACCTACGATCCCCGTTTTTTGCGCCATGTGCTTTTCACGGACGAGGCAACATTCACCCGTGAGGGCATCTTCAATTGCCGAAACAGCCATGTGTAGGATTATGAAAATCCACATGCAGCAGTCGAGGTGCACCATCAGACCCAGTTTGCAGTGAATATCTGGGCAGGTATCATCGATGAACAGACTATCGGTCCATACCTGCTGCCACCACGTTTAAATGGCCGCCTCTATCGCACCTTTCTTGCATCAGTCCTTCCAGAGCTGCTAGAAGATGTACCCCTCAACGTGCGACATCGTATGTGGTTTCAATTGGATGGAGCGCCTGCACATTTTGATGGCACAGTGCGAACCCTTTTGCACCGTACCTAGCCACAGCGCTGGATCGGCAGAGAGGGCCCCGTCCCCTGGCCCGCCCGTTCGCCTGACCTCACACCAATGGATTTCTTCTTGTGGGGCCATGTGAAAACACTCGTCTACGAGACCCCGGTGCCTGACAAGGAAACATTGGTAGCGCGGATACTTGCAGCATCGGCCGAGGTGTGTACCATGCCAGGGATTTTTGATAGGGTTCGCCAGAATTTCCTGCGACGCTGCAATGCCTGCATTGAATGTGGTGGTCGTAAATTTGAGCAACTTTTGTAACAACGTCAGTCCGGGGTACGACTACGTACTACGTACTATTCCTATCTGTAAGTGCACCTTTGCGTGGCAATAAACCTCCTGTGCCCGTAGTTGCTGTGTTTGTCCCGCTGGCGCACGACCTCTGTGTGACATCCCCTCGGTGCTGCTACGGGGAATCCCTCGTCCCGCATTTGTTGTCTCCTTGACAGGTACCATTCCCCGTCCGGTCCTCTTTCTCTTTTGTTGAAACGTGCTTTGTTCTTGCTGCGGTGTCTCCCCACTGTGTTTGGGGACTCCCCACGGGCTGCATGTGTTTGTTTCCCGCTGTGCAATTGTTACTTTATGCTTCATTGCTTCTTTTCTCCCTACCGTTGTCGATCGCTACCCTTTCCCTTCACTTGTCTTGCGGGACACTCCTATTTCCTTTGTGGAACCCCATGCGCATGCGTTGCGCAGCTGCCGCCTAGTGTTTTTCGGATGGGCGACTTTGGTGTTCCTTTTGACTTCGTTTGTTCCGCCTTTCTATCTTCACTGGTACTGGCTGTACAGAGGTGTGAAGTTCATTTTCACACGTTTTCGGCGTTGTCTAGCTCCTCACGGAGGCATCTCTCGGCAAAGTGGAAGGGGAACTTTCGTCTCTATTTCATGGGAGGTATCTGTGGTTTTCGTTTGTACTATACCTTTAGAATCACCCTGTATATATGTGTGTGGGGGGCAGGGAGTCGTAACGTACCCAATTTGCGTTACACGGTACGTTCCATTTTGTAGGAGGAAGAGTATGGTTCCACTGCTGGTACCCATGTAACGTAACGAAATACAATATGTTATAGATTGACGTTACAAGGAACGTAACAAAATGTATTATGGTAGATATTAACGTTATAAAGGAACGGAAGGAAATGAGCACATTGGAACATAACGTAATATGCAATATGGTATATACTACCGTTACAAGGAGCGTAGTAACGATATGCAATATGGTATATACTAGCGTTACAAAACGTAACGAAATGCAACATGGTAGTAAATAACGGTACATAGGAACGTAATGAATGCAATCCTCCGTAACGGAATGAAGTGAAAGGCAAAATGTTAATTAACGTTACATAGGAATGTAGCAACATGTAAACCACTGTAGCGGAACGGAACAAAATGCAGTTGGGTACATACCATCTGCATAAGGAACGTAAATAAATTCAGTATGGTAGATGTTAACGTTACAAGGAAAGAACAATTCACAAATGTTAGCTAGTAACGTTATAGGCGCGTAACAAATATAATCTATTTAACATCAAGGAAGAAAAGGCCAAAATCTCTTACCTTTCTTTTGAACATTGCGAAAAAATAACTCAGTATATCGTATGGGATTAATGTGAAATAGCCGTTAAAAATATGGTTGTTTGTAAAAAAATGAATTTCAACCTGGGTTGTTAAAAGGTCAGGAATTTTAAATCAATTCAATTCCTGTTCAGCAGGGAATATTAGCAAGCATAAATGGATCTGGACTGTAAAGAGCCTCTTTATGTATTTCAATTCGTTCCAGGAACCTTTTCTCCGGATCAATTGAAATACGGCACAGGGACCTTCTTTCCGGATCAATTTAAAGACGGTCCAAGTTCCATATTGAAATGAAAGAATACGCAACTTGGACCGAATTTAAACTGTGCGATAAAAAAGTTTCCGGTCTTGTTGCGGAACCCAATAGAACTCATTAGAATTTATGGGTTCGTGGACGTTTAACAACCATGATTTGATATTAAATTACATTTTTGGCTCGAAATTGAATAAAGCGTCCAACTAGTGTAGAAATGAGTAGCAATAGGCGTGCGAACGGGGTGCAAGGGGGGGGGGCAATGCCCCCCCCCTAAGCATGGACATCTGTTGATATTTTAGAAGCAGGGAAATATGCCATGGGGTATATTAACCCGATAATAGTGTTGCCCCCTCAAGAAACACCACTTGTATTCGAAATTATGGCATTCCTGCATCCCCATTATAATAATTAATGTAAATTACTATTACAAATCAAATTATACGTGTGAAATATATACTTTTAGCTGACATTCGTTTTCTAAAGGGGAGAGGTGGCCATCCTCGCCCCCCTTCCAGATTTCCATGCCCCTATATTAATATACTTTAATCCAGAAATTTAGGGTAGAGGAATCATATCGCCGGTTATTAAACGATATTGTGCTCTTGAAGAAAATGAAGTATTTTGAAGCCGATGAAAGTTCACAAAGGAACAACGGCGGAAGAAGGTGCAGTGGCACAACCACAGGGGGCAGGGGAGATAAGCCCTCAAACTTGTACAGAAATCAATTCTAGGAGGTAAGTAAGGCAAACATTGGACTATAGAAAGAAAGGTTGCAGAATCTAAGAGTAGCAAGACAAAAGGATACTCAAGATGGATTTAGTTTTCACGTCTTTCGTGCACTATTTCTTCCAGACGGCCAAGAGCACCTGCAAAGGGGCACAGAGGGGTAATAGCCCCCTCTCGATTTCTATCTTTATACAAATTTAAATAAAGTTATATAAACTTGGACAGTTGCTGCTGCTTACGGTGTAAGTTTTGCCCGTGTAAGGTAATAAATAGATTTATTATTATTGTTCATTTATAAACACACTGTATATGAGTCATTGTGAATTCGAGTCAATTTAAATATTTTGCGTTGTTGCGAGATTATCTATTAGGATAAAATTTGGACATAAATAATCTAAGTAGAGAAAATGCAACTTGTATATCAAAATTGCCATGCCCATCTGAAAGTAGTGTTTAGCACGTCACATTTCAAGTATATGATTGATTGATTTGGTGTTTTGAGTCCACTTTATGCACAGTAAGGATAATCGGGACTGGACCTACAGTTTGAAGTGGAATCCGAACCACTTGTGCCTCCACCGGGTATCGAACCCGGGACCCCTTGATTACTAGGCGACGACGCAACCACTGCGCCATCGGGCAGGCCATTTGAAGTATAGTCCATGATTGTATCTAGTATATGAACGAGATGTGTCACTTATAAATTAAGTTTCCGAAAGGAGGCATTATGCTTGAACAGAACAACAAATACTCCTGAGAAATTACAAAAATTATAAGCCAGTTCGTGGCCGGGAGTTATTGACGGTCTTCCCCTCCCCCCCCCAACCAATCCGCTTTAGGTTCCGGGTTCGAGTCCTGGTCTGTAAATATATGTTTTAGGTGTCTCTTCATCAATTTAATCTATTTATCATCCATCTTCATAGTTTCGATTAATTATAAAAGTGATATAAAAGCAAAGCAAAATAAGAACAAAAAAAAGTAATTGCAAAATGACTACAATGTCAGAACTGCATTTGAAAAATAAAGTGCGAGCAGGAGATTCATTTTCAAACAGGTATTTGGGTAGAATTGTGTAGACAGACAGCATGCTCCCGAAAGTTGCCAATCCACGTGTAGCATGACCTTCGATACTGGGGTTGCGCTTTTTCAGGAAAGTTTTCTCGACCCTCCTCAAGCGTCTTATCAAGAATGCCTCGGTGTTCGCAGCATTGCCAACTTATTTTCCGTCGGAAAAATCTTTTTCCTCCTATTTAATCTGCGGTTGGCTGTACTCATTTTTCTACTGCTTGCCTGTCGAAAACAGATGCAACCCAGGAGCTGCCGCTAATGATTTTATAGCCCGTCCCGTCAGTGGCGCAGGAACGTTTTTCATTTGGGAGGGGGTACAAAATTCAGTATCCCATATATATAAACACATACTACTGCACCTAGAAATACATTTCGGGGGTCCAACCAAGTGTTGCAATATTAATAATAATAATAATAATAACAATAATAATAATTAATAATAATAATTAATAATAATAATTATTATATTCAATTAAATTAAAATATTAATTAAATATGTAAGTTAATTAATATTGTATTGTTGTTATTACGTGAATAGGTAAAATATAGTAAAAGAATAGAAATATAACAGCATCTAGCTTGCATGTAGTTAAGATCGCCAAGATTTGCATAAAAACAACTGCCCTGGCAAGGAATTTAATGTCAAATAGAAAAATATTTGAATATTTATTGAATAACAAACAAAAGTTAGATCCAATTAACGAAAAGTACAGTTTCTGATTAATATTTTATGGATATTATCATTAGTTGTGTGCATAAATCTTTCGGAACCCTTCAAAGCCATATGAGCCAAATTCCTTGCCTTCCAATAAGTTCAGCGGAAATAACCATCAATTATATAACAAATGCTAAACAATTATATTTTGATTATTTACTTTTACTTCTTGGTAAATCTTTCGGGGAAGTGTCCGGACCCCCTCCTAAATACGTCCTTCATACTTAGGTATAATGTGAAGACATAGGAAATATTCTATTTTAGAACAGCACACACGAATGTTGTGTTATTTAATGCAAAATTTGCATAACTATTTTTTTCTTTGTTTTTCTTAGAATTTATGTTTTCTTCAACAGATTTTATAACCAGATAACAATTCTGAAACATATATAGCTCTGGACTTCGTTCTGGATTTATTTGAATTTAACGGAATGGAAACTCAGGAGTTCGAAATGTGAAAATTGCGAACAAAGATACATCTATTCATTTTAATGCAGGTTGAGATTAAAAGGGGATGAGGAGGATCTTGAGCCACCCCAACCAGGAATAATCATCTCCCACCCACTGGATATACGTAGAAACCACATTATTGAATACATCATACTTATAGAGTTCCACTTCAGTTCATTCTAATTTTAAATTCCCATCGCTACGCATAAAAATATCTTTAAACAATTTATGGCAGATGTGTACCACATCCAATGTCTTTTAGAAGCCATGTATTTGGTATTTACTCAGACATCTGTAGGGCGTGGTATTAAAAAAAAAAAAACTGAGTTGAGATGGTTCCCGATCAACTCGTAAAAAGTCTAACTTTGAAATATTTGTGAAACATTTGACAAAGCATTTATTTGTTATATAATTAGCTGTACCTAATAACACTCTTCAAGCACTGAAAGTACTATCATTAGATATACAAAACCGAAATCCTTCAGATGTCAGAGGAAGCAAGGAAAGCCATACGCTCAAAAGTTTTTTTTTTTGTTTTTTTTCGTTTCAATCTTTGGTGGACAATATGAAGAACCGCCCAAGGTTTCTTTTCGTATAGAGTAGTATTAAATGCAGATACATGGGTGTGTTTAGGGTGACATGTCAATTTCTCGTTTATGTGAAAAGGTAAACTTTAATGTAAGCAAAAGCATGTGCACGTCACAGTTAAAGATTTCGCATCTACAAAGAAAATCCAAAACACATTCCCACCTCGCCGGCCTCTGTAGCGGTGGGGTTAGCATAGCACGCTTTGACGCCAGAGGTCCCAGGTTGGGCATGAGAGTGTTCATCAATTTCATCATATCATCACCTATCCTCATCTTTGCGATTAAACAAAAGTGGCAGATATGTGAAGTAAAATAAACCAAATAAATCAATCAAACATTCCCATCTCACTCACATCTGCAGCGTGATTGAGAGCAAATCTGATTCCATCGTTCCACACACATTTCAAACAATTTTCATCTCCTTAAAGAGGTTTCCAAGAACTTAGGTCAATGAACTAACTATTGGTGAGCCCAACTTAAGAGTTCAGTATGGGGCTTATGATGACAGTGTTGCCGCATGGTGCGCAGTGGAAGAAGGCTCCGGCGCGCATCGAACATCTGCTGTAGTACATGCTGCAACAAAAGTTGGTGATCAACGGAACGGGTACTGTTCAATACAAGAATGTAAATCCTTTCGCCATGATTTGATGGGAAGCTGTTCTTTCATGCGGCTGTGGTACAGAGCAATGACGGTCCATGGAGGGAGATTTGCAAATAACTGTTCCCGAATATACTTGTCATACGTCTTGCTGTCCATTTGATCGTGTACGTTGGCCGTGTTTTTTTCTTTTAAGTCCACTTTTTTGCAGAAAGGCTAATTGGGACTGAACCTACAGTTTAAACTAGGGGATCCGAACCACTATATGGCTCCACCGGGTATCAAACCAGGACGTTAGCACTGTGCCATCGGGGAGGCCTGTTTCACATTTATCGGCACACTGTCTCGTTTGAGACAAAACCGTGTTCATTTCCGGCATGCACCAAAGCAAATCTCTCCCCCCGACCTGTAAGTGCTCGCAAACAACTCGTAAGGCCGCACAGAAAGTTTTGTTGTGTCTTTATTGTTTTGTCCCTCTATTCGTTTTGCACAGCAGCAGCTCGCCAGTCATAAGCAGGTCTAGATTTTTCTTCTCGGACGTGCACAGAATATACTGTAAGCATTACGTAATATTGGAAATACACAGTATAATATGCAGATTTGCAACTTATTCGACACATCAAAAAGTGCCCTTATATCAGTGTTGTGCCCAGTATAAGTTCTATGGGGTGAGGGGAAACAACAGAACTTTATTATTAACATTTTCCCAAATATTTATATTTTTCTAGGAAAAGCTATGCAGAAGTTAACAACAAAATAAAATAGCTATGCATTTCAGTACACTAACTGTATGAAGTGGATATTCACTAATTCAGTGGATCAATATAATAATAATAAATTTGGAAAAAAGTGGGTTAATTTTCATTGGTTTATAATAGGTATTATATGATAATAATAAAGACAATGATAATAATAATTATTATTGTTGTTATTTCTACTATTCAAGTTTTATCAATGGCCTGACCGCCCCTATAAAAAATTCTGGCGACGCCCATGGATCTGATCTTCTATCTCAAAAGTGTACAAAACTTGCTTGTATACTATTAACACATGAAGGCTCCAAATATGCGTAATTACCCTACTGATTTGAAAGATGAACTGAAAGTACAATAGTGCACCAAAGGAGACCATACGAGAAATAACATTCCATGTATTTTTTAAAAACATCCAATCATATCATAGGCCTTCAATGGTAAAAATATGAGCCCAAGTCTTCAAGGCATTTCTTTTTTAATACTTGTTACATTTAAGATGCGTATAATGAAATTGTAATTTAGGTTCGCATTTTTTAAAGTTTTGCTGTGGTAGAGACATCCGTTTGTTCAATAGTGTTACATTATTTATTTTATTTATTATTTTATACTTTGATGTTTACTTAGGAAAATATTGATTTTGATTTTCAATTTCCCGTTGTTGTGTAATGACAGGGGGGGGGGGAGGTCGAAAGGGAGCGGCATTCGCCGCGGTTGCCCAGGGTGGCGAAATAGCCAGCGCCGGCCCTGGATACAATGCAATTGATCAGAGGACAATGACAAAGAATACCCAGGTCCAGACCGGGATTCGAACCCTGGCATCGTAGCACGGGCTAACCACTCCGCCACGGAAGTCCACGTTACTCTCGTAATCACTACCATAATGGCACCATTAGTACAAGACCCATATGTGCCACAGAAGAATGTGCAACGAATGACATTAAATTAACTTGTAGTAGTCTCAGGTGGAATACTCGTCTTCTTTATTAACAACAAGCCTTACACCGCCTGAAATATTTAAATGAAAAGTAAAAATATTAATAATAAATAAAATTCCAATACTACTCGTATAGCAACACTGTATGTATTTGTAGACCCATTGTTAATTCCATCCCAATAAAAACTATTTACAGTAATTATTTTTTGTTACATTTTTATGTCTTGTTTCAACTTCCGTGACGGAGTGGTTAGTGCAACGCACCATAACGCCAGGGATCCCGGCAAGGGCATGCATGTTCTTTGTGAGTGTCCCTTCATCAATTTCGAATCATCAATCGTCCTTACCTTCGCGATTAGCCAAAGATGGCAAAAAAGTGAAGTAAAATAAACCAAATCATTCAACCACTATTATTACTCGATTCGCTCGCACTACATGCAATATATTGTGCTCAGTATTTTTACGTGAACATTTTACTATCTACAATGCAATAGGTGGGTTAATATTATAACAGCACTCTAAAATAAAAGGCTTCTTACGTTTAAGCTGGTGGGGGGTGGGGAGTTGGGCGATCACATTTCACTCTTATGCTAATTGATAATTCACTTAAAGTTTTATGAATCTTGGGAAGCAGTTTCGAATTAATGCAAATGCAGAGAATGAGTAAGGGTGTTCAAAGACTTTCATTCTGCATATTTTAATTCCTTTTTTAAAGTTTATTCTCACGAAATTACACAAAAATTCGAAAATAATGACTAGCCAATATTCGCTACCAATATCACTGGACATATAATCTAAAAGAAAATTGCATAACACTGCAACTATTACGCTCGACTGAAAGAATTGCCGGACAGAGAGGTTTGTGCGGGGGGAGGGAGGTGGCTCGAAGTGTGACCATCTGTTCACTGTATCCCAAATTGTTTTATGGCCTGACCTGTCTCCCCTGTGGATGAGCAAGGGTCCTAGGGTTGATGGAAAGGGGTTGCACATTCCAAGAATGTGGTCATGGCCGGTGGGAAAGAGAAGACTGTAAAGTAATTGAGAAGGCCGTCAAGTCAACCTCCCGTCGGAGCCCTAGACAAGTAGAGACAATGAGACGTCGATAGGTTTGGACTCTGCACGTGTGTGGAAAGTTGCAGCCTATTGTGCGAAAACAAAGTTGTCCTGAGTCTACCAGAAATTATGTATTTGGAGACCCTAGGATAACAACACATCGGGCTTTGAGTTGGAGGGTGTGAAGGTTACTGTACTGTAGCAAGTGTGAACACAGAACTGATAGACGTGTGGGGGTGCACGTTGACCTAAAAATGCACCAACATGTAAACCTCTCTTCAACATTGTTCACCCTGGAATGCATTTTGCAGACTAACCAGGGTATGACATCTGGATTCGCAGACAGTAAAATCACATGTGTAGGTTTCATTTGTGACAGTTGTCACATGTCTACACGAATTTGTTTTCGGATTCTCAAGGAGATATGGAGGCTGCTTGTTATTTAGTACTTTATACGTTATAGTTAATATTTGGTAATTAGCTAAATTCTTGGTTGGTTGGTAAATTGATTTGGTCGACTTCATGTGCAATAAGGCTAATCGGGACTGGACCTACAGTTGAAAGATGGATCAGAACCATTATGTGCCTGCACTGGGAATCGAACTTGGGACCACTTGAGTACAAGGCGACCTCGCTACCACTGCGCCATCGGGGAGACCCGTACATTCTAGGTGATTAGCGAATCCAAACTGAATAACTAATTCGAAATGTGTTCCCTGTTTGTCAGCAAATTATATAGAATCCATAAGTAGTAACTGCCATTGATTTGCTTTACCTCGGATTTCTACCACTTTAATTGTGATAATTAGAAGAATGGGGATAAGATAAAGTAGACATCAACACATAACGCGACGGAAAAAACTATAGTCTCCCAATATTAAATACAACCACCTATGGAAAATCCTGTACCGTATCTGCATTCAAACAATAAAATATCCTTCCAAGCTCTGTAACATCAATAAATAGGTGAAACAATGAATTTCATAGTATGAGAGTTGTTGTCCTATATAAGTATTTTGACCCTAAGTACATTTCACTGAAATAGATGGCCTCGTTTAGAAATAGGCCGGTCCTTTAAATCCGTTTTTCTCTGAACGGTTCATGTACATGATGGAAATTTTAGAACATTTAGTATTAACAGTTTTCTCTTTGACACAAGTCTTTAAAAATCCTCTAATAAGGACATTTTAAAAATGTATTCTGAGAAGAAACATTTTTATTTACAAAAACTTATTTGTTGTTTAATTTTACCATTGTTTTTGGTATTTTTTTTTACTTCAGCTGTCTTATTAGCTTCATAGGAAAAACTAATATTATTTCATGTAACACTGAAGTATTCTGCTTTTACTAGAACAGTGTTCATAAGTGCAAACTCATTTGTCACAATTCAGCAAGCCTGGCTCAGTTAGTTGAGCTTTCACTTTATATTCAGAAGGTAGTGAGTTAGATCTCAGATGAGGCCAGGCTAGTCATGCAAGCTTCTTCCCTGTAGTTTTACATCACTCACACGAAATTAATATTGTGGCAAATCTGTGTAATTCCTTTCTCATCCTTTCCATACCATATAGTCATGGGTTTCCGGAAGGGGGACAAGGGGAGGGGGCATGCCCTCCCCCTGGAAAATGAAAGTCAACCAGAAATTATGTATTTCACACATATAATTTCATTTTAGCCACAATAATATCTGTTAATTATTGCATGAACACCATAAATTCAAATTTGAGCAATTTTTTTTAGGGAATAGCACTATTTTTGGGAAAAATGTGCCTTTTTTGCCCCCCTCCCCTGGAAAAAAAATATCTTCCTTGCCCCTCCCTGGAAAAAATCCTGCAGAGGTCCATGCACATAGTATAAGTAACTGTCTAGATGTGAAGGATTAATGTCACCCCACATGGATAATATGTCAATATTAGTTTTCTTTCATGGGACAGGGAATAAGTTTAATCCTCATACTAAAGATAGGCCCAAATACACATATCATATGGTATGTTACATTTGAGTTCATCCATGGATCTAACAGTTTGAATTGTTTCTAGTTTCAGTCCGAAGGAATTCATGTACATCAAATGAATACACTCAGTGATACAAAACTGGTTCCACTTTGTCAAAGATAGAGATGGCAGCCGGGAGCAACGTAGAAAGGAAAAGGCAACTGCAGGAACATCAAGAAATAAGTAAACAAGTAAAGACAGGTGATTGTTTTTCAGCAAGATACGAGTCATTTCTAAAGCTACAGAAATTATAATCAGTGAATTTCATGAAGTCCCTTCTGTTTCAGGATCTACAGACATAATTCAAAGTGGTTCTGTTGTTCAGACTACAAGTTCATTTTCAAATACTTGTGATGAAAGTGTGTGTGATTTTTCAAGTAGTGGTAGCAGTAGTGAGGGTAATGTAACAGATTTGGAAACTGCCTCACCTCCTATTTCAGAGCATTAAATTTCTTGGCCAAAAAAATACAATATTTCTAATAGTGCAACCACAGATTTTCTCCATATTTTGCAACCTTACATACCAGACCTTCTCTATATTCCTTTCCCGGATTCTCTGGAGTAAGAGAACGCGTTCTGTGCGCATGTTGAAGGGTGTGCACCTCGTCCAATGAAAGTGCGGAGGGGAGGGTTATCCACGGGAGGGGGCGACTCGACTGCTCATTCGCGGTCCAGTAGTTCGCAAGTCTAGGGGAACTCTGCATTCAGGAGAGCACCTCATAGTGTTGAATGTGTTCGAGAACAACTGGTTTGAAAAGTTTAAAACACATGGCTTTGTTTTGTTTTTTTACAAATGTTTAAAACATTTAACACAAAGTGTTTTAAACATGTTTTTCAGCTCTTCTTAAAACCCCTAGAACAATAGACTTGAGAACATACTCAGGAGGTTCACTTGTTTACTTTGGTGTCAAAGAAAACAGGGTTAATATCTACACCACATTATCAGATTTTTGAAAAGCAGAAAAGAAATGAAAATTTTAAACAATTTTTAACTATGAAAATTAACGTTGATGGACTTCCATTGCATAATAGTTCCACAAAATTTTTTGGCCTTTGCTGGGAATCTTAGATCAGGCTATTAAGCTATTAACAATGCTCCATTTATCATTGCAATTTATTATGGGGAATCAAAACCAAGTTCTTAAAATGATTTTTTCCTTGAATTTGTTAACGAGTGTTCTGAATTGGAAAGGACAGTTATTTTGATTGAGGTAAACTTTATGGATTTTTCTTAAAGTTGCATTGTAGCAGATGCTCCAGCAAGGGCATTTTTGAGGTGCATTGTATCTCATAACTCATTATTTGACTGTGAGAAATGCATTCAGGAAGGAACATACTTGGGGAGAACCACATGGCAGTATGAGCATGATTTAGTTCTAAGGACACGTGCAATATGAGGATCACCAGTAGTCGAAGCATTTTATCTGATTTACATGTAGGCTTAGTTTCACAAGTTCCACTTGAGTGGATGCATGCCTTGGTGTTGTTAAAAAAACTTATTAGTGTATGGGTAGAGCAAGGACCAAAAAAAATGTAAATTGAGTTCTTTGCATACACAGAAGGTTTCTGAATGTCTTATCGTCCTTGCTCACTACACTCCAAAAGAATTCTCCAGAAAACCACAATCATTGAAGCTACTCAATTTTCTTTAGATGAATATTCTGCATTTCAATGTGAAAATTTTATGAAAACAATTAGGAAGATGGTTTCGTGGTCCACATAATTCTTTGGAACAGGTAGCTAAAACACTAGGAGAAAAATCTGGCCAACACAGCATTGGCCATTGTATTAAACATTCCCCTGTTTATAGGAATGACTGCATCAAATCTATACTTTTGAATGAAAATGAGAATTGTATTGTGGGAATAACCTCACCTGATAATTGCTTCTTAACGAAAGATTGTGATATTGTTCTTGTAAACTCCATTGAAAAGGATTGTAGTAATGATGGTTTGTATAATTTAAATTGTAAAGTTTTCATAAACAAATTGGATATTTTCACTTCACCTCTTCCAAGCAGTAGATTGTTTATGTTTAGGGTGAAAGAATGTAAGAACAGAGTTATTGTATATCCTCAACTTATTTACATAAAAAGTTTATTCTTACACCAGATTTTGCTGACATCAGCATTTGGATATTCCATTTTGTAATAAGAAGCTATTCTTGAAATGACATTGTGTTCTTTGACACCTGAATTGTCAACCTCGTGCACCTTTTTCCTTCAATAAATACAATAGCATCTTACTACTTTTTTTGTAATGTATGAAGGTGATTGTCTTGATTAGTATATGTGAAATTCGTTTTTATTTATTGGCTCCGCTAAGAAATGTTTTACTTTTATAATGATAAATACATAAGTATTTTTTATCATTCCTTGTATTCTTCTCCAGTGTTTGAAAATGTCTTAATAATATAATCTTAATAAATTTTTATACATACAAGAAACGATGCAATTGTTTGTAAAATATTTATATATATATATTATAAACATAAACTTGCCAAAAGTATTAACATTGGCATGTTGAATTTTGGTTTCAGTATTAATGGTTGGGAAAGTTTTTCCACTGTAGTTAGCCCAACGCTGGGAAATCGATTTGGTTGGAAGATTATTGGCAAAGTTTTTCCATTGTAGTTGGGCCAACGTTGGGAGATTGTTGGCAAAGTTTTCCCATAGTAGTTGGGCCAATGTTGGGAAATAGTTGGTTGGGAGATTGATGGCAAGGCAGACATCGCCAACCGTTGGCACAAAAAAATTATAACCAACGTTTGTGTGCTACATGGGTTTTTCCAATTGAAGAACTAATTAGATAAATATTTGAACAAGGATTTCTGCAGGAGTGGAATTTTTGCTTGCATAAATATCAACAGGCTGTACCCATTCATATATAAAAGGTATAAACATAAAAAACAGGGCTTGATTTGCTAAAACATTTTGTTAAGACTGCTGGCAGCAAGCTACAGCAGAGTGGAACACCAGTACCATTAGTCCGCCACCCGCAATGGGAAAGTTGCAGTGCGCACACTTTCCTCTTCTATACGCTCTGCTAAGACCGAACTCTGATTTTGTAGAGTGCTGAAACAAACATCAGGAGATGCTGCAGCTACACTCTTAATTATAGGCCAACTGTCAGACAAATATCTACATGACATAGTTAGTTTTTCTTCTAATAGTGTTAACGTTTTAAGCATATTTCAATTAGTTTGCATTTTTCATATTATGGCCCTCTACAAGGTACTTTTCAGAGTCAATACTGCTTTGGAAATGGAGGTTTGACAATGGAAAGATCACATTTATTGAAAAGTTAATGATAGATTATATCAAAAAAACCAAATCTTCGTCTCTACAAATTTAATCTCTTGTAGGGATGGGCCAATATGAAATTTTGGCCGATACCGAAAAAAGTACTGACATCAAATTTACCGATACCGATAATGGATATTCCACCTATCCAGTATAAAATTGCAAATGGTCCTTGAAGAACCTGAATAGTTCATTGAATTTCTTAATAAATGTTTGTTTCCAGGTGACTGCCATGCAAATGAAGTTGCATCATAAGACATTTTCTTTTGTAAAAATTAGGGCATGGAGATTATCCATACTAGTTTACATTGATATAATTTTATAAACTCGAAAATAATTCATATAAATGAACCAGAGTGTAGCATACCAGCAGGAGGTTTAAGGTGGCCTACTGATTATAGATGACCCTATTAAAGCAGCAAGTTTTTCCACTTCAGTGAACAGTGAATTTCAGCAATGTTCAAGGATGTATTTCTTAGGAACAAAAACAAACAATGCACAGATATTTGGCGCAACACATTTATGCAATATGGCATGTAAGCAGAAGTGTTAGAAGACATTTAACATCATAGTGCGGATGCCAACCATGCTTTATAATGTGGTCTTTGGGAACCACTGTCTAGATATTCACAATAGTTTAATAGCCTTATGTCCATGAAAATGTTGTGGATATTGAGACAACAGCAAAAGCAAACCACATAAATCTTCATGTGAAAGCTGTAGAAGGAACACTAAGCAGATGTTAATTTTCAAAACTTTGAATGTCATTGCAGTTTGTTTTAGGAGACAGTAAACATGCTTTTGTTGACTTCGTTCTTTTAATCTAATGTGATGATAAAGTACTAGCCTCAAAATATCAGACTTTACTGTCTCCTATGCTATTTTTGTTTATCTGCCCATCTGGCACTTTCTATTCCTGGAGATTACACGCGCACACACACACCTCTCCATGGTGTGTAAGTGTGAAAATTTGGGGAACCTGACAAAATTCCACCTTTCGGGGAGAGACTTATTTTGAGGGTTTTCAAGATTTCTGGACCTCTATGGGTCTCAGAAGTGACACTGGATGGTCAGAATGAGCTTAAAAAGTTTTAAATTTTCATCAAAATCAATATCCTATTTTTTTCTCTCTATTTCAGGGAACTCTGAATGTGTGTGCAAATTTTATCTGTCAAACAGGGACTTTTAGCCTATTTGGGGAAATGTTTGTCTTTGTCATTTGAAGATGCATACAAGTTCCTCACTTCACATAAAGGTCCCCATTAAGATGATGTAAAGCAATGTCGTGGACACAGCAGGAAAGAAATTTGTCCAGAATTTGTATTTGAGAAAGTGTAAATGATTTTAGGAGGTTCGATTCTGAGGTAGGAATATATCAAGCCTTGCTCCCTGCATATAATGGTATTGTGGTTCATTCAGTCTCAAATAAATTGGGACTGATGAGGAGGGGGGGGGGGTGCCCCTTAGGAGTAAAGGTGGCCAGAGCATGGCGCTGTTAACACCTAAAAATTGCTGCGATCTAGAATATGTGGGGTCTTACCTCCACATACCCCCTAGATGTGGCTATTTGGCACGGCTCAATGCGCACTGGAAGCTTCATTACCTTTTACAGCTACAGAATAGACATTTCTTTATAAAGAAAATATTTAGGGTTTGGGATTCCAATGATTTGTTCAAAAAATTTCAATTGGGAAAACGTAAACGTTATTAAGGGGCGTAAAAGTAAATTTAATGTCAATACAGCATGGTGCTGATCACATCACATTCAAATATGGCTCATATCTAGAATATATGAGGTCCTACCTTCACATCACCCTTCATGGAATAGTGCAATGTTCACGAAGAACACCTTTACTGGTTACAGACAAAAATTGGATATTTTTAAAATAATAATAATAATAATCATGAGTTTTTTGGATGTGTGCGATTAAATCCCAGAATTGGCTTCATGTTCAAGTCTCTAAGGACAAATATAAGGTAAGCACAGATGAAATTTAATTTATTGATAAACTTAGTAGGCCCTTGACTTATTGTTCTAATTTCTCTGTTCAAATATAAAATTACAAATGAACTAGGACTACAATTTCAATAATGCGGATATGTGTGTGTGAGTAGATTCAATCTGCCAAACGGGGACTTTTAACTGATTTGGGGAACCAGTGCCATTCAAAATTGCACACAAGTTCCCCACTTCACATGAGCATCATATTTGAATATATTTAAACATATGTGCACACAACATAATCAGATTTATGCTACCTGATGAATGATTTGAACATCTGAATTGCCTTCTTTCCTCTGACTTGTATAATAATTATTGATTTCTGATTGTTCAATGTGTGTTTAATTTTGCTCCGCACCTCCTTCAGCACTCTTCTTTTCAAAACTTAATTTCAACCTAATGAAATGTTATGTTATGCTACTGAAACTTTGAGCTTACATTGTTAGGTATTGAATTAATAACAGGCAATCTATTGGTCTTGAAAAAGGAATCCTGTAGTGGTCGCGATCTATCAAATATCAGCGGCTGTTGTCTTTGTATCATCACCATGGTCTTTAATAATTTTATTTTTACTTTTGTTTATTCCTGTGGCGTTTTCGATAACTGCCTACAGCTCAGTATGAGTTGATTCACGTTTTTATTTTTAGCATGTTGTTGATAAAACAGTTTTATTTTCAGCCTACTTATCTTCCTCTACTCTCAAAATCACACTGCAGCAACAAAAAATTTTCATTGCTTCAGTAAATCATCAGCTTATACCAGGGAAATTAACGGGAGTTGTATCAAGCGTGTTTATTCTTTTTCATTATCGTTAGTGCACATTTCTATGTAACGAAAGCAATCTGATAATTACATAAAATATTTCGTGTGCTTATGAAGGTGTTATTTTATTTGCAAATTGTAGAACTTCGGGTTGCATAGAGATTTTCTCTTACCCAACTGACACAAGTTGAACACTCAGCAGTGGTCTCTGATATCTGTGCATCGTGAAAGAGTACAGAAAAATGTTATTTGTGTATGGAAGGAATATTAGGTGAATCCAGTTTCTATTTAAATAGTGGACTGAGACCTGAACTTGACACCTGTAACGCTATTGCGTGGGGTTTCTAATAACTAAGAACTTAACACTAACTCTTCAACTAAAAGGGCATTGTTTCGTGTCATGACATATGTTTATTATCTAAGACCTACACTATAGTACCTA
Organism: Lepisma saccharinum; assembly: GCF_977018435.1. Taxonomy (NCBI): domain Eukaryota; kingdom Metazoa; phylum Arthropoda; class Insecta; order Zygentoma; family Lepismatidae; genus Lepisma; species Lepisma saccharinum. Next base: position 138,835,548 of record NC_139229.1, read on the forward strand.
AGTACTGATTTGCTAGCTTCATGGCCATATCCTGATTATAGCTAATAGGCAAGTTCTAAGTGGAAAGACCACTTAGTAAAAATGGGTCTTACCCTCCAAGATAGCAGCGGCGTCAGGCAGGGCGGCCTCTCGTCGTCACACAAGTCGGCAGGACACAGACACCCAACCTCGTTTTTGCAAGAAGTATATATTCACAATACGACCTTGTCTTCGTCCTCAACCCAGCTCTTAGTGCTCCCAACCTTGTGGTTATTTTCGTAATCTGTCCATTTGGCCTTGCTGGCCCTGACGGAGGTTTTCTTGTGGTTAGGATGCCTTGAGGCCTGTCGTCAGGGCCAAGGTCTTGGCCTTGTTTATTTTTACTAAACCACCTCAACTTCCTGTTGGTCGCCTTTACGGTAACCTTGCCCTTGACTAAGAAGAAGGGGGGAGGAAGGGCCTTGTCTTTATCACACGCGTCAAGGATGAGACAAGTGTATGTGACGTAAGTCCTTACTTCCTGCTTGAGTTCTGTTTGTTTTTTACACTTCCTTAGAGGCAACGCCCTTTTATGCAGCACAATGAGCTGTACGTTACATAACGCCCCTCCTTATCTTAGATGGCCCCCATCTAAGCTAAGTATTGACATGCCCTGTATATAATGTATGTGGCAGTCAAAGCTAAAATTAAAATTGAAAATATATATATATATGAATATCATGGATATGGTCTTTGAAGTACTAGCTACATTTGATATAATTACAATAATATATTGGCCTTTTGTCTGGCTAGTAATGTCCTTTAGATAGGTATCACTTTTCACTTCACTTATGGTAGTTCTTGCGCGAATGTCTCTTGGTTGCAGTGCTCAGGTCATTGTTGTTGTTCTCAGCCGAAGGGAAGAATGTGGTGCTCCGTAGTTGAGTCCATCAAGTTGAAGATTCTTGTAGAGTCAAGGAAGTCCTCTCAGGGATGACTTGTCCCGGGCCCTGGTCATCTTGGGGAATAAAGATGTCCATACTCTGAAACTTATGTGTCATTAGTAAGTGAAGTTTATTCTAGAATACTTTCATAAATGGGACATTTCGGTGCTTCATAAGATGGAGCTCTCATGGTATTTGTTTTCGTGCCCACCGGAACAGAGGTGGGTTTCAATGGCTTCGATTTTCTGCAATGGACCTTGTATAGGATCCATGCTATGATAAGGAAGACTATACCAGTCATAATGCTCAACCAGGCATGAGTAGGAACTAGTGATATTGGGTCTCCATTCAAGTGTTGTGTCTGATGACTGACCATGGTGCATGCAGGTTTGTCAATTAATTCGGTTGTACATTCATAGTTAGTGATGTTTGTGGATTGATAATTTATCCAGTGGATAGGAATAAAATTAGAGATTTGTGCTCTTGACTGATTGGGTAAAATGCAAGGAAATTGTGCTTGATAACACCTAGAAAAGACGCAGAGTGTACATTGACAACCAAGTTGTACAACTAATGTGCCATAGGGAGAGTTCCTCTTGAAGCTAAATAAGATGCTTTCACATTTCACGTTGATCTCTTCATCCATTGGTGAGAGTACTAAATAAGTGGAAACATTTAGTAATACAGGTAGATTAACCATCGAGTCAGTGTGACAGTGTAGGGGACAGTTTCGTACGACAGAAGGTACATTCTCGCTAATAATTGATCTAACACATTGATGTTCTGTAGTAACTACATTCCTAATCGGAGAGATGAAGCATAACGTGTCAGTGGTTAAGGTACATAAATGATCGAAATAGGTTTGATCGATTTCATCGAAAATAACTGTATCCTTTACTATTTGCACTTGACATATTTGTTCGTTATGCTGGAAGGGTAGTGGTTTTAAATCAAATATCCTAATTCTGGAACGTCGTTGGATTAGCGGTATTTTCAATGCAATGAGGGCATATGTGGGCCCAATTGTGCATTCGAGTATAGGTGTGTTGTAATACTGTCCGAGGTTATCAGAAGGTATGGCTAGAGTATAGTTATAATTCCGTAATTTACTGGTGAGAGCTTGAATATGTTGTAACAGAATGTGAAATGGTAACAGAGCAGGATGAATCTTCCTATTCTGACAAGCGGAAATTAACATAGTTAGCATTTGGGGATGAATGTTTAGTGCAAGCTCCTTAATATCTATCCAGTCACCGGCAGGGAATTGCCGTATTCTGGTTTGTATTCTGTTGATATCTGGATCCTTCAGGAAAAGTGAGCGAATGTGAGTTTTGGAAGCTAAGAAATAACTCCACCCTTGTAATGCGGGATCAGTAGCAATCGTGGTATTTCCTAAAGAAAAGGGTAAATTTTCCCAATCAACAATCTCAGTAAAGGCTGCATTGTACTGTAAACGGTACAGCAGAGGAACAGAAGTTGTATATAAGATAGGGGGATCTATTTCTGTCATATAAATTCCCGGGGTGACAAAGGTTTTCATTGATAAGCCATTAATTGGTATAATTGAATGTACTAAGATTGTCAGCACGGCTAGTCATGCTGTCATGCTCATGTGTATCGGGTTATGCGCTGGTGTGAACGTACGTGGTAGAGGTCGTGGTGTTTTGGGGGTTTTGGGTGTCAGTTGCACCTTGTCATTATGAAATAGTACACTTGTAGAAGCAGTTGGGGCTTTCTGATTAGGTTTGTGTTGGCAACAACTTTCCTTATATCTCTTGATTATCCAAATTAAAAACACAAGTACTAATATTAAAATCATTATAACTATTGAGTAATCAATGATTGTATGGAATACTTCCTGTGAGGGTTCCAGTGCTTCTGAGGGTTGGACTTGTTTAAAAGCAATTAACTGTGTGGCCAATAAGCGATATTTGTATATCAACCATGCTGTGATTAGAGTGAGTGCTACATTCCAAATTAGACTAAACGAAATTTTGGAAAGGTTTCCCTTATAGATGTCGGTGTCTAAATCGTCAATTAATTCATTATTTTCCTCAGGCGGTTCTGTTTGAGTTGTTATCTTTAGAAATGGTATTTTTGTGGGCCACTTTGCGTCTAGGCAGTCGTTGAAATGGTTAAACTCGGCTGCCTTACTACCAGAAAATAATACATCTATTTTCATCGTCGGTATTTTGCCCCACGAGGCTGGCAGAATATGATAACTATGCAGCTCGTCGCTCGTTTCACTAGAGCAGGGGAAAGTTCTAGGAATATGAGTTTCGTCTGTAATTGACAATGAGCAATTACATGGCAGGGTGACTTCCAAAGCTCCGGGTTCAGTTTTGTAAGTGTCGATTATGATGTCATTGCCGTTGCATTCTCCTTTAATCTTGGGCGGTGGGTTGGTGATTACGTAATGATCCTGCGATACTTCCGTCACGATTACGTTACTTCCTTCGTAACATTGATACATGCAATGGCCAGCTAACTCACTAATAGTCGCTCCTTGGCGGATCTTTTGTGCACAAGAAGAACCTAAAGTGGCATCGTGACCGAATCGAGGTAAGTAACACATTGGCGAATTGTGTGGGTCGCAGGTGGCCAAAAAGGTCCCTGACAGGAGTCGAACCGAAGTTGGACTTGTTGCCGAGTATAATGGCGGATGGATAATGTTGCAAGTGCTATTTAGCCAACGAAATGGAACCGTAAGAAATTCTTCTAGGATAGGGTTTTCACCTATTTTCGTGATCGGAATTTTTAATGTGACTACTACTTGTTTAGGTGAAAACAAGCAATGAGCTAATGGCACTGTATAGTATTTCATTAGATTAGTAGTAGGTATAGCTAACTGATATCCCTTTACTGCTAAGGTGAATTTTAGTTGTTTCAGGTCTCGTTTTAATGTTTGAGGTCTGATTAGATATAACGGAATTTTGTTTGCGAAACATGACGTTCTCAATTCTCGTATCTCGGAATTAATCATAGAGCTTAACAAGAGCTGATGCAATAATAGAGATCTTAAAGCCATTATATTCAAGTTTTGAGTCGTCCTATTGGTGATTTTGGCCAATTCTGTCAATTTATTTCCAAAACTAGTTTTTAGTAAATTTACTTGAGTTTCAACAGTAATCAGCGTGTCGTTTGTCTGTTGAATTAAATTACGAATTTGCGTTTTTAATAAGTGTACTTTCTGATGTTCATTTTTGAGACTAGACGTGACCTTATGTATTTCAGCGTTAAGAGTGTGTTCATTCACCAAAAGTTCATGGAATTGGTTCTCACTCAAAATACCGCAGCACCAGTTAGCAAAGTTTCCAATGAAATTTAGTCCAAGTCCACGTTTAGCTCTGGAATACTCCTCAGGAGGTGGAGGAAATTCAACATATGTATTATTCAAATGAACACTAAATAAGTGTTGAAATTCACTTACCATTTTGTCCAAGGAATGAAATATTTCTACCTCGTGGTTTGTTTCCACGTAATTTACCTTATCCTTTTTAGCGAAGTTCATCATAGAATAGTCAACAATATCTTGGTCGGGTAGAGACTCCATGTAGGTAAGGGGGACGCTTCCTTCATAGAGGATGACCTTGGGTAGTTGGCGCCAGTAAGCTCCAGGCATGAGCCTAATGGTTGGGATGGTCCAAACATCATCCAAAAATAAAATTAGGTATACCAAAAGCATCTTGAATATCTGAAACTAGAGATAGCATAAGTGCCCATACTATACACTTATATATCTCCCCTGGGAATTATTGCTTCGACCCGAAGCAATTAAAACACGTAACATAAGTTGTGACCTAGACAATAGCCAGACATTGTAGGGTTGAAGGAAAGCATGTTGAAAATGCTATGGGTTGTAAATGAACGCTAAACGACACTCGGTTGCAAAACTAAACAACAATAACTAATAATATTATTAATACTAATAAGAATAATAATAATAATACTCAGAAGAATATATGATAATAGTGGTACGAGACATTACAATAGTGGCAAAGGTTGAACACCTACAGTAATAACTTTGCCAATAATAATAACAATATAATAATAATAATAAAAATAATAATGAGAAAAAATATGTATAGGTAGATATAATATGAGTACTTCAGCAAGGTCGAATAAGACCGCGAACATAACTAGCTGTACAAATACTCATATGTATATACACAATAAATGAACTACGGTTCGTATAAGCCTACCCTAGCTTCAAGGTAGACAGGCCAGTAATGCAATGACCCGTTTGTAGTATCGAGGCAGGTATGAAGAGTCCATAGATCTCCTGCCACCTGAACAATGGACCCAATGTAATTCCGTAGCTCTATAGCTCTCTCTTCGAGCCAGGTTGTCCGTGACTCGGAAGTCACCAGTCTACATAGACCCTCACGTAGGAATGTAATAATGTCATGGACAACATAAAGAAAAGCCGCACAGTCCCGTGGGAGGACTGCGGGCAGGATATCAATGCCCTCATCTATGTGCACATTTTCCACTGTTACAAAGGCCTGTACGAAATCGATATGCATAAAGGTAAAAATTAATAATTCGATTTCCTCATCATGGCCTATTGGCATAAAAGCGTCTTGAATATCCATCATGGTTGGTGAATACAAATGTAAAGGTAAATTGGGAACTTCTGGAAGTATGCCCCGGGCAAATTCATCGTCATTCACAAGAAGTGATATATTATCCATTGAGCCATCCGAGATGGACATGTCATCAGGAAAAGCATGAACAAGAACAGTCGAAAGGCTAGAAATAGAATCTTGACTGCTCTCGTCAATGTGAATGGGAACGGTATCAGAACTCATGTTAGTAAGCATATAAATCCAATGTTTGGAAGGAAACGTTGAACTCACAATCAAAATGGAATTCCAAGTGATAGAGCTGGTAACATCTAAAAATAAACGTTTGAATACATAAAAGGGAATCCTCAAGAAAGGCGTTCTTTCTCTCAACTGTAACTGCGCAAGCGTTGACAAACTTTACAAATAACAATAGCTCCGAAAAAACTACTTGCTCACACACGGAGTCTCTAATATTTCCAACACTTGGAATTTCGAAAATTTCTGTGCTCAATCGAAATAACCAATGGTCAACATTAATTGCCATACTGCATCATTAAGACCAAGTTAAATTAAAACGTGATAAAACTTGTGTACCCCCTAAAAAGAAATGTTGTTTATCTACAGGTAAGATTATAATATAGAGATAGGCCTACTAACGTAGACGACGCTTTCTTTCTTGACGCAATAAAACTTTTACATATCTATAATCTGTGTTAAAATTGCCTTTCACATTTTTACTTCATGAATGCTTAAGTAAGTTCCGAGAGTAGTAGTTACTCCAAGGGGGAACGTTCTTTTGGCGCCTCTGCAGCTAAGAGGGTATCCAACTGTTGCAAAAGTTGCAATACTTCCGTGTTACTTTTATCGCCGATGCTAATCGGAAAATTCCTATAAATACCAGCTTTCATATGAATGCGTATAAAATTACGGGCAATTTCAGTGCAATCCGTGAAAAATTTGTCGGCCGACTGAGTTGTAAATAACACTGAAAGATATTTGTTAATTGTTTCTACTTTAACTGGTTCAAGAACTCTCGATGGAGAAACGTTTAGCTGCGAAGCTATTCCTTGAATGATGGATTGAAATTGGGGCCCAGCAGGAGTAATTACTAATTCCAATCCTTCTATTACAATTTTTCCCAGATAACCGTTAGACATAGATAAATATATATTAAAAGAGTTAAAATAATAGTAACAATAATGGGTAGATAGAAAGAAAAAAAATGCTAAAACAGCGTAAGCGCGATAATTAGCCAACTGGCGTGCTTTCGTGTCTTATGAAGGCGAAGCGTATATACGCGTAGCGTAAGGCACAAAAATAGAACTGTTTTCCTACCTTCCTAAGAAAGTCTTTTAATTATGGCAACTGAAAAAAAAAAAAAAACATTTATTTTTGTGACTATAATGCATATGGCATGTTATAGTAGATATGTATATCTGTAATTTGGGCTACTATAACCGAATAAAACAAGTTTAAGAAACAATCGTGTGCTATTTTATTCTGGAAAGTTTAATAAGAGAATTAGATAGGGAAGTCGACTTGTTTAGGTCTTTCTTGTAGAGATAAGATAAGAGGCAGACCGCAACTCGGTTGATAGATAACACGCGGAGCCTGGGATAAGAGCCTATCGCCACGGCACGAGGAAGTTGTCAGGAAGCGAGTTGCATGCATATGTTGTTTGTCTAGACAGTTGAGATCGCTCATTCCTTCTTTCTTCCCTGTGTGGCGATAGCCATAGAAATATCCACTATAAACAGAGGAGGAAAAATAATTGAGAACCAGATACTGCTGTTGTTTCTCCTAAGCGAAATAACAAATATATATATATTGCCCCTGAAATGAATTTCTCCTGAATGCGATGAAAAGTAGCAACTACTTGCCTGGTAATTAAAAGAACCATGTTCGAAACTAAACCCTTTTTATATAATATATGCGTCTACTATATTTAAATACGTTTTTAATCGGCGTCCCGATTAACCTTGGTGCATAAAATAACTTGCTTTACTGTGAAATACCTGATCGTGGCCAGTATTGCTTTAAGCGAGAAATGTTCACACGTAGTGTTTTCTTTCCCTTCACTCGTTCCACATCATAAACATTCTTTCCTCTGACATTTGTAATTGAAAATGGACCATCATATTTACGTCGTAACTTGTCGGAAAGTCCTTTTTGTTTTGCAGGCATGTAAACCATAACAAGGTCACCTACAACAAATGATGGTTCTTGACGGTTATTGTCGTACCGATGTTTTGAGTTCTGGTGCCGTTTACTGTGCAGTTCTTTAGCTATATCACGAATGGTTCGTGCATGTTTCCGAAAATGTTCAGAGAATGAGTCTACAGGATTTGAATTCAATCCTATTTCTAGTGGAAAATTTGGTTTACGACCATACATGATTTCGTAGGGAGATAAACCTGATAATCCTTCCAAGGGACTACAGTTGTAAGCATATACTGCAAGATTCAGATAAGACGCCCAGTCTTTCTGATGTTTAGCGGTATATTTACCGAGCATATTAGCAATGCTCCTATTTACGCGTTTTGCTTTTCCATTACACTGAGGGTGATAGCCGCTGGTATTCAGATGTTTGATTTTAAGTTCGTTCAAGATATTTTCCACCAAGGCAGCTTGGTAAACAGAACCACGGTCCGTAAGAATAGTGGACACTGGACCATATACTGTAAAAATTTTCTGGACAAAGAAGGTAGCGATTTTCTTTGCAGATAAGCTTCTGAGAGGTTGAGCAACCACCCAAGATGAGAGTGAATCTACAGCAAACAAAATATACTTGTAACCATTGGATGGCGTTATTGGTCCGAATACATCTGAACTCCAAGATTCACAAATATTTCCCATCGGAAGAGGGTGAAGATAACCCTGTTTCATTCCTGATGGTGCGTTTTTCTCTTGACATATCTGGCACGAGCGTACGTAATGTATTACGTCATTTCGCGATGTTCTCCAGTAATATCTTTCATTTACCTTCTGCAAACATTTAGTTTGACCTAAGTGTCCTCCGGTGTACGGTGAGTCATGCACCTCTGTTAACACATCATGTATCATGTTATCGGGAATTACCAGAAGCTTTCTGCCTGTATTGCGCTTATATAGCACTCCGTTATCTAGTTCGTAATAACGAACAGAAAGATGGGATGGGTCGCGTTCTTTTAATTCTATTAGTGCCTTGACTTCTGGATCCTGCATCTGGCGATTTCGTATCATGGTAGCGCGGTCAGTTGACCCAAGATCAACCTGTTGATCTATAGTCTCGACTATATCCCCATGATCAATGAAATCACGTTCCTCGTCTGTTAAAGGAGCTGATGCAGTGCGAGATAGACAGTCCGGCACGCAATTAAGACGTCCTGGACGGTGTCTAATTGAGAACTTAAATTCCGAAAGCCGTATGCTCCAGCGAGCCAAGCGATTGGTGAGATCCTTAGCTGTTCGTAACCAACAAGCTCCTGCACTATCTACTACTGCTGTGAAGAAAGTGTCTGTCAAGTATTGACGAAAGTGAAGCACAGAGAATACAAGACAGTATACTTCTTTTTCGCAAATACTGTAATTAACCTGTGGTCCCGTGAATAATCGTGAACAAAATGAAACTGGCTGGGTTATAGTTTTCTTTTTATTATTTGGATCTCGTGTCACGTGACAGAGCATTGAACCGAAGCCCATTGTTGAAGAATCACAATGTAATTCGATTGGCAATTTGGGATCAAAATGTCGTAGCACAGGGGCGGACGACAAACGTTCTTTCAGTTTGTTAAAAGCTTTGATTTGATGATCACCCATAAGAAATGGTACACCTTTCTTTGTAAGATCGGTAAGAGGTTTGGCAATTAATGAAAAGCCCTCTATAAACCGACGAAAAAAATTTGCACAACCAAGAAACGATCTAACCTGTTTTAGGTTCGTTGGAACTGGAATTTTCTTTATAGCTGCTACCTTTTTCGGATCGGTGGCGACTCCGTTTCTTCCTATTACATGTCCTAATATTTCTGTTTCCGCGTAAGCAAAGTGACATTTACTAGGCTTAGCTTTTAAGTTAGCTCGGTCCAGAGCGAGAAACATTTTTTCCAGTCTCTCCAAATGTTGTTCCCAAGTTTCGCTAAATACTATTATGTCATCCAGGAAGACACATAAACTGTTCCATTTAAGACCTGCAAAAACTTTATCTACACACCTTTGAAATGCTGCTGGGGCGTTCACCAACCCAAAAGGAAGCCGAGTATACTCATATGTTCCAAGAGGGGTCACTAGGGCTGTTTTATGCCTATCTTTCTCTGCAATTTTTAACTGATGGTACGCTGAAAAGAGGTCTAACGTAGATATGTATTTTACTCCACTTAGATAGTGAATGATATCTGATATAACTGGTAAACAATAGTTTGGAACCTTCATTTTCGAGTTAATCCCGCGAAAATCTACTACCATGCGACAAGAACCGTCTTTTTTCGCTACAAGGATAATAGGTGCTCCATATTCAGACTCAGATTCCTGGATAATACCTAAGGAAAGCATTTTCTTCAATTCCGACTCGATGAAATCACGTTGTTTAGGAGAAACCCTGTATGGAGTGCGTCTAACTGGAATATCATCTGTGAGCGGAATTGTAACTTCATAGGCGTTTGTGACACCAAGTTGTTCCGGCGAGGATGCAAAACAGTGCTTATATTTCTCCAGAATAGTCAGTAATTCGCGTTTTTGTTCGTCCGTGATATCAGATGAAATATCTAAGTCGGTGTCAACGTTGAATTCTTTGTCTTCGAATTTGAAAGAACTTTTCAGGTTTTCATCCTTTATTACATCCACGTGATGATGCATGTCATCCTGACGAGGGGAAGAAGGGGTCGGAAAGATTTTTTCTGGCTTGCATAAAATACCAATTACATAATTCTGTGGAAAAGTGACCGGAAAATGATTCATGTTAATGATTGGGATATGAGTCGTTGTGTACGAATGTATTAACAAACGAGGGACTAAGCAACGATACTGGTCATAGAGACCATTATTCGTTTCAAGGATAAAATCCTCATTGTTGGGAACAGCTGTAGCAAAAGTTATAGTTAATTCCGAATATTCGTATGGCTCCAATACCACCGAATGCGAAGATAAGACTTTTAGCTTGGTTGTGGCGGATGAACATTTCCAGTTTTCCTCCTTGTTCATGTGCGGAAGTTTCTCAAATAGAGTCTTATCTGCTACGTCACTGGAATATGTCATAGCAGTGCTCTTCCTACCCGAAGGGAGGTTATCGTTAATCGCGCTCGGTGCTTCTTCCGTTGTCTTTTCCTTTTGTGTTCTGGAAATGACAGTATGCAAGTTTCGGTCGCGAATAGTTTCGGAAACAAATGCGACGAATTTCTTAGGAGGCATGAAAGTGCTTGGAACCTTTATTGATGCCGTGTTTATACGTTTAGAGTCTTTTTCGGGTGACGATCGTCTAGTCGTGCTTCTGCTTCGGTCGTCTTTCCGTACTAGGGTTCGGATCTCGTTATTCACCATAGGTGTGTACCTTTCCCGAATATAAGGTACAAAGGAAGGTTGTGGTTTACGTAACACTACTCCGGACGAGTTCAAATATCTAACAAAGCAATTAAAGAAGTCTGCGCCTAAAATGATGCGGTCTCGCAACGAAGGATTAGCACAAACCGCTAATGGCATATAAAACTTATGTGGTCCAACCCAAAAATAAAAGTTACATACTGGAGTGTTCCGTGATGCAACTCCTGATATCGTAGACAATGTCACTGAACCTGTTTTCCTAGCAGAAATTTTAAGATGGCGCGGTAACATACCAAAGTGTAATAGGCTACAAGTACTACCAGTGTCTATAAGTGCTGGAATCTTTTTCCTAAAAATATTGACATGTATCATCGGTCTTTTGTTGTAATTCTCGTCACCTAATGAGAAAGAAGAACAATTTTCTGCACGACACGATCGCTCTCTCAGGGGTTTTTGCTTATTTGGGCGAAGGCGACCCCTGTGGCGCATCCCCGTTATGCGTTTGGGTTTCCCGCGTTTCTTGGAAAAGGGGAAGGGGTTCGGGGCCCTCTGTTAGGATTTCGTTCGAAATTCCTATGATTATTTCCTCTAGAACCACGGTCTTGCATTGAAAAGATCCACGTCCTCGATTGGTGGAATATCTTTCATTTGAAGGATATGAACCCCTATTTGGACAAAAACGCGCATAGTGAAATTTTGATCCACACGAGTAGCAAGCTCGATCATTGTTCCTACTGTTATTGCCGTTATTAGCTCTACCTCGGAAGGAATTAGAAAAACCTCTACCTCTATTGGAACCTCTGTGTGTGTTTGAAACTGGAGGGTTGTTTCGTCTCTCACGGTCAGCGTTTCGAGATTCTTCCATCGTGTGTACATATCTCGTTTCACTTCCCGATCTTCCGTTAAATTCTTTCTGCTTGTCATTTGAACCTTTGACAACCTGTGCGTAAGATCGCGAAGCGATGTCTGCTTGCCGTTTTGCGCGTTCCAAAAGTCGCAAATTAGCCAACAATTCATCTAGTGTTTGTGCTTTCATTGTTACTAACCTTTCTGCGTCTTGTGCTGGCAAGCCATTACAAACAAAATTTATTTTCCCGTCATCATTCATATTAGGATCTGCTCGCTTGCACATTTTTAGCACATCGTAAAAATAATTCTCTATCGACTCGTTGGTTTGTTTCTTTCTTGCAGCTAAATCTAGATAAGCTTGTCCGACCGGTAAAAGTGGTTGAAAAGCCTTAGTCAATGCTTCTTCGACCTGTGGAAACCCTTCTAGACCTTCTAACGTGGCGCGATTCAAATCCCAGTAAGCCAACGCGCTTTTCTTTAAATACGCAGGCAGAAATGTGACCTTTTGCGCATCGGTCCAACCTAAAATGGAAGAAACTCTCTTATATGTATTGAAAAAGTCTGTTATACTTTCTCCAGGGTCAGCGTTAAAAATATCCGGTTGGATCGACGGAATCCTAGCGTAAGAACACATAGCGGAGTTTGACGTAGGATCTGGCATTTCGAATATATCACTTTCGGTAGGTAGCGGTGTATGTATTGCTTCCTCCGAACAAGCAGGGAGAGGACACGTAACGGTGGCAGTAAGCAGGGGTTTGCGTTCACCAGTCGTCTGTTGACGTGTGAGAACCATTAAACCTACATAATTCCGGACAATGAGCAAAGCGGACACCTCAAGACAAACCAAAGCGGAACCAATACGACAGAAAGCGACAAAAAGAGGAATAACACTTTTGAACCAAAGACCGCCAACAAACCACAAGAGACAACACGGAACCTAGAATGAAAGTATCTAGACAACCAATTTTGGGGTTGGGGGGTAAAAGGGGTATAACTGGGATCGGCCCTCCGCTGAATAAAGCAGAGATCGCACCTCCACCAAATGTAACGCTATTGCGTGGGGTTTCTAATAACTAAGAACTTAACACTAACTCTTCAACTAAAAGGGCATTGTTTCGTGTCATGACATATGTTTATTATCTAAGACCTACACTATAGTACCTAAGTACTGATTTGCTAGCTTCATGGCCATATCCTGATTATAGCTAATAGGCAAGTTCTAAGTGGAAAGACCACTTAGTAAAAATGGGTCTTACCCTCCAAGATAGCAGCGGCGTCAGGCAGGGCGGCCTCTCGTCGTCACACAAGTCGGCAGGACACAGACACCCAACCTCGTTTTTGCAAGAAGTATATATTCACAATACGACCTTGTCTTCGTCCTCAACCCAGCTCTTAGTGCTCCCAACCTTGTGGTTATTTTCGTAATCTGTCCATTTGGCCTTGCTGGCCCTGACGGAGGTTTTCTTGTGGTTAGGATGCCTTGAGGCCTGTCGTCAGGGCCAAGGTCTTGGCCTTGTTTATTTTTACTAAACCACCTCAACTTCCTGTTGGTCGCCTTTACGGTAACCTTGCCCTTGACTAAGAAGAAGGGGGGAGGAAGGGCCTTGTCTTTATCACACGCGTCAAGGATGAGACAAGTGTATGTGACGTAAGTCCTTACTTCCTGCTTGAGTTCTGTTTGTTTTTTACACTTCCTTAGAGGCAACGCCCTTTTATGCAGCACAATGAGCTGTACGTTACATCAAGTATTTTCAATTCAATTTGAATTTTATGATTTGTGTAACAACAGAAACAATATTTAAAGATAAGTTCCTGGAAAGATATGAAATCTTACTCTGCCTTACTTCTACTCGAAATCTGGAATTCTACATGTAACTTTCATATTATGTGAATGTTTTTGCATTTCTAGAGTAAAAACTAACAATTTCCGAGAAGTTCCAGACACTTACAGTGCAGAAAACTCAAAAAATTAACGACTTCTTAAAATGTCCATTCGGTATTGTCCAACTGTATAGGATCCCGAAAAGCCAGGAAATCATTTCCCGAAGTTGGAATCGGGACGGAACATTTTTTTTTTCCAAAAGCCCATCCTGACTTTTCGGGACACCCCATATCCCTACAAATTACACAATCAGAAGCGGTTTCAAAAATGTCAAAAATAAAAATTATATTAGATAACAAGATTGTCAATGGAGAAAGAATGAAATATTTGAAATCATCACTTGACGGAAAACAGCTCCACCGCTGGCGCGGGAAGAGCTTTTATCTTTCCCTCTGTTCGGACACACATTCGCACACACAAATGGCATTTGTGCTGCCACCTGGAATGCATTTCTGGAACTAATTCACATACAGTTTTTGACGAATTTTACGACTTTCGGGGTACTCTTCAGAATGAGCTGAAAATTGTACCAGAGCATTATTTCACCATTTGCTAACGATTTTTGGGTCAAATCCTACCGGGGAACCAAGGCAAGTTCTCCAGTGTGACTTTGGTTCCCTGAAATGTAGGTGTGTAGTCTAACTTTGTTCCCCAAAACAGGAAATCTGCGCCCGTGCGCACATGCACACATATATGAAGAAAGAGAGAGTAAACATTACCACACACAAAGAAATACGTTGGTATTTCGCGACCTACGTATTTCAACGTATTTCTTTTCGTGTGTGGTAAGTGTTTACGGTCTCCTTCATCATTTGTATTTATCTGCCTTTCTGACACCTTTTCTCATCCTATTCCTGTATATTCATTATATATGTACAGTGTGTCCAAAAAGTCACGAAACCCGGTATTTACGACCGTATAACGGAATAGCGAAACGGAATGAGAAGAAACGCTTTCTGCCAAGAGAATGCTCTGTATATTGGGAAAATTTAGAGAGTCAAACATATGTAAGAACATGCATGTTTTAATAACAAATAAGAAAAGTGTTGCCAAAGGCAGAAATTTTTTTTTTGCAAATCGTGTGTATTGATGCACAGAACTCACTGAGGTAAATTATTGTAACATTTCACAATACCAACAAACAATTTGGATGGCCATCTATTGAATTTGACAGAAAAAGAACTTTGACGAAGTTTCAAAAACATTGCACAAGGGAATACCGTATTTACGCGTGTATAATGCGCACTTTTTTCCAAAATTTTTGCCCTTCAAAACTATGGTGCGTATTATGCACGGAATAATTCGGACAGCCAAAATGAAATCACACATTTTTTTTTCACTATGTCACTGCGTATAACATGTATATATCTACAGATTGCCTTTCTTTAGCAATAATAAGTTTAAAAAATAACTTTTTAATGCGAAATGTCCGTTTTCCATGAGTTGTCACTTAGTAATGGAAAGTTTTGCGACATCGAGAAAAGCAGCACCCGTTCTGGCGGCATTCAAGCACGCGCCTCCCGACACACGGGAGACGTATCAAGCGGTATTTTTCGCGGGAGAAAGAACTTCCACAAAAATTGTTTTCGCCTTAGACATGGTCGTGAACAGAGATCAGGCGAAAAATACGTTTTTTGCACTCATTCCCTTCAGAAGCACTCTACCGCTCGCAAGTGGGTCTGATCTAAAAATAAACACCAGACCACGCTTCAGTTATATCCAATAGCACTTGACCTCTGCCCTCCCCTCCCCCAAGCGTACCAATGTTACCCGCAGCCGACGGGCTGCTACACAACATGCCAGGCTTGTTTTGCCATTGTAATTTCGTTTGCTCTTGGATACATGAGAAGAGATCGAATATGCTTGGATGTTATTTTAAATCGACTTTGTAGCGTACAACTTTCGGTAATCGCTTTCATTCAAAACGTATTCTTTGTTCCCTGTAACACTTCATAAAGAAGTGAAACTGTTATAGATAATCAAAGCCACATATGCCAACTAAAGATCGTCAACACTCTTAATGCATTTTCATCCAGGTTTCCGCAAAAGTTCACTTCGATCTTACTTGCATCATAACTCCCGTTTACCACTTTCTACATTTTCATGACTGTGCCGATATCCTAATATTTGCCAAAAGTGTTCCGTTGGCAGAGTGACTTCTCCCTCTTTTCTTCTCAGCAAACGTTTAGGGTGGGGGGGGGGGGGGGCAATGCCGATTGTCTTCTTGCTCGTGTGTGCACACAGGCTGATTACAGGCAAGGGTGGAAGTGGACCGCTCTTTCTTTCCTTTGAATTCTAAAATGGTCAACCAGTTCTGGATGCATTCTTGAAAACGAACAAAAACCATAGGACAAGTATAAAAAAAATTATTAAAAAAATGCCCCCCTACCCAGCTTTCTCCGCCACTGGTCTGTACCGCAATGTAATAATTGCAGAATTCAGGTCCTATTTTTTTCTTTTTTTAATGCTATTGTATTGAAATATTTCCCGTATTATTGTCTGTTGCAAGGTAAAACGTAAAGAAAGGGTTTATTCTTTCTTCTTCACACAGCTGATAAAAGTTCAGCCTTCGACAGTTGCGTTATCTTTGAAATACGGAGGATTTTCCCTGACCACCTGTTGCTCGAACTTCCAGCCGATCGCCTTGTTTTTACGCTGCAACTGGCGCCAGTGTTTTGTCTAGCGTCTGCGAAGTTGTCGCTTGTGGATAACAGCAATGACTCATCCAGCGCGAAGGCAAGTCATTGTTTGGTATCTCGCAAAGCTGTTTTGATTTGACGATAACGAAATTCGAACTTCAGAAAGAAAAAGAAGAGTTAAAACAACTTCATGTTCTGCACCTTTATCTTCAGAACCTCAATGTGTAAGCTGCGAACGATTTTTTAAAAAATGCTCAATGTATAAGCTGACACCGATTATCGTCGATTAACGTGAGAGTAAATAAAGATCTCCCATTTTGTTATCTGAAAATGCGCAGGTTTCATAAAGCTTGTTTTGAGTTCATTTTATGCTTTTGGGCTAATCGGGACTAAATATACAGTTTCACTTTAGTGAAATCTAATTCCAAACCGAAATGATTATCGAGTGCGACACTGTTCAATGTGTCTTAGAATACGCATTGGGTGCAAATAGATCGCAAGTTGCCCGTTTCCTTTTTCAGGCTGGCTTACAATGCAAGTCGAGGAAGAGGAAGGACTGCTCCCTGGAATGGGGGAGGGGGTGAATTAGAAGTTGGTCGAAGGAAGGAAAACGTGACATTTTTACGACGTATTTTACACAGCCGAACCAAAACGAAATTTACAGCCCCTTTTTTTTGTGCCTAGAAAGGTGAGATCTTCTGAGAGATCGTATCTTACCAGTTCATCTTGTAACAGACACTGCTCTAGTAGACCCGTATTAAATCCAACATTCATTCTGCCCGATTATCTCCTAATAATCGTTTTTGGTGCAAATTCCAATAACAACCCCTTCGAAATAACTACCTTTTACCTGGGAACTATGAAAGATCGTTGTATCGAGAGTTGACTGTAACAAATATGAAGGTAAAATAATTACGTCAACACTTACCAAATAGAAATAATTACTGTATATTTACTGCGCTATTGCGGCTTGACTCACGTAAATAAATAAATAACGTTTACACTTAATTTCGTCATTCACTCCCAGTTACTAATACAAGCAGTCTGAAATGTCCTCACTTCCATCCATCTTGTTCAATATTCCCGTTACCTTAAAACTTTTGATCATCATTTCAAGGGAGATGGAGTTCCATGCCTCAGGAACCCATTCACAAACAATCGGTAGCGAGGCATGTTTCACACTCCCGCTTGATGCGAGTTCATGCTGCCTTGATGTCAGCCATCTATTGTAAGCATCACGCACTGCGACCTTGAACGGGTGGTTGATAACTTTGCTCCCTCCTCTCCTATGAAAAACCCAACATCTGGAAGTTCAAGGTCGCGTGGTGAATGCATCAGCTACGAAAGCAAGGAAAATATCGTTTTTATGATCTACTGATTAATTTTAAATGAAATACGTAAATGTTAGACGCTAAGGAAGCCATTTCTGGAACCTGAATTGTACTGCGCATTATATACGAGATATATTTTTTTGTTGCTTTTTCCCATCAAAAACGAGGGTGCGTATTATACACGCACGCGCATTATACACGCGTAAATACGGTAAATGGGCTGTTCCAAAAATCGATGTTTTCACAATATTACGAGGGACACTGGCAACACTGTTGCTGTCATGTGTCACTAACAGACATGTTTCACCTCAGGCTATCACACTAAGGCACTTTTAACGACAAAGGAGAAAGTTGGTTATTCTCGAACATATGCAATAAATTACATACACCCTTGCAACCCTGAAATGTGGGCACAGAAGAACGTGTATCAATTGTTATGTTTTCTGTGCCTTAGGTGGTTGCTGTTTGCCGCGAACGGCATTCCAGATTGTGTCTACTTATGCTGATGTCGTGTGTGTGTTTTCAAAATGCTATATTCTACACAGGAAAGAGTGTTTATTGTTGAAGAATATATCCGAATATAGTCATATTCTGGCGTAAGAGAAGCATTTAGTGCCAAGTTTCAGACTACTCCCTCTCCAGATAAGTCGTAAATTTTTCGTCTTGTGCAAAGGTTTTGTCAAACTGGGTCAGTACATGACAGGCAACGTTCAGGGTGCCCTTCTGTGTTAGGAGCTGATGTTCTGCAGCGTGTTGAACAAAGAATGGTGACGTCGCCACAAAAGTCTGTTTGGAAGCTCGCCTCAGAATTGGACTTACGCAAGTCAACTGCTCACAAGGCTATACAAAAATTGAAATTTTACCCTATAGAGTTCGTGTTGTTCATGAATTGAAAGCAGTGGATGTCCCGGCACGGTTGCGTTACTGTCATTGGTTTCAATCATTTGTTCGACAAAATGGTGTCAATGTACTGAATAAAGTTTTTTTTTTAGCGACAAAGCCTGGTTTCAATTGGATGGGTATGTCAACAGCCAAAATTCAGGCATTGTGCGACAGAAAACCCACATCAGTTGCATGAACTACCCCAGTTGCACTCTCCGAAAATCGGTGTATGGTGTGGAATATCGCGACGTCGTATTGTGGGACAGTTATTGTTTGAGACAACAGTGGATACCGCTGTGTACTAGGTATAGGGATCTCATAATGCAATTCGTTGCTCTCCTGGAAGAAGACTAACGTGATGCTTGGCTACAACAAGATGGAGCAACTTATCATACATCTAATGAATCTCTTCGTGTGCTGAGATGGTTTTTTGGTGATCGTCTAATATCCAAGGATTTATGGCCCAGTCGCTTGCCCGATTTAACATCTGCAGATTTTTTCTGTGGGGTTACTTAAAGGGGAAAGTATACCAAACGAGACCCAGAACATTGGAGGAGCTGAAACGAAACATTACACAGGAAATTGATAATATCGGTGCTCAACCCTCAGGAAGGTATCTGAGAACATGATCAAGCAAACCAACTTATGTATCCAAGAAAATGGTGGACACTTCGAACATTTGCTTTAATTTGTAGGGATACCTACATTTCAGGATTGCAAGGTGTATGTAATTTATTGCATATGTTCGAGAATAACCAACTTTCTCCTTTGTCGTTAAAAGTGCCTTAGTGTGATAGCCTGAGGTGAAACAAGTCTGTTAGAGACACGTGACAGCAACAGTGTTGCCAGTGTCTCTCGTAATATTGTGAAAACATCGATTTTTGGAACAGCCCATTTATTCCCTTGTGCATTGTTTTTGAAACTTCGTCAAAGTTCTTTTTCTGTCAAATTCAATAGATGGCCATCCAAATTGTTCGTTGGTATTGTGAAATGTTGGAATAATTTACCTCAGTGAGTTCTGTGCATCAATACACATGATTTGCAAAAAAATAATAATAATAATAATTCCGCCTTTAGCAACACTTTGCTTATTTGTTATTAAAACATGTTCTTACATATGTTTGTCTCTCTAAATTTTCCAAATATACAGGGCATTCTCTTGGCAGAAAGAGTTTCTTCTCATTCTGTTTCGCTATTGCGTTATACGGTCATAAAACCGGGTTGCGTGACTTTTTGGACACTCTGTATTATGAATATAAAAAGCCACAGAGGCAAGGCTGTATTATACATGCAAATTATTTTTATTTTATCTTCTGAAGTAAAGAAGGCACAGATTCACATGTTCTCTTGTTCTTACTTTATTTTACATAATGAGCGATTTCACAGATTTTGAAACATGATAAATTCAATAGACAAGATTAACACTGATGTGCATTGGAATTTAGAATGTGTGTGTTTAATATTCTGAACACTAATATGAAATGATATAAACATATTTTAAATTGGTACGAATGCTCTAACTGATAGATGTAACAGAATTAACTTCATATGTTTTTTGGCCGCCTTTTCTTTTTGTCTTCTCATGGTGGTTTCCTCACAAACTTCAAATCCTAAGTTTCTGTCTCTCCAAAACTTCCTTGGGCTCCCCCAAACTTCATATTGAGCTTTATTTTTTATGCATAGCTATCAGATCAAAATCCATTCTGTAAAATAAATGAAACTGTCATAATCTCAACAAATTAGAGAAATACACATAGTCTTTAAAAATTATGCTTCATTAATTCTCGGTTTGGACTTTATGGATGTTTTACTTGAATACTCCACTAGAAATGTGCATATTTTTACTCTATAAATTTGTTTTGCACATTTTATTACTATTCAGACAACAGGGTCATTTCATGTCAAGTGGCATAGGGGTTCCCTCCTGACCCCTCTTCAATTTTGACAAAATTTCTGCAGGTTGTGGATACGTATTCCACATGGAGAAAGTTTCAGATTCATAAGTACAGTGCATTCATTTTGGCTCGTGGCTA
This sequence comes from Lepisma saccharinum, assembly GCF_977018435.1. Classification (NCBI taxonomy): domain Eukaryota; kingdom Metazoa; phylum Arthropoda; class Insecta; order Zygentoma; family Lepismatidae; genus Lepisma; species Lepisma saccharinum. The sequence continues at coordinate 138,856,145 of NC_139229.1, forward strand.
AACTGTCGATGTGGCCAATTTAAATTTTGCCTGAAACTCTATATAATCCATTATCATCATCCCTGCTACACCTTGTTCTCAAAATTGACAGGCGCATATTTTCATAAGAAATAAATAATTAATACAGTCTTGATTCTATGACCCTGGATGTAACGACCCTTTCAAAGTAACAACCTTTTTCCCTGGAAAAAATTGAAGGAAATCAGGCAAAAAAGAAGTTTGTTGCACTCATTTTATTCACACTCATTCCCTTCGCAAGTGGGTCTGATCTAAAAATAGCCACCACCATGCTTGACTGATATCCAATAGCACTTGACCTCTGCCCTTCCCTCTCCCAAGCATGCCAAGGTTAGCCAGCACCTGACGGCCGATGCCGAATATTTCAGCCACAATTTTCTTGCTCGTGTGTGTACATGGGCTGACTACAGGCGAGGGTGGAAGTAGACCCCACTTAGTTTCCTTTGACATCTAAAATGGGGCAACCACTTCTCGGTACATTCTTGAATATGAACAAAAACCATAGGACAAGTAAAAAAAAAAAAAAAAAGGTAACTTCCCTTCCTTCCCAGCTCATTCTCCGCCACTGGTGTTCATGGCAATGAGATAATTGCAGAATTCAGGTCTTTTTTCTCCTTTTTGTTTTAATGTTGCTGTCTGCATACGAAATATTGCCCATAGTATTGTCTGTTGCATGGTGCATGGTAAAACGTAAAGCAAGGATCATTTCTATCTTGTTCACACTGCTGATAATGTGTAGGATTTTCTCTTCCACCACCTGTTGCGTTTACGCTGCAGCTGGCACCATTGTTTCGTCTAGTCTCTAAAAAGCTGTTGCTTGTGCCTTCTGATAAGCAAAACTGTAATTTTTTTTTGCACCTGACACAAGGGTAAACTTCTTGTGAACACACAGAGCAGTGTTGAAAGGAAATGCACACAATATAATCGCCGCTTTTCTTCAGAACCATTCATGTTGGGGGGAATGCCTAATGTAGGAAAGCATGCTGAGACTAATTTAAAATACGTTATTGGAGGGGAAAACTTTTGGCAGAGCAGGTGTTTGACATCGAGAATATTCCCTAAATCCAACATTAAATCGTTGATTAAAGTGAGAGTAAATAAGATTAAAGTGGGATAAATAAGGATCTCCCATTTGATATCTGTAAATGTGTACGTTTCATAAAGCTCGTTTTGAGTTCATTTTATACTGATGGGCTAATCGGGACTAAATATACAGTTTAAACTGTGCGATGCTGTTTAATGTGTCCTAGAATACACATTCGGTGCAAACAGATCACAAGTTGAGTGTTTCCTTTTTCAGGCTGGATTACAATGCAAGTTGAAGAGTTTCGACTGCTTCCTGGAATGGGGGTGGGGGATGAATATGAAGTAGGCTGAAGCAAAGAAACACTACTATTTTGACTCTTTTTATGATTTATATTGCACAGCTGAACCAGAACAAAATTTACAGCCCTACTTTTTTTTCTGGTGCCTAGAAAGGTTGTGTTGTTTCACCTGTGAGATCTTATCTTATCTATCTTATCAATTAATTCTGTAACAGACAATGCTCCAGTAGAGCCCTATAAAATCCAACATTCATTCTGTCCGATTGTCTCCAGACTTTTGAAGATGCTTGCAATAAATGATCGTTTTTCCTTTCCGTAGGTCTCAGTGCAAATGGGTTTCTCATGAACTGGAATTGTAAGAAATTCAGGAAAGAGCAATGATTGTGCACAATTAAAAGAAAATAACATTATTTTAAATTCTTTTTTGTGAAAACTTTTTCACGTTCTATTTTCCTTCTCACAACACACCTCCTGTACGTAACAGGTTGTATAACCACACAGGATAAATGGTGTTACAGTCTCCTAGGAATTTTTTGTGTCCATTTGAGCTCCCTTTAAGATGAAAATTGGCAATTCTAATACCTTCCCTTCGAAATTACGACCCTTTTCCCGGGAACTGTGAAAGGTCATTGCAATATTATACAGGAATTATAATAGGAGTAACTTACCTTTTAAAATCAGCCAGTACTTGTTCAGCATTCAATATGTTGCAGATGATCACAATCTTTGCTTTCTTCGGGTCAAACAGCGGTGGCAAATATAATGCCCCAATTCTTGCTAGATCTTTCATTTCTATTAGAGGGATTGCTTTCACCAAATTTCTATAAACAAACATATTAAATTCAATGCAAGAGTTAAATGAAGCACACATTGTGAAAACATCAATTAAGGTAAAAGAAGGAATTGGATTTTTATCTTCGACCAATGTTCAAACTGTTGGTATATACGAGGACATATCAAAAAGTTGAGACTAGTTCTGTAACACGCCAACAGATGGCAGCGCAAGGCTGTACGCACAGGCAGAGCACCAACCTTCATAAGTCAGTGTGCCAAGAGACATCGTCCTGTGTACATCGTGAGCTGTGCAGCTGGTGCTCTTCTGACCACATGCGTTACCACATTGTGATTTCATCATGGGGCAGCAAGTTAGAACAACGAGCGAACGTAAAATTCTGTGCGAAACTGTGCAAATCCGCCACAGAGACGCTTGACATGATTCGGCAAGTGTACGGCGATGCTGCAATGAGTCGTGCGAGGTGTTTTGAGTGGCACGCGAGCTTCAAGAGTGGAAGAACATCCCTGGAAGACGAGAGATCAGGAGAGCACAACACCCGAAAATGTCGAAACCATTCGGCAACTTCTGCATGAGGATCATCGGAGAACAATCCACAACATTGCTGCCATTGTCGGGGTGTCATACGGAACAGTGCAGGCAATCCTCACGTGTGATTTGAACATGCACCGTGTTGCTGCCAAGTTCATCCCCAGGCTGCAGACCCAGGAGCAGAAGGAACACCGCGTCCAAATCTGCCAAGAACTCAGTCAGCGTGCCGTCTTCCACTCTTGAAGCACGCGTGTGTCTGTGGCGATTTGCCCAGTTTCACACAGAATTTCACGTTTTCTCTGTTCTAACTTGCTGTCCATGATGAAATCGCAGATGTGGTAACTCACGTAGTCAGAAGAGCACCAGCGGCACAGCTCACGATGTATACAGTGACACGTCCTTTCCCATTGCACAAATATTTATTGTTATTAATTATCTTTCTCTTGTGCAAATGTTTATTGTTCTTTAATATTAATTTCTGTAATTTACCTATCACTGATAATGTCAGGATAGTGACTAACCTGTATATAATTATCTTGTTAAGAGCTGTTGCCATGGGAATTACGAGTGTCTTTTGTCTTGACTTAGGAGTCAAGGCTCGGTTTTTGAAATAGAGTGATCAAGTTGAATTGTAAGAAGTTTAATTTGTTTGAGTGACATGGATTATGTGTTAGAAATATAAGTATTTCGTTTGCAAAGAAGTAAAATAGACTTCCTTTTTCTTAGTGCAAACTTAACTTTGATTTTTATTTGGTTTGAACAACGAAGAGAGATATTACCCCATACCCTGAGAGGCATCACGTGTATGCTTTCGATTTTTGATTTTGATTTGATTTAGTTTATTTTACTTCGCGTTTTGTGCCTCTTGGCTAATTTGCGAAGATGGGGATGAGTGATGAAATGATGAAATTGATGGAATGGACATTCACAAACAACCACGCCCGACCGGGATTCGAACCCGGGACCCTTGGCGCCGCAGCACGATGTGCTAACCGCTCGGCCACAGGGTCGGGCGTGTATGCTTTCGAGTCTTTCATGTGAACTTATTATTTGCTCTGGTAGTTAAATCATGTTCTTTTGACCAAAGTACGTTTCAATATTTTGGCGCAACAACGCGGGGCCCGAAATCTGTTGTTTCGTTAGTGGTGTTCATTTTTGTGTGTTCGTGAAGAGTAATTGATTTGTGACTGTGATGGAAATTCTGTGCTAGAAGAGAAGAATATGGATAAGAAGATGTTGAGAAGTGCAAGTAAATCGTCGGCTGAGGAAATAGAATCTCCAGTGCAGTCAGTTCCAGTTACAGCAGACCTGCTTTCTTCAATACGGATTATGTTGGAGGAAAGTACAAGGGCTATGGAAACTAAAATTCAGGGAAACATTAGAGAAAGTTCCAGCAATCTGGAAGAAAAGATCCAAGAAAACGCCATTGCTTTGGATTCTCTGGAATCAAAAATTAAGGAAAACATTAGAGAAAGTTCCAGCAATCTGGAAGCTAAGTTTCAGGAGAATGTAGCCATGTTGGAATGCAGTTTGAACTTAAAGTTAGAGGAAAGTGGTAGAAATCTGGTGGAATCAGAAAGGCGCTTAGAAGAGAAGTTTTCACAGGGTTATTCGAAACTCACAGAATCTGCATTGGAGATGGGACAGAGACTGGAAAATTTGACTGTAAAAATGGAAGAAAATCAACAGAAGATAAAAGAAAGCATTCAAATACAGATCGTTAACTTTCGTCAGACATGTGAAGCAAACTCTCTACAAGTGGAATCAAATGTGCAAAAAGAAATTGCCCTGTTGAGAGAAGAGGTTGAACAATCTCAGGGTAACTTTCGTAAGGAAATCGCTGAAGAACAGAGCAGTTTCAGAAAGGAAGTGTTTGAAAATGTGAATCACCAGGTAACTGTTATCACAGACAAGTTAGAAGATACCATTAATCACAAAGTGGCAGAGAAACTTGCTGAGAATATAAATGAATCCGAGGGATACCGAAAAGCTGACGAAGAATGGAGGAAAACAGTTGAAACTAAACAAGACAAATTTTCTTCAGATGTTGGTCATATCTGTAGTGAAATTGTTCATATTTCTGATCAGCTGAATAGGTTACAGATCCAGACGAACTCTGATCATCCTAAAATCCACCGTATTGATGAAGGTTCTGGGAGATCGACATTTTATCCCATCTGTTCAGATGAAGCTTCAAACCTACAAGGAAAAACCTCACGGAAAAAGAGGTACAAGAAGATGAACGAATCCAGCTCCTCAGACAGTGAATCAACTGCTCGCAGCAGAAGAAACAGAAGAGAGCCTTCTTCACGCATTGTACACACTGGGGTAACTCCTAGGATGTCAGACATCAATTCTATGAGAAAGTTCGACGGCAATATTATCGCTACTTCAGCTGAAATATATTTAAAGGACTTGAGTACAAACCTTGAAATTCTACAGATTCCTCAACATTATAGGCTTGAAATCATTCCACGTTTGTTAACTGGAAAGGCCTATCACTGGTTTTATTCGCATAAGAACAATTTCCGCACTTACTCTGATTTCTGCAGAGAGTTCAAGAAGCGTTTTGCTTCAACAGAAGCGAAAGAGAGAGAATTGGCGTCTGTGAGGACTAGGCGGTACAATAAGCAGAATGATAACAATGTGGAGGAATACGTTTGGTCTGTGTACTCTGCCTATAGGAATCTGAGTAATCATTACACCGAGCAGGAAGTAGTTAACCTAATCATCGGACAGCTACCTTTTAGAGTAAAGCAATTGTGCTTGGCTCATGCTCCGAACACCATGGATCTCTTAGCGGATTTTGTTAAGAGATATAAGCAAGCAGAGGAACAAGATGCTTGGCGGTCTACATGGAGAGGAGAAACTAGCTCTCAACAAAACAGCAGAGATGTTCAAAGAACGTCTAGAATTCGCTTAGTTCAGCAACAAAATAGGAGTAACCTAGCTGAGAGTCCATGACCTAGAAATGGAAATAATTACCGTCAACAGCGTCAGTTTAGATCACGACGAGAATATCCAGCTTCCAGAGTTAATCCTTACGATAGACCCTATCCTAACAGCGGGTTTTCTTCGCCAAGTCAACAACGTTTATCTCCACCGAGAGATAGCAATAATGCTCCCGGGACTCAAATGACGAGCAGTGGCGTGCAGACAGACATTGTTGAACCATATCCCAGCGTTGAGCAACAGCGTAGTGTGGCAGTAACGAGGAACTTCTGTTGGGATACCGGATCTAATCTTGACCAGGTGCGGGATTTTACCCCTCGCCTAGCATAGAAACGTCCCCTTATGTTAGGCAGTCTCGGGTGAAACTGGGGGCAGCAAAAGACTTTTCTCATTCTGGAGATGAAGATAAGAAACTCATACTTGTAATAAATCACGAGGAAAAGGAATTTAGATGTAAATTACGGCAAGCCGTTCAGTGTAAAAATTCAGTGAGAGCCCCAGAAATTAAGGCACGTGTGGCAAATGTAGACATAACCTGTGTAGTCGACACTGCAGCGGAGGTCTCAGTGATGAGTTTAAATGTTTGGGCAAAAATAAAGCAAAATTTTCCCGGGGCTACGTTGCAATCTGTACCTGAAGTTAGACTTGTTGACTTTGCTGGAAAAAGTCGCACTACAGTTGTTGGCAAACGTAGTATTGTGCTGGAAATTGCTGAGAGCGCCATTCCAATGGAAATCTTTATTGTTAAGAATTTGCCTTCCGATTTGCTTTTGGGTTACTCGTTCCTGCAAAAGTATGAAGCAGAGATCAATCTTAAACATAGAAAATTATATGTAAAGGTGGATGGAGAGTCGATTGAAAAGGAGCTAGAAGAGGATAATTCCGTAGATAAGCATATGAGCATCCGGAAATTTGAAGCTAGCTATGACAAGTGGACCACTCCTCCCGAAGATATAAAAAAAGAAGATTGACTCTAGTCTGTTGCTGAGCATGGATCAAAAAGTCAAACTGTATGAAATTTTCATGGGTCATAAGAAGGTGTTTTCGGAAAGGCCTGGCACAGCCAAAGACTTAGAATGTGTAATCGAATTAATGAGTAATGTTCCAGTGAGCCAGAGACCATATCCAATACCTGTAGCAAAAAGAGAAAAATTGGAAACTGAACTGCAAAAATGGATAGATTGGGGTGTCATTGTGCCATGTAACTCGCCCTATTTAAATCCTCTTATTGTGGTAGATAAGCCAGACGGTACAGTAAGACCATGTGTTGATTTTAGATCGCTCAACAAGCTGATTATTGTTCCAAGGAGTTCAGTTGAACCAATAGATGAAGCTCTCCAGAAGTTCAAAGGTGCAAAGTACTTTACCTCTTTTGATTTAGTATCTGGGTATCTTCAGATCCCAGTTAAGCCTGAGTGTCAGCGATACACGGCGTTTTCCTACAAAGGACGTCAATGGATGTTTGCGAAGATGCCGTTTGGTCTTGCAAATGCAGTTTCAGTGTTTGTGTCAGCGATGCACTCCATATTTGGACCTGAAACTGATTCTTTCTTAACTCAGTACATAGATGATTTGTTAGTTTACGACAGTAATCTGCAGATGCATTTTCAGCATGTTAATTATGTTTTGTCTAGATTGAAGGAAGTCGGAATGACTGTAAAACTAAAAAAATGTGATCTGGTCAAATCCGAGATTTTATATTTAGGTCACATTATCTCAGGGGATTCTATCCGAGTAGATCCGAAAAAGAATGATGCTATTTTAAAGTTTCCTAGACCTAGATGTCGAAAGGATGTTCGAAAATTTTTAGGATTTGCTGGTTGGAGAAGGAAATATATTAACAATTTCGCTGTGAAGGTCGAGCCCCTCTGTCAGCTTCTGTCGAAAGATAAGAAATTTCAGTGGACCCATTTAGAAGATGAGGCTTTTGAGTTGATGAAACAGGAACTGATTAGTGCTCCTGCCCTGCCGCAGCCTGATTTTTCAAAGGAATTTTGTTTACAATCGGATGCTTGTGCAAAAGGATTTGGCTGTGTACTTTTCCAAATTTTTGGACCAGATGTTCATGTTATCCAGTATGCCAGCCGGAAGTTACGAAACAACGAACTCCATTTCTCTACCCATGAATTAGAGTGTCTTGCTATTTTGTTTGGAATCGAACGTTTTGCAGTTTATCTTAAAGGACGAAAGTTCAAAATTTATACCGATCACAAAGGTCTGCAGTGGCTGCAGAACAGTAAGAATTGGAACAGTCGCTTGACCCGCTGGTCGCTTAAAATACAATCTTACCAATTCGAAATAGTATATATAAAGGGAAAAGATAATTTCGTTCCTGATACATTATCACGCTATCCTGTAAGATTGGACAATGAAAGAAATTTGGAGACAGAGGTGTTATAGTATCACATTAATCAGCTCTGTGAGGAAGATGAAGATATGGAAGTGAGTGAATGGAAGCTCGCTCAAGCCAATGATGATTTCTGCTCTCAAACCATGTTCCGATTGAAACAACCCAGCGAAGACGATGATTTGTCTCTTACTAGATTACGAAAATCATTTAAAATTCATCATGAATTACTATTTAGATGTTACGGTGGTGAGTCACCACAATACAAGTTGTGTGTTCCTAGTTCGAAACGACAGCCATTGTTAAAATCTGTTCATGATGATTCTGGTCATTTTGGCATGGGAAAGTGTTACAGACAGTTGTAGTTGAGATACTATTGGAAAAAAATGAAAGCTGATATTTCAAATTACATACGGGATTGCCTCATATGTGCTAAGAGCAAGCCTGACAAATTAGGGATATTGAAAGAGAAGCTTCATATCAGTGGCAAGAGACCTCATGAAATGCTTTCGGTTGATATTATTGGAAAGTTACCGCCTTCTTCTGGTTACTGTTATATCCTTAGCCTAATTGATGCTTTCTCCAAGTTTGTTACGATTTACCCTCTGCGAAGAGCCAGTACTTCTGAGATCATCCGGATAATGAAGGAGAGGTATTTTGTTCATTATCCAATTGTGAGAGTTATATTGTCCGATCAGGGATCCCAGTTCACTTCAAAATCTTGGAAAGATTTTAGTGAATCCTTAGGAATAAGACATGTATGTACAACGCCTTATCATCCGCAAGGAAATCCAGTTGAGAGAACTAACCAGGAAATAGTACGTATACTTCGTGTGTACTGTCAACATGACCATCAAACATGGTCCAAGCATCTATATGATGTAGCTTGGTTGCTAAATAATTCTGTGTCAGATATCACCGGCTGCTGTCCAACTGAGTTATTCTTCAGACATCCAGTTTCATCTCACGTGCTGAGAAATTTTCCATGGCCTGAGGTGAAGGAGAAGGATGAAGAATGGGAGGATAAAATTATACAGGCACAGTTAAGGGAGCGATACGCTCTTCTAAGGAGGAAATTAAAACAGAAGTTGCATGCTCTGAACTTAGAGGAAGGCGATCTTGTGTTACTAAGATGTCATCGGCTCAGGTCTGCAGTCAACAAAACTATTTCCAAGTTGTTCTATTTATGGACCGGCCCTTTCGTAGCTAGTCAATTAAAATATAACACTGCTCTTCTGTTGGACCCCAGAACAAGGAAAGAAGTGAAGAGGGTTAATTTTGACAACCTCAAGAAATTCAACTGTTCTCCTGAGATGAAGAGGAAAATCGTCGGTGACTGAATCCAAAATCTCCTAGACTGGTAGTTCGTCGTCGATTTTGATTTTTCTTTGGAGGGGCAATTGACACGTCCTTTCCCATTGCACAAATATTTATTGTTATTAATTATCTTTTCTCTTGTGCAAATGTTTATTGTTCTTTAATATTAATTTCTGTAATTTACCTATCACTGATAATGTCAGGATAGTGACTAACCTGTATATAATTATCTTGTTAAGAGCTGTTGCCATGGGAATTACGAGTGTCTTTTGTCTTGACTTAGGAGTCAAGGCTCGGTTTTTGAAATAGAGTGATCAAGTTGAATTGTAAGAAGTTTAATTTGTTTGAGTGACATGGATTATGTGTTAGAAATATAAGTATTTCGTTTGCAAAGAAGTAAAATAGACTTCCTTTTTCTTAGTGCAAACTTAACTTTGATTTTTATTTGGTTTGAACAACGAAGAGAGATATTACCCCATACCCTGAGAGGCATCACGTGTATGCTTTCGAGTCTTTCATGTGAACTTATTATTTGCTCTGGTAGTTAAATCATGTTCTTTTGACCAAAGTACGTTTCAACAGGACGATGTCTCTTGGCACACTGACTTATGAAGGTTGGTGCTCCCTGTGCCTGTGCATGCAGCCTTGCGCTGCCATCTGTTGCCGTGTTACAGAACTAGTCTCGAAACTTTTTGATACGTCCTCGTAGCAAAAACACAAAGTCAAGAGATGAAACACTGCATGTACAACATTTTGTTAGTCTGTGACCAAATTTTTTTTTCTAGCTATCAATAGTCTGTGTATCTTGTCTTTCTACCAGAACAGCATATGCAGCTGATACTCATGTATGTGATTATTCTGTCCTTCTGTTTTACATAAAGGCACTTCTCACAAGAAGGTGAACTTTCATTGTGTTAGTCATTAGCCAATTTGACTAATATAATAACAGGTTATGGGCCCAGTCATGGATATAATGTGCGTGAAGTTCGGATTTCGTTTTCAAAAGCACACATAAGGCACGTACGTAGTGGATTACAAATCTACACGAAATGGCGGACACTGTGAAGTTTCCGATTCCAGAGTTGAATAATAGCAACTACCAGACTTGGAAGTACAAGGTAGAACTGTTATTAATAAAGGAAGATTTATGGGATGTCGTGACTAGTGAGAAACTCACAGAACCAGATTCAGAATGGATTAAGTAGGATGGCAAAGCTAAAGCAACGATTGGATTGCTACTAGAAGATAATCAACTCGTGCACCTGCATCAACTTGAATCAGCTAGAGGTTGCTGGGAAGCTTTGAAGAAATATAAAAAATCGTCGCTGACCAAAAAGTGTTTCTACTGAAGAAACTGTGTCGAATGCAACTGGATGAAGGAGGTGATTTGGAAAACATATGCTGAACCTTGTGGATCAACTTACTGGTTTAGGTGAAGTTTTAGCATAACATTTAGTGGTTGCAATATTGTTGTGCAGTCTATCAGACACCTACCAAACCTTGGTTACAGCACTAGGAACACTTGAACTTGTTAAAGGTAAGCTAATAGACGAATATAAACAAAGAAAAGAAGTGCAAGGTACTTGCAGTGATAAACTGGAAGTAGCACTAAAAACGATAGGTCTTCAAAGAACAAAGGTGTGTGTTACTTTTGTAAATTACCAGGTCATTTTAAAAGAATTTGTGGGAAGTATAAGGCATGCTCATAAGATTAACCAAGTGAGATGTTATGTGAAGTATGATCAAGATAGTGATGAAGAAGAGAAAAATGTTTGTGATTATGTATGCTTTAAAGTAAGTGAAGGAAATCTAAGTTCACAAAATTGGTATGTGGATTCTGCTGCTACCTGTCATGTCAAGTAACAAAGAATTTTTCAGTGTGCTTGATTCAAATTTAAAAGGTAAAGTTCATTTAGCAGATGGAAGCACTTTAGATGCAGAAGCTTTAGGAAGAGGCATTCTGAAATGTACTAATTCTGAACATGATCAAGAGATTACTGTTAAATCTGTTTTGTTTCTACCGGAATTATGTGGTTCTTTGTTGTCTGTACATAAGTTAGTAGAAAAAGATTTGAATGTTCAATTCAACAATAACAAGTGTTTAATTAGTCAAGGTAAAAAGGTTATTGCTGTGGCAAAACAAGAGTATAATTTATATAAACTATGTATTGATATTGGATCGCAACAAGTTTCACGAACAGTTCACATGGTGAATGATGAATGTATTCATGTTTTGCACAGGAGGTTATGACAGAAATCCTGTAGACATTATAAAAATGAATGAACAAAAAGTAATTGGGGGCATGCATTTAACTGAATGTAGTATGACAAGAACATGTGAAGAGTGTGTTAAGGGTAAAATGTTTCGTAAGTTTTCCCAAGATGACTAAAAGTAGATCATCAGAAATATTAGAATTAATTCCTTCAGGTGTATGCGGTCCAATGCAAACAGAAACTCCCAAGTGGAAATAAGTATTTAGGTCCAATGCAAACAGAAACTCCCAAGTGGAAAATAAGTATTTATTAACTTTAATCAATGATTATAGGTATACAGTAGTGTATTTGCTGAAAAGTAAATATGAAGTTGAACGAAAGATACAGGAATATGTGAAATTTGTAAATACAAAATTTCATAAAATACCAAAGGTATAGACGAGGTGAATATATGACATCAGAGTTGCAAGCATATTTTAAGCAAAAAGGGATTGTACCTCAAACGACTGTTCCACCTCAACAAAATGGTGTGGCTGAATGGAAAACTCTTAGTTTAATGGAAATGTCCAAATGTATGCTGATTGATGCTAAAACGCATAATAGATATTGGGGTTAAGCTGTAAATACTGCTAATTTTTTTGCGAAACCATTTATTAACTAATCTGTTGATGGGACTCCATATGAAAAATGGTATGCTAAATTACCATATGTGGGACAAAGTGTTCGGAAGTATTGCATATATTTGATACCAAAGGAGAAAATATGGATGTTATAGAAACTTATATTGGTGAGATATGAAGAAAATACAAAAGGTTATAGGTTGTTAGATGTGACTGCAAATAAAATTACCATTAGCCGGGATTGTGTATTTATTGAAACTCCAAGCCTTGCAACTCCAGTTTCAAAGAATGAAAACTTATGTGAACATGAAAATTAACAGAATACTGAACATGAAGTGGAAGTAGAACTGTCAAATACAGAAGCTGTAGTGAAACATGAAGAGAAGATCGAACCAATATCAGAAACCATAAGGAGATCGGAACGCAGTCCAAAAGGGAAGTTACCAGCAAGATTTGCACAAAAGGTGATTATTGATAATAATGAAGAGTGTATTACTAGATGTGAAGAACCAAAATCATGTGTAGAAGCAGTTACGGGACCTGACCAAGAAAAATGGAAGGATGCTATGGAAGAAGAAATGAAATCGCTGCATGAAAATGGTACCTTGGATCTAGTTCAACCACCAGTAGGAAAGAATATAAGAAGTGGATTTACAAAATAAAAGAAGATTGTGAAAGAAAAGTTGTGGCACAAGGATACTCCCAAAAGTTTGGGTATGATTATGATCTGTAGTGAAACAAACAACACAGAGTACTTCTTACGATTGCAGGAGAAAGAAAGATGAAAGTAAGGCATCTTGATATAAAAACAGCATTTTTATATGGGGAACTACAAGAAGAAGTGTATATGAAACAACTAGAGGGTTATAAACAACCGCTGAAAGAACAATTAGTTTGCAAATTAAAGAAATCTATCTATGGTTTGAAACAAGCTGCTGTATCATGGAACCATAAACTAAATGAAACACTTGAGTCAATTGGTTTCAAAAGAGGAAATGCACATTTTTGTTTTTATACAAAAGAAATAAGTGGGGAAATTATTGTATATATTAGTTTATTTGTTAAAACACTAAAATAGCAAACAAACAACACGATAAAAAACACTTAGGAGTTCTTCCAAGCTTTCGACTCCTTCACAGAATCATCTTCAGGGCTGGTCGAGGAAAGACGAAGTAGACAAATATGTTGCCGGTACGTGACATAAGAAGTTTTCTAGTCATATATTTGTTTATGTTGATGATGTATTGATTGTTGATTGCAAGTGAAAATGACTCTTCAATTGCTGATAGAGAAAATTTTGTCCCAAACATTTCAAGTTAAGAATTTAGAGGAAGTAAATCATTATTTGGGATTACAAATTGAAAGGAATGAAGGAATATTTCTTATTCATCTAGCCAACTACATTGAGAAATTAATAAAAAGGTTCAGATTAGAAAATGCAAGGACATTGAAAGTTCCAATGGACACTGGATATTTATAACATATTGGTTACGTGCGTGTTACTCACTATCTATAAACAAAAATACGTTAGAGTATTCAAATTGGTCTACTTACGCAAGTGAGTATGTATTCTTATGTGGACGACGTTTCGGAAGCTTTACTGCTTCCTTCCTCAGGTTGTCGTTTTCAGCTCGGAATATCAAGCCATGTCAGAGAAGTGTCATGTAAGGATACTGGGTGAAAGGTTTAGGTTAAAAACACTTCATAGTGCTTGACCTATACAGAATTAAAAACCACTTTGCTAAAAACCCCTTAAAACTCACAATAAAACATGTAAAAACCACCGCTACGGTAAACTGGAGTGGCCGTTGAAAGCCTAAACTCCCTGTCAAGGTGAAGTGAGCGGGCAGATGGCGCCGTGCGGCGGAGTGGTACTTCCCCTCCCACGAGAGATCCCTCCCCTCTCTTTTTCTTCCCCTCGTCACCAATCCAAGGAGAATTCCCGTTCCACCTCGGCTGCTTTCCTTACCTCCGACGTGACATGGAAGCCCATCGGGGCCCTTTTATTATTCAAATTGTCCCACTTTTTAAAAAAGCTAATCCATACGTCATCTAAATTGCCCTCGTCCCGGTTCAGTTTATTTCTGTGTTCCGCGCATATCAATGCCGTTTCGTACACGTTCCTATCCAATTTACTATTACTTTTTTTGATAACCTCTCTTTTTATTATTCTATGCCCACTGTTTATTATATGCTCTGCAAGCCCCATTTTCGGATCCCTTTCTTCGATGTTCTTATCATGTTCGCCCCATCTAATACGCATGCTCCGGCCGGTTTGTCCAATATATTCCATCCCGCAATTGCATTCAATCCTATACACCCCTTTTTGTTCATCAGGGTTATCTCGAATTTTTACCCCCCTCTTATAATCCGTGAAATGCTTTTCAATATTTCTAGGTGCTCTCGTCCCGCATTTCACACCATACTTTTTCACTGTTTTTTCAATTTTCTCAGTGAGCCCTTTATAGTACGGTATCCCAACATAATTAACTTTACTATCCAACCCTCCCTCCTCATTTTCCTCCTTTTCTAACCTGCTATCAGAATCGGGGTTCCCCTTTGAAATATTCTTCCTTGCTCTCCTAGCTAACACGTTCATTTCATATTCGGAAAATCCATTCTTCATTCCTACCTCTATTATCCATGATATTTCCTTTTCTTTTTCTACGGCATTATTGCATAACCTCTCAGCCCTTATGAAAAAGTTTAAATAAACATTCGATTTAACCCTACTTGAATGTTCCGATGCCTTATTAATATAAAGACTGCCTGCCAGGGGTTTGTGAAACACCCCTGTCTTTATCCCCTTTTCATTTTTGGTAATACTTAGGTCCAGGTAGTTGATTTTACCTTCCACCGAATTCTCCCTAGTGAAGCTTATTCTGTCCTCTTGTTTTCCTAACTCCGCAAAAACAGTGTTAAGATCTTTTTCTTTTCCAACTACAAGGATACCGTCCACATACCTACAGTAATATTTTATGTTTACTCCCACCCTTTCCATAACCGCTTTTTCTAAGTAATGAAAGAAAATGTTTGCCGCAAAACCCGATATCGGGTTGCCCATCGCTAACCCTTCTTTCTGTCGAAAAATCTTATCGTTTACGCGGAAATAATTGTACCCGGTTACCAGAAAAAACCACCTGACATATTCCCATGCTACCAATATATCCACTTCCAAAGTCAGGCAGGGTATACGTGAGATTATTGATGAACACATGTTGAGTCAAATTAGGAGAGGGTGTGTTTCCAGGTGTGGGAATAGAACGCAAAAAGAGAAAAATGACCGGAGAATTAGGGATGATTTAAACACTGTGAAAAAATGGGCCAAAGATAATAATGTGTATCTCATTCGATCTGACAAAGAAAATAAGATGGTAGTAATAGAAAAAGGCGTATACCAAAGTAAGTTAGAAGAATGCTTTCTAAATAATGATTTCGAAATGGTTAATGGGAGCCCAATTAGTAAAATTAGAAATGAGATTAGACGTGGGATAGAAACCAGCATAACCTTAGGCAGTGGGGAAAAGAAGCAGCTCATTAAAGAAGTGAAGGAGGAGAATATCCCCACAGCATTCGGCATTCCAAAAAACGCACAAGGCACTGATCCCACTTAGACCAATAATCCCCACATATGAACACCCAGGGTATGGGTTGGCAAAGGAATTAATTAAAAGAATGAAGAAGATTAATGTTAACACCCAGTATAGCGTTAAAAACTCCTTAGAGGTAAAAAAGTCAATTGAAAATTTAGAAATCGGGAGGGATGACCAAATTAGCAGCTTTGATGTAACAAATTTGTACCCTAGTGTACCGAGAGAGAAAGCCGGTGACTGCCTTCAAAGATGGCTATTAGACCATGGCGTGGATATATTGGTAGCATGGGAATATGTCAGGTGGTTTTTTCTGGTAACCGGGTACAATTATTTCCGCGTAAACGATAAGATTTTTCGACAGAAAGAAGGGTTAGCGATGGGCAACCCGATATCGGGTTTTGCGGCAAACATTTTCTTGCATTACTTAGAAAAAGCGGTTATGGAAAGGGTGGGAGTAAACATAAAATATTACTGTAGGTATGTGGACGATATCCTTGTAGTTGGAAAAGAAAAAGATCTTAACACTGTTTTTGCGGAGTTAGGAAAACAAGAGGACAGAATAAGCTTCACTAGGGAGAATTCGGTGGAAGGTAAAATCAACTACCTGGACCTAAGTATTACCAAAAATGAAAAGGGGATAAAGACAGGGGTGTTTCACAAACCCCTGGCAGGCAGTCTTTATATTAATAAGGCATCGGAACATTCAAGTAGGGTTAAATCGAATGTTTATTTAAACTTTTTCATAAGGGCTGAGAGGTTATGCAATAATGGCGTAGAAAAAGAAAAGGAAATATCATGGATAATAGAGGTAGGAATGAAGAATGGATTTTCCGAATATGAAATGAACGTGTTAGCTAGGAGAGCAAGGAAGAATATTTCAAAGGGGAACCCCGATTCTGATAGCAGGTTAGAAAAGGAGGAAAATGAGGAGGGAGGGTTGGATAGTAAAGTTAATTATGTTGGGATACCGTACTATAAAGGGCTCACTGAGAAAATTGAAAAAACAGTGAAAAAGTATGGTGTGAAATGCGGGACGAGAGCACCTAGAAATATTGAAAAGCATTTCACGGATTATAAGAGGGGGGTAAAAATTCGAGATAACCCTGATGAACAAAAAGGGGTGTATAGGATTGAATGCAATTGCGGGATGGAATATATTGGACAAACCGGCCGGAGCATGCGTATTAGATGGGGCGAACATGATAAGAACATCGAAGAAAGGGATCCGAAAATGGGGCTTGCAGAGCATATAATAAACAGTGGGCATAGAATAATAAAAAGAGAGGTTATCAAAAAAAGTAATAGTAAATTGGATAGGAACGTGTACGAAACGGCATTGATATGCGCGGAACACAGAAATAAACTGAACCGGGACGAGGGCAATTTAGATGACGTATGGATTAGCTTTTTTAAAAAGTGGGACAATTTGAATAATAAAAGGGCCCCGATGGGCTTCCATGTCACGTCGGAGGTAAGGAAAGCAGCCGAGGTGGAACGGGAATTCTCCTTGGATTGGTGACGAGGGGAAGAAAAAGAGAGGGGAGGGATCTCTCGTGGGAGGGGAAGTACCACTCCGCCGCACGGCACCATCTGCCCGCTCACTTCACCTTGACAGGGAGTTTAGGCTTTCAACGGCCACTCCAGTTTACCGTAGCGGTGGTTTTTACATGTTTTATTGTGAGTTTTAAGGGGTTTTTAGCAAAGTGGTTTTTAATTCTGTATAGGTCAAGCACTATGAAGTGTTTTTAACCTAAACCTTTCACCCAGTATCCTTACATGACACTTCTCTGACATGGCTTGATATTCCGAGCTGAAAACGACAACCTGAGGAAGGAAGCAGTAAAGCTTCCGAAACGTCGTCCACATAAGAATACATACTCACTTGCGTAAGTAGACCAATTTGAATACTCTAACGTATTTTTGTTTACTGGATATTTAAAGAATGTAAATACATCAGACTTACTAACGAATAATGAGTACTATCGTAAAGCAATAGGTGCATTATTATACATAAGTGTGAATTCAAGACCAGATATAGGTAGCTGCTAGTGTACAATTATTGAGTCAAAAGGTTACACAACCAACACAGTTAGACTGGACTGCAGTAAAGAGTGTTCTACGTTATCTGAAAGTAACTAAATCATAAAAACAAAAACTTGGATGCAAAGAAATAAAAGGAGATAGTAAATTAATTGGGTCTGCAGATGCAGATTGGGGAAATGACTTACATGATAGAAAATCAAATAGTGGATATTTATTCAAATACAAAGGTAGTGTAATAAGTTGGGGAATTTAGAAACAAACATGAATAAGCTTGTCTTCTACAGAAGCAGAATATATTGCTGTTTTGGAAGCCTGTCAAGAAGCAAAGTCCATTTCCTTACAACGGTGGATTGCTACTGGTCTTATACCCAGGCCGAATACCTAGGGACTACTGAACACAGGCAGACTTGAACCAATGCCATCCCGCAGTCGGAGCCGAAAGCACAGTGGCTTAGGCCACACGGGCACTGAGGAGGATCTATCCCATAATACCAAGAAACATAGGACTTTTTCACACACCAACTGAAATACCAAGTGTAGTTTTCAAGATACACAGACACGTGGAGGTGGTTCAATCGAAAACAGCCTTTCAGAACATTGTAATCGAGGTGTTGATTAGGGATGGCCAAACTGATCCAGATCCGTTCAGATCCAGATCCAAAAGTTCATTCCGGATCTGGTACTTTGCTGCGCATCGGCTAACACGCTCCTGCACAAAAATAATCTTACTTGTTTAACATAAAATGTCAGAGGTGATTTTGTAAATGCCATTGAAACGAATATGTATTCAATCGAATGTGTTGGAAATGGAAACACATATAAATGTGAGACATTCTATTCCAGGATGAAACCTTTAACACATTTAACAAGATAGAAATGTTGTACAAAAATTATACAATTGTTCTACAGTTACAGTTTTACAATTTTAAAAAAAAAACATTATAATATATGCAGTGTTATATAATTACAAAGTGTAAGACAAACAAGGGAGGTTATCTAAGTGTCCCCCTCCGATTTCCATGAATCTTGGCATTTGTATAGAGGGGCCCCAAAGGAAGAAATACACGTTTGTTTGTTTCGGCTAAAAAACGGTATTAGGGGGCAAAACCCCCTCAAATGTCAAGATGAGGACAAATTGAAGTGAGGATCTGACCCCTGTGTCCCCCTCCGATTTCCATGAAACTTGGCAGGTGTCTAAACAGACCCAAAGGAAGAAATACGTGTGTTTCGGCTAAAAACTGTTTTAGGGGGCAAAACCTGCCTCAAATGACAAGATGAGGACAAATTGACGTGGGGATCTGACCCCTGTCCCCCCTCCGATTGCCATGAAATTTGGTAGGTGTATAGAGGGGCCCTATGCCATATTTACGTGGTTTCGGGGGTCAGATCCCCACTTCAATTTCTCCTCATCTTGACATTTGAGGGGGGGGAGGTTGCCCTCTAAAATAGTTTTTAGACACAAAGACACTTACTTGTTCCTTTGCCCACCCCATACACCTGCCAAATTTCATGGAAATCGGAGTGGCACACAAGAGTCAGATCCCCGTGTCAATTTGTCTTCATCTTGACATTTGAGGGGGGTTGCCCCCTAAAACAGTTTTTTAGCCGAAACAAAAAAACACGTATTTCTTCCTTTGGGCCCCTCTATACACCTGCCAAGTTTCATGAATTGGAGGGGGACACTTAGATCTCCCTTGTAAGTGTATTAATTACAAGATGGCAAAATGGATGTTAAAGGTTTACTAAACACATTTTTGTTTTTCGGATCTGTGAGGATCCGGATCTGGCCATCCCTAGTGTTCATTGCCAAACTTTTCTGGTGGTGGCATCACTCCCCTTGTGTCCCTAAACAATTTCCTTCACCAATTGGTTGCCCTAAGCTTTACGTTGGAGTGCAATGGGATGGCTATTCAAACATTTACAATGAAGGTAAGAGTTCCAATAAAAATTTGTTTAGTAAACCTTTAAGATTACGTACCAAGAAAAGTAATATGTTTCCGAAAATTATATTGTCCTAAACAAATGAATTAATAAATTAAACTGCAATGGCAGGGTAGCTCGAACAGGATAAATATAGTATGTTTATGCACAAAGAGCATTAAACTTGACATCATTTGGGTTGTCCCTACCTGCCATGGGTCGAAATTAAAAAAAAATAATTATATTGTACACCCAGGGTTGACGAGGTAATTTACTTGTTACATATTTTTCTTAAATTGCACGTAATTTACTTTGTGTAGAAAACCAGCTTCTTACGCAGACGTAAATAACTAATTTTCTTACATATTTCAGTTTGTTTATGTAGTCACCTCATGCCCCAACCCAGGCACCCATCCAGGAATTCCTTTTGGGGGGGGGGATGTGGGGGCTGAGCACAATATTTTTAAGGGGTATCAATACAGCCCAATACAATTTCACAATTGTATGTTTAAGGCTAATGGTGGCGAGGGGAGAAGGGGGCAGTGCAAGGCTTAGCATTAAGACATCATACTGTGGAGGCAAAAAAATTTAAAAAGAAATAGGGAGCAACTGTCCCCTAAAATGTTCAACGTATTTTTTAAAAAATTCAATGTATTTTTCAAATATTACTTTAAAGCCAGCAGTGGTTCCTCTGCAAACTATTTCTACACATTTAAATGCCACTCTATCCTTTTAAAAACCTGGCAAGATACATCTCAGGATTTTGTCCTAGGAATTAGATATTTAGTAAATTAAATTTTGAACTATGCAGAGACAAGATGTTGTAATCACCTGTTCAAATGCGGACCTCCACTTTTGAAGTGGGACAGAACGGACTGTTCCACGGCAAGGTTTACACTTCCCTCATCTGCAACAAGTTCATAAATCAATGAATTTTTAGCAGATGTGAATAGGACATCTTCTATGCCTAGTGTAGTCTGATTTCTCTGAAAGTAAAATTAGTACAAGAAATTGTTACTACTGTTACTAGAAAACAACTATGGTTTGCATGGACATATGTGATAAAAAAATAAAAGTATAAGTCTTCCTTAATTGCTAACATTACAGATTTTTTCTTCTAATTTAGAGTTGTTAGAAGCAAGTAAACATGTTATTTGATGTAACATTTTGGGAAAATATATGCTTCCTACATCAGACATTTCTTTAAACCTTGTATAAGTATAAGTACAGTATACAATTACAAATTATAAAGTAATATATTTTACAAATTCAGTATAATATACATTTAACAACAATTTATGAACAACATTTTTAGTTCCTCCTCCAAGAGCAAGAATAAATAAATTGAACGACTTTGGGAGTGTCACTATTCTTAGAGACCCCAAAAACCATGTATTCTACACTAATATCGGTCGTTTTCGATTATTTTTACATGTCACACCTTCCCATCCCCACCCCTAGGGGTGCCAGGGGTGTCTTGCTGTTGAACGGCATTGAGAGTGTAAGTACTCATCTTAGCGACTCCGAAAACTATTGAGTCCACACTAATATCAGTCATTTTTGTCATACTCTTCCCACCCCACCCCCCCTGGTGCCAGGGGTGTCTTGGAGTCGAATGGCATTCGAAGTGTCACTATTCATCTTAGCGACCCCGAAAACTATGGATTCCACACTAATGACAGTCGTTTTTTATTATTTTTACATGTCACCCTCTTCCCACCCCCACTTCTAGGGGTACCAGGGGGGTCTTACCCCCACATTATTTCTTTCCAGATTGTAAGTCATATGTGTACCAAGTTTGGTTATCGTGAATGTCACTAATTAGCTTAGAGACTCCAAAAACTATGGATTTGACACTAATCTTGGTCATTTTTGACATTTTAATTTTCACCCCCTCTCGCCCCCCCCTCCATCCCGATAGGTCATGAACTTGAAGTGGAACGGTATTATGAGTGTCACTATTCATCTTAGCGACCCCGAAAACTATAGATTCCACACTAATGACAGTAGTTTTTTATTATTTTTACATGTCACCCCCTCCAACCCCCACCCCTAGGGATGCCAGGAGTGTCTTACCCCCACAGTATTTATTTCGAGATTGCAAGTGATACGTGTTCCAAGTTTAATTGAAATCACTCCAGGCGTTCGAGAGTTATGCTGGAACAAACACACATTTTTATATATTAGAATAAAAGGTATTCTAAAGAGTTAAAAACAGTCTCTTCTGTTAAACACAATACAGCCTGTTCAAGTGGCTCCAGCACTCACCCAGCATCCTATAAAGTGGGTACCTGTAGGAAACTCTGGGGGGTAAAGGCAGCCAGGGGCATGGTGCAGATCACATCACCCCCAGCTCTGCCAAGATCAAGAAAGTGTGGGGCCCTAAACCCCACATTACCTATATGCCTTCCTGGCGTGGTGCAAAGCACAGGGGAGCACTTCTTTTTTACAGCCTGATATGAGTGATCAACAAAAGAGAATTCAATTAGCTCAACAGCTACCTGTAAAAGTAAAAGAAGCTGAATAACTTTGTTCTCTATACCCCTGCTTACAATCAAATTATATTGAATAAGAATGGGCAACACCTTGTTCCAACAGTATAAACCCTAAGGCAAGAAATTCTGCCCTGGCATTGAACAGTGACGTTATTAGAAAGTGGTCCAAGACTTTGTTCATTAATTGCTTCCGTTTTCCCGTTTGTTTAATAGCATGACAAACTTTATTCTTTTTGGGCAATGACTGAATCAAAATAAATTTCACTATTGAGTTTGGAGCCGCAGTCCATAGACTTGTAATTTGCAAGACTTTTTTCTGTTATGTATTTTTCTAATTAATATTATGTGATGCTCAAAATGTAGGACATTTATGATATTTTTCAAATTCCTCCCAGACGCCGGACATAAGGCTAAAATGTAGGACATGTCCGGGAAAATCCGGATGTCTGGTAACCCTAGTTCATGCACAAATGTGGCATTCGACAATTATATCAACACTATTTCAAAAATATACAATGACTGCTGCCCCAGAGTTCTTAAAAAAGAAAAAAAAATGAAAACAAAAGTACATAGATGATTGTTATACTCCTCAATTAACTCAATTAAAAACACAGCTTATGATGTATTACGATGGATATAAAAATAATAAGTTGACTAAATTAAAGAGCATTTATAAGTCAAAAATTAAAGAAGCCACAAATGATCACTTCATTAATAATTCCAATAATAAATATAAAGCTGCTTTGGAAATTATTAAAACTGAGCTAAGTGAAATACAAAACAAATGAGATTACGCCAGACAAATTTAATTACATTTTTGTCAAGTCTGGTAAGGGTGACCCCACAAGGAGCAACATCAAAAGATTGTATTGCTCAATCATGGTAATGTAAATGATATACTAATATCACATGGCAATAGTAGTAGTAATCTGCCTAGATTCATATAGTATGAAGTTAAACCAATGGACATTTTATTAGAGTAACAAAAATTAAACATCTCAAAATCTGAGGACTTCTATGGTTTGCCAAACTGTTACAAAAAGAATTATAGATATTATGAAGTACCCACATAGTAGTCTTATTAATTGGATGTTTGACAGTGGGTGTATCCCCACATGTCTCAAAGTCTCAGTTGTTGTTCCAATACATAAACAAAGGAGATTAGTCCAATTTAAGTAATTACCGACCAATAACACTTGTGCCTATACTATCAAAAATCATAGAATGCTGTATACATATTCAGCTAGATAAGTATTTTTCAAATAATAATTTTGGTGGAGGCACATAGTGGTTCGGATCCCACTTAAAACTGTAGGTCTAGTCTCTAGCCTCACTGTGCATAAAGAGGACTTCAAACACCAACTCAATCAATCAATCAATCAAATAATAATTTATTTGCAAATGCACAGTTTGGTTTTAGAGTTCATTCATCAACAACAAAAGCAAATGAAAGGATTGTCTCAACAGTAGTGGATGCTTTTGAATCTAAACTTTCTGTGAGTGCAACACTTGTTGATTTAAGTAAGGTTTTTGATTCAGTTTCACACAAATGCTAATAAAAAAGTTACACTCTTATGGTATCAGAGAAGCTGAACTCTTCCTCATAAAATCTTATCTATCAAATAGACAGCAGATGGTCAGTATAAATAGTAAACAATCAGTTCTCCTAAATATTGAAAGCGGAGTCCCCCAAGCTTCTGTCCTTGGTCCTTTCTTTTAGAACATTTAAATCTAAATGATCTACCCATACCCCATAAAACAGTTTTATATACAGATCATACTACTTTCCTCACAATTGGCAATCATGGCCAGTCGTCGTTGTCTTATTAAATGAACTTCGATCCTGCATAAGTGGAAATTTATTTGTACAATCTTATGCCATTTTAACATATGGGATTTTGTTATGGGGCAACTCAACAACTGCTGGCAATGTATTCATTTGGCAAAAAAAAAAAGCAGTAAGAAATAGTACAAACTATTCTTGATCTTCCAGCTTCAAAAGATATAAAAACACTCCAAAAAATTATTGGTATTTCTCATGGATGAGGAAATTTATTCAAAATGTTGCTGTTATATGTACTCCCTTGTATGAATTATTAAGAAAAGGCAAAAAGTGGGTGTGGACAGAAAAAGAACAAAGTTTTTATTTATTGAAAGAAGCAATTTCAAATAATGTTGAACTTTTCCATCCCCACATTCATAAAATATTCCATGTTCAAGGATCAAGGAGATGCCTCCTTACTTGGCATTGGAGATTATTTACAGTATATCAAATTGTTCATGAAAAATAGGGTAATAAGTTACATGAATCGTACATTAAGAAATCATGATTAAACCATAATGGAACTAGTGTGCCTAAGTCTACTATTCTGCATAGAAAAATGTAGCCAATATCTTCTATGGAAACAATTCACAATAGTATGTGACCACAAATGTCTTATTTGGTTAAATCACTCAAGGAATTGGAACTCTCACTTGTGTTTGTCTCTCCAACTTCAGAAATACCAACTTAAGGTGGAATATTGCAGAGGCTCTGATAATGATCACACAGATCTATTATCAACACATTTTCAAGGATCTGAACCTGTTTTAGTTCATGTTAATAATAATGTGACCTTGAAAATTAAATTTTGGATATACCAGTAGAAACATTGATGCAAGAACGATGCAATGATGAAGCATTTCAACCAAATTGGAAGAAGTAATACAGAGGTTGTTCGCTTTATATCCGACCAGTGTCGATTCGGTGCTGCAACCTGGCATATCATGCTGGATCTGCTGGCGGGAGCAGTGTTGTGTCTGACCTTGTAGGTGCGCAAGTGTTGGTTGTGAATATTATCAAATGGCGCCGAAAATCAACAGGTATTAGGAGGGTTACATAATGGCCCTTTTCCATGCTAAGTTTTCATATGTACGCATTGTGAAACAGTGTAGGGAGAATGTGTTAACACTCGGGGTGACTACTGCAAATGCTATTGTGGCCCGTTACACACAACAGGCTCTCCTTGCGAAACATTCACCCACGAAAACCACCAGGAAAAGGGCTGCAAACAAAGTGTCACCCATAGTGCTAAGGGGGATCCATCGATTGGCGTGCCACGATATCTCAATGTGATATGGTCCACAGATTTCACCTCGCACCGTCAACTGTGAACAAAACAATTCGTAAGCGCCTCAGGTTGAAGTGTGTGCAGAAGGCCCATGTACACCACCTTCTACCACGTCACATTGCCGAACGTAAGACGAACTGCAGGAAACTGTATGAAAAGTACCTGACGGGTTCCAAATGGAAGAAAGTTGTCACAATGGATGAATCATATGTCCATCTCGCTGCTGGTGGTCACATTCGGGCGATCACATACCGTGACATTGACGGCAAGGGGCGCAGCAACTTTGACCTCGTGGCTTTTTGGTTGTGACGGGGCGGATATGAAGGTAAGTTGATGATATGCAAGGTGGACAAAAATGTGAAGGTGAATGCCAGATACTTCCAAGACTCTATTCTGACACCTATCTATCGGAGAGACATCCCACAATTGTATGGAATGGACGTGAACCAGGTGATGATCCATATGGACAAGGCTTCGAGTCATACCGCCAGAACATCACTACGTTTGTATCAGGAAATTGCAGAGGAATTAGGAATTCGTGTCATTCCGTTTGAAGACATTCCTGTGAAAAACCCAGATACCAGTCCAATGGCTTTTACCCATTTGGACTGTTGAAACGACATCTTCAACATCGCCACCCACGCACCCTGGATGGTCTATGGAAAGCTTGCAGGGAGGAGTGAAACAGAATTCCCATGCCTGTCCTGCAGCGGAGCTTGCTGCAATGGAAACTGCGATGCCAGGCAATAGTCCACAATGCTGGGGGTCCAATAGAACATGATCGGTGGTGGCAGCATGGTATCTCTTAAGGTGAGTACCCGTCAAAAATGATCTGATATAAAGCGAACAACGTTCTGTACAAGATTTGTAATGGAGTTTTGTTAATGAGAGATTATTATTTTGAAAATTCATGGGAGATATGTATGCCTCAATCTTTGATTTCTGTATTAATAAGAAATTATCACGATAACATGGGTCACTTCGGTGGTGATAAAGTTCTTAGAAGAATTAAGAAAATTTATTATTGGCCTCGCATGAGAAAAGATATTTTGAGTTATGTTGAACACTGAAATATTTATGAAAACAAAACCTAACAGACATCTGCCTATAGGAACTTTTCAGTTTCATTATAGCAGAGGGAGACTATGCAGGCACCCACGCACACACATACACAGATTATATTTATATATATTACACACACACACACACACTAATGATGAAGGAGACAGTAAACACTTACCACACGAAGAGAAATAATTCTATATTTCGCGGTCTGAGTTGCATTTTCAAGATAGAAGGAAAAAGATTGGTGCCTCTTCTCTAAGTGACACCGATCTTTTTCCTTCCATCTTGAAAATGTGACTCAGACCGCGAAATATAGAATTATTTCTCTTCGTGTGGTAAGTGTTTACTGTCTCCATCATTAGTATTTATCCGCCCTTCTGGCACCTTTTCTGATCCTATTCCTCTGTGTGTGTGTGTGTGTGTGTGTGTGTGTGTGTGTGTGTGTGTGTGTATTCAAAGTCTATTTGTTAGAAGCTCCAAAGGAAAAAGGTTTCTGTTGACATTGCAGGATGCTAGTACTGGATATTTATTTGCTTATCCAATGAGATCCAGTACAGCTATTAGCATTGTGAATGTTGTCTTAGAAGGGTGCATGAGACAATGGTATTCTGCATAAATTAGTATATAATTTGTTTATTGTTTATCAGAATGAAACTGAAAACTCAGAAGCTAAAGTGATTGTTTTCTAAGGGCAGATAGGGTGATATTTTACTCACTGAGGGAAAAATATTCTTGTCAAATCAATTGTGTGTTTGGGGGGGAGGGGGTCCTGACAAATGTATTCTTCTACGTGAGGTAGAGAATATTTTCTCTATGCATATTATGTGACTTGTGTGTTGTACAGTGACTGGGTCAGAAAAAATGATTGAATATAGAAGGGGTGCGGCAATATTTTCTGAGAGCAGCCAATTAATGCACATCTAAATACCATTTAAATGACAAATGAGCACATATTTGTTTACTTTTCATCATTTGCTGGGCAGCCCTGGTGGACTAGTTGGTAGTGCATCTGACTGCTATGCTGGAGACCTGGGTTCGATTCCTAGGGTGGGTGATTTAAGCTGCCACATAAAGTGCCTCTGGAGCTCACCCCACCTCAAATGTGTACCTTGGAGGATATATGCTGCCCAAGTATGGTGTTGATCACATCTCACATCATCTCCAAATTTGCAGAGATCGAAGATTAAGTGGGGTAAAGGTGGCCAGAGCATGGTGCTGATCATATTATCTCCCACATCTCCCCATATATATGTGTCACGGCATGGTGGAACTTTATTTTTTCATTTCTTGGGGAGGGGGAGGAGATTGCTTTTTCATGCCCCTTATGGTGTCATCACTAGTCTTGTAATTACTGAAAAGTTCCAAGTATTTCCACCCTGATTTTCTTGCTCATGTGGAAGTGAGCCTCCTTACACCGAGACATCTTAACCAATTAACATGAAGGCGAAAACCGATCTCCCATCCTCTGACATCTAAAATTACGCAGTTGCTCCTGAACCTGAACATATACATTCAACCAACATAGTGTGCCACAAGTACATACTCATTAATCTGCTACTGTACTCTTAATGTTTGAAGCATTGACATGACAGCATGGGAGAACAGTGATCCTACCCCTCCCTCCTTCATTCTTTCTGTGGGAAGTGATAAAAGAGAGCATTGGCTCCACCACCTGTTTGCCTCCCCCTCAGCGCCAATGTTTGGTCTCCTGGCTGCAGAGCTATGAATCATCCACTCCCAAGGGAAGAAAAACCACAGTGTTTTGAATCTTGCAAGGAGTTAAAAAAAAAAAAAAAATTCTAAACAAAAATTCTGTCTTCTGATAAACACCTTCAAACACACAGAGCAGTGCAGGAAGGAAATGCACATGATGCTAAGCATAATATAATCACCCTTTTCTTCTAAACCAGTCACATGCTGAAAATTATTTATTGGTGGAAGTGGTGTTTGCCCCCAGCAAAACTTCTAAATCCAATAATACGAGGTGTGGCTAGAAAAAAACCGGATTGATATTGCTGTCGACAAATGGCAAGCGAGTTTGAGGGGTTTCAAAGGTTTAAAGAGGGACGAGAAGTAACCGCAGATGAATTGCATCCTGGATGGCCTTGCACGTCAAAAACTGAATCAAACATGCAAATGTCAGTGAATTGATTCGAATTGGGTACCCGAAGGTCAAACTGCCAACCAACATTATTTCATTACGGTGCTGACGACCCTTTGTGAGTAAGAAGATGATGACCTGATTTGTGGAAAAGCAAGTAATGGATTCTTCAAAAGGAAAATGCTCCTGCCCACACGGCATTGTCAGTCGAGGCTTTTTTGGCCAATAATGGGATCCCAGTGTTAGAACATCCACCCTATTCACCGGATCTTGCTCTGTAAGATTTTTTTTTTATTTTCAAAGGTCAAATTAGCACTGAAAGGAACTAGATTTATGACCGTAGGATCTGTGAAAAGAAAAGCGACGGAGGTCATGAACATGGTTTCAGAAAATGATTTCCAGCACTGCTTCCAGCAATGGAAGATTCGTATGGAGCAGTACTTTGAAGGGGATAATGTTCGTATTGTACAAAATAACCAATAAAAGATCATGTAGCAACAGTCCGGTTTCTTTGTAGCCACACCTCGTAAATCGTCAATTCATATGGATGTAAATAACAATAAGTGGCATGCTCAAAGACCTTTGAATATCCTGTGCAGGTCACTGATAACAATCTGCATGCCTATTGTGAGGTATAAAAATGCATTAGTTTCACAAAGCTTATTTTGTTCACTTCACTCTGTTGGGCTGATTGGGATTGGATACATATGCAGCTAAAAGTGGATCTGAGCCATTCTGCATGTCTTCAGGACAATTTGGTTACCATATACGTATAAAGATGCTTGGCATCCAGCTATAAATGACCAACCCCTCACTTACACCAATTACCCGTGACTTTTAAAACTATCAACTACGAAGAGATATCACACACAATCAGATGCATACATTGAACCTACTAATAACAGATAGAAGCAGTCATCCAACGCCCTTACCCTAGGAAGTGGGTCCTGTTAATCTGTCATTGATTTTTAACATGCAGGTCTTGTTTTTCTTTAGAAATTCATAATCGTACTAATTTCCCTCAGTTACATAATTTTGAGCACAATATGCCCCTAAAAAGTCAATTATGTTGTTGTTTCTTACTGACACTTGAGTTTCACCCTTGCCTTATGCTTTCCTGCTTTTTCATTTTCCTATATCTCACGTTTTTTTTTTATTTAGGGGCACATGAAAAATGTAAAATTGAGAGTTTGACTGTATTTGTATAATTATTGTCACATTGACATTCTATATATTCCAGCATATCACAATCCGCTTGGGAGAATTGATCAGAGTATGAGTGAGCAAAAGCGGTTCCATGCAGTACTCTTAATTAGCACACTAGAAACTTCTTGTATTTAGCTGCCATACTCTTCCAAACTTGTTGTTATATGGGAAACCAACTTACCACAATTTCCATTGCTGCCTTGAATGCAGAAGTAACATCTTTTGCCTTACCCAACCTAAAATAAAGAAGGCCCTCATTGGGTTCAACATGTATGCTGAAAGCATATGAAAATCCAGGACCTCGAATCGCATGCCACATGGGCCCCTTGAAAGGAACAAAATAAAATACTAGCTTAATACAAGCTTATAGCATAATCAATTTACATATATTATAGGATCAAGTTGCCAAAAAAATTTAATATAAAATTATTAACAATGATGATAGAGACTTATCCTCTGTTGATTGCAATATGCCATGAGGAAACATGGGGTGTAATGACAGGGTCCCATGCATTTTCAACGTCACACTGGAAAATAAAACCATCCCCATATGACAGTCACGTACTCTAGCAGCTGATTCTAAACAGCCACAGCAGAATTTTCTCCATTTATTTATTATTTTCTTCTTTTTTTGTTATCTTTTGTTAATAAAATCTCACTTACCTAGCAGTGAGAGTACTAAAATAAAAACAAAACACATTAAATTAAAAACTTATAAATATCAAGGATATTTTATCAAGAACTGGGTTTTTATGTGCTTCATATATGAATTGAAACAGAAGGATCAACATACTCATAAATTGAAACCAATACCTCTTTTTCTGCTGAGCATTAAAAACAGAATTTGATACAGGATTTTATAAAGAACGATAGTTTGAACATTGGTGTGTGGTGATAGAGGAGGAATATCTTCCACAGTAATTTAGTGTTTCCAATGTCAGCAATTGGGACATGCCTAATGGAACTGCAAAGCCATAGCTTGCTGTGTCAAATATGCTCAATTACATCATACATGGAAATGGCCTAAAAAAAAGACCGTACATTACCCGCTAAATGTGTACTGCAATGGAAACTAGCCTGCTAACTATGGCGGATATCCAATTTTCCTAAGCATACAACGAACTCAGGAACTCTGAAAAAATTATGTTCAATTGTCTTCCACCACTACCAAGGAATCGCCTTCTCCATTACAAGACAAGAAAGTTTTCCCTGAATTACCAACCACTGGGAGTTATGCTACAGCTGCAAAAACAAGAACTACAAAAAAAGGTCAGGAATTGAAGGACATTTGGACTAACATTACAGAAATTTTCGATTTCAGTGGCTTTCTTCAAAAGTTTTATCTGGTTTACTGGTTGATTTAATTGATTTCTTGTTTTTAAGTTCACTTTGTGCACAGATAGACTAATCAAGACTGGACCTACAATTTAAAGTGGGATCCAAACCACTATGTGCCTCCACCGATTTTGGATATCTTGATATACCAAGTTGTGTCTATTATCTATTCTGGCTGGTCGTTATGTTATCCATGACCTAGACTCAGACAGCCAACCAATAATCTTTGAAATTACTCACCATAATTTACTCAAGCCCCTCCCCCAAAACATCATATGACAACAGGCTGGGATGTTTACACTTGACAATTGGTGTCTTATTGACTCGCATTTAGCTTTAAAAAACCCTGCCAAAATTGATTCGACTTTACAAAACCTCACAGCAACCATACAAACATCTTATGTGTGCTCCACTATTATAACCCAAACAGTTCTACAATAACCACTGTCTATCCCGTGAGCGAATGATCCTCCCTGAACTGTAAAAAAATATTACCAATAGAAATGGCAACAAACCTATAACCATCGCTTTAAACAGTTGTATAATCAATTTCATAATCCTTTCAGCAGATATTGCACCCAGCAGCGATGGGGATACTGAGTTCTCTGGGATATCCATGCAGGATAGTAGATTCTGGAAATTATTACAAAACTATCTGAGAAATAAGCCATAATTCGCTACCTACCCTTTCCAAGGTTCAAATGGCATGGTCTATAAACCAGAGGAGAAGGCTGAAGTGTTCTCCACACATCTAGAGGATCAATTCCACACACCAGATCAGCCGCGAGATGACAATTATATCAATAATATTCAACATTGACTTGAACAACTATGTCATGAACTATTCAAAAGCTTATCTGCTTCTCACAACCCCCAGGAGGTCAAAGGTGTTATAAAACTTCTCCGATCCAGTAATGCACCTGACTTTGATGCTATTACCACATTACAACTGAAGAATGGTCCTCGAAAAGTATTGTTTTTCTTGCAAAACTCTTCAATGCTATTTTCCTTACTGGCTATTATCCATCAAGTTGGAAACTTGAGAAAATAATCCTTTTGCCACAACCAGGACAGCATATAAGTCTTCTGAGCCATGTTAGCAAAATCTTTGAACATATACTACTCAGGCAATTACAGGATGTGGTGGATGAAAAATGTTTGTTACCGTATCACCGATTCAGATTTTGCAAACAGCACAGTATTACTATGCAACTGGTTGAGTAGTGAGAGTATGTTACAGGAAACTTAATCTCAGTTGACATACCCTAAGAGTATTTCTCGATTCCAACAAAGACTGATCAAATTTGGCATTCTGGATTACTTGTGAAACTAGCTGGATTGGAAGTTCCTACTAAATTGGTGCAATTATTAGATCAGCATCTACAAAACAGACAATTTCAGGTTCAATTTTTAAGCCATTCATCTCCACTTCTATTTGCTTTACATACCAGTGATATATGTACCTGTCATTTATAAATGCATGTTAGCTGTCTATGCAGATGACATTGCCATCTTTACAAATAGCCCTTTACAAGTACTATGCTACAGCAGGAATACAAAATAACTATTAACAGTTGAAACATTGGTCTACTTGCTGGTGCATGAAGTATAATTCAATCAAAGTGTGCAGCAGTTTTATTCACATGTCGACACAGACAACTACCGAAAGATTCTACGACTACATGGATCTTCTATACCGTACAAGCCTTCTACAACATATCTATGGGTTGTTTTGGACCTGAGCGAGCCCAGGTTGGACAGCTGTATCCAGTTTTCTGAAATTCTACGTTGGGACCAGGGGTTCTCATTCCCCCCAAGGCCTATGATGCACTTCCCCCCCACCCAAAAAAGGTAGAACATCACCTTTTATGCCAAATTACAAAATTTGCGGAACAATGTAACACAAGACATATTTAAGCATTATACGTTTACTTTAGGTATTGTTTACAATGTAGATGATTACATGTATATTGACATTGATTGAAAAAAACTTTTGCACAAATGATAACTTCTGATGTGGCAAAGTTGTTGCTAGAAAGCTTATTGATAATTTCCTCAATTGGCTCCACTTTTAAAATATCGGACTTGCAGGATGGAATGAAGGTAGACATCAACGTAGTCTGTTTTTAATGGATCATGACGCTCATTATGCGTTCTGCAGAGCAATGTCACCTTATTTTGAATAATACCTGCAAATTTGGAAAGGTCGAAAACTGGACATCATGGTATAGTTTAAGAAATCCATTCATTCTTAACCTATTTCTGCTGATCCATAACTT
Organism: Lepisma saccharinum; assembly: GCF_977018435.1. Classification (NCBI taxonomy): domain Eukaryota; kingdom Metazoa; phylum Arthropoda; class Insecta; order Zygentoma; family Lepismatidae; genus Lepisma; species Lepisma saccharinum. The sequence goes on from NC_139229.1 coordinate 138,889,409, forward strand.
GCACAGAACCCATCACGTTGTCTGTACCTGAACTTTCTAACTTTCTTTCTCAATCCGATCTTCCCCATCGCGATTAACCTCAAAGGTATTAAAGTAACGTTAAGTAGCTCAAGATAAGGGGGTGGCCACTCATAAGAACGATATGGATGCCGCACTGCCATGTGTAACCACAAGTGAACAAACATTCCATTAACATTTATATATTAGCTTTTACATTGTCTGAATTGCAAATATTCCATTGATTATACATCGTTGGTTAGTCTGTTCTGTATTCATTCTTCCGCGACAATAGGTTTGCACCCTACCATGTGGGGGAATACGAAACTTCCAAGAGAAATCTGGTGGGATGCTGTCCTCCCACTTTACGAGACGTAGAGCATTCTCAGGTACAGCCGTGAGGGGAAAGAGCAGAGGGAACTGGGGAATAACATGCACCCGACCTGTGCTTGGAAGGATGGAGGGTTTTGTCATCTGAAACCCAACCCTTAGCCGAACCTGGCCCTCTCTCTGGAGAAAGGTAAACAATGTAGAGTTGCCAGAAGCAATGAAGTTAACATAACATAGAAAATTACAAACGTTGAAAAAAATAGTTCTGTATTCCATAATCTTATTCACTTATAAGAGTAGAGCAATAAATTATGTAATTTCCAATGAGGAAAGAAAATATCTGTAACTGAAAATGTACAGACTCTTGCTTCATGTTTGTTATTTACAGTCACTTTCTGCTACTTTTCGGTAATCATCATGATGAGGATGAGGGATGATATAATGAAATTGATGGAGGGGTACTCACAAAGAACACACATACCTGGGATTCGAACCTAGGAGCCCTGGCTTTCTAATGCGGTATGCTAGCCACGGGAGTCTGCTACAGATTCTTGTTACTCACAAAATTATCGCATATATGCTTTGTATTTTTTCTCAGGTTTAGTGGAAAGTACATTTGGATTACAATGACGTTGAGTACATCATGTACAGGGTGGTCACAAAGTGGGTGTAAAAAAGTTTAAAAAAGGTAAAGTGCTCCCCTGTGCTTAGCACCATGCCATGAAGGCGTTTAGGGGGTGTGGGGGTAACGCCCCACACTTTCTTGATCCAGTCATGGGTGGAGGTGATGTGATCAGCATCACACCCCTGACTGCCTTTACCCCTCAGGGTTTCCCCCAGGTACCCATGTCATTCGACGCTGGGTGGGTGCCGGGGCTGCTTCAAACGTTAGAAAATTTCCCTAATTTGAACCGGCCGGGGATCGAACCCGGGATCTTGAGAATGGTAGTTAGACGCGTTACCGACGGAGCCACCGCGGCCACTCACAAAGTGGGTGTACCCTCATTTATTTTAGACACTGTGATGGTTATGGTTGAATGCTTGATATGGACATATACCTGGCGGTTTAAGAGCACAGTTGAATTCTGTGTTATGTTCTGGCAGATATTTTGCAGAGATTAATAAGGGGCCACATACGTGAAGGAATCTTTCTCAGCTCTTTGTAATTCTTGCATTGTGTCATACCGGTTATTTCAGAATCTGTCATTGAGGAGTCCCCAAAGGTGAAATCGGGACTTCTTGGTGACCAGGCTAAGGAGCTGAGTAATATTCAGAACCTCTTCCAATCCACTACTCGGAAAAGGACTTATTCAATAAATGACACACTTGCAATGAGAAAGTGTGCCAGAAAATAACTGAGAATTCGCCTGCGCTACAAAAAAACACGGTTCTGGACACTTAAAACATCAGGTATGTGCCCATATAATGTATTCATCCACAACCATTGTAGTGTCAAAAATAAAGGGGGGGGTACCCCTACATTAAGACCACTCTGTAGATTTAATTACATGACTTGATTAGCACGTTTGAAAAAAATTCTGATAATGTGACAAAGTTGTCCAATTTCTTTTCAAGCCGGCTGTTAAATAAATTAGAAACTCGCCATCTAAACTCACCAAGAGCCACTACAGGAACCTGTGAACTACAATTTTCTGAAAATTTGGCAAAATTGTCTGGCAACCGTGAAGCAATAAAACGACCCAATGGGAAGGTGATAGTATCCATACTTGTTGTTTCTTCGTTTTCCATGAAAAAGTGAAGCTTTTTCGGTAGTTGTGTGCTGTAGTTGTGCATTTGTCGCGATGAACAGTGTGGAGAAATTGTTGGTGCGAAGTTTTTCTACCACAAGTCTACATTAAAAAATTAACATAAAAAACCTTGGCTGAATTTGAATCTAGAACAAGTGTCCAAGAAGGGAGGTCATGAGTTCACTCGCAAATTTCACGTTGAATGACAGAAGGATGAATTTCAGTTACAAGCATGTCTGACGAAGATTTCTGGTAAGTTTGAAGTTTTTACTGTAGAGCTTCTGGTAACACAGATATCACCTTTCCAGTGAGATATTTATTTTGGTGCCCTATTTCACACATCAATTAGTCATGTTGACCAGGAAACTTTTTCTGTGTAACCTTTTTACTAGTAATTTTAATGATCAATACATGTAAATATTAGTCATTGTGCTTATCAAGTTGTGTAAAAATTAATATCCCTTCTTCTGAATTTTCCCCTCTGTTAAGCTAAAAAGTGACTAAATCTTTTAGAATTCTATTTCTTCTTCCATCTTCTTCGCATTACTGTTAAATAATTATTAATTTATTATAATATGTGCAAACGTGTAAAACATGATATTTGGTAAACACGAACATATCAATTTCTTATCCCATTGCCTGTTATATGAAATTCATCATGTAACCCTTAGTATGCCGCACGGTCTCACAAAAGTAAGCCCAGTGTCGCCAAGGCTTTGAGCACGAAACTTGAATTCGTATACATAATGGAGAACAATCGTAATAACTCTGGCACTATGGGACCAATCTACTTCGGATAACTTTTGTTTTGCAGGTAGAACATCAGTGCATGCAACCATGTAAAATTTGGATGCCCAAACCAGGGGGAGTTACGGGCAGGGGCTGCATTCCCCGAATTTCAATGAGAAAATAAAAATGTGGAGTTTGCCCCCTCGTCTCCAGCTTCTTTGGGGAGAAAACCCAAACTTTTGCTTTTTTTTTCAAAGAATGGACCTTTTGCAACATAATGAAACTTATTTCATGTTCCTAGCTGCCATACAAAGTGAAATAAGTCTCAATATGTGGAACAATGCAATGACTAAAATAATATGTTGGGTTACAATATTTGGCATCTTGATCAACATCTTATCCCATGCTCTCACATTCATTGTCCATATCATATAACAGCTCATCATCTCCCTAACGCACAATCATTTTCTTCCACACATATTTCCACAGAGGCGAGTCAACAGGGAAGAAATAGATTCACAGTAGCTACACAAGATGAAAGTGCAAACGAAAAAATCAGCACATATCACAAAAAAATTACACAACACAAGTTCAACACAGCCCAGGGAGCACACAATGAGAAAAGCACAAAACACTGTCTTTCACAGTCACTGCTCAGAACGATTATGGTGAGGCCTTTCCTAACAGAGGAGAGGAGGGATGGGAGCCTTTGCAATCGTTTGTATAGTCTATACTTCTGGATAGAATCATGCTTCTGGCCTCTGGCTATCGCCGAGAAAGGGGAGGGGGGGAGGAATTTTGAAATTTTTGTAAACACGATTGCAAAACATGTTCCCGAAGGAACTGTCAGTGTTTCAACCTCAATATACAAATATAAGTGTTGCAAACCCTCGATAATTGTATCTAAACCTGTTTGTTGCACATCTGCAACAGCAGCGACAACATATTTTTTTGTTGCATACCTGCAATGGCAGCGGACTAAGGGATATTATAAATATTAGGTCTAGTCCAGACTTGCCTTACTGTGCATAAAGTGGAATTAAAATGCACACTCAATTCCACAATAAAACCTCTTTCACTACTAATCAGCTAAGAATGCACAAAAACAAAATGTACTCTTCATCTTCACTCACCTCAGGTTGGTTTAAATATTGCAACAACACCAGCAGTGCTGGTAAATCGGTATTATCATACGTTATGACACAACTAGTTGTACATAAGAGAGACGCAGTAGCCTCACTACCTAATCCCATAATAAACCCATTACTGTGTCCCATATCTTCCATCAAATACATTCTGTCAGACACCACTTCCAACCTAGAGAGAGAGAAAAAAGAGGAGAATAAATTACACTTGTAACAATTAAGGTTTGGTTTAATGATTTTCTTTTTTATTATTAGAGCTGAGCCAATAGACTTTCCCCATGGCACAGTGGTAGCATTGTCACCTTGTAATCAAGGTCCTGGGTTCGATTCCCAGTGGAAGCATATAGTGGTTCAGATCTCAGTTTAAACTGTAGGTCCAGTATCGATTAGCCTCAGTGGATTTAAAACTTCAAATCGATCAAGAGCTGAGCCAATACTGATGCCAGTGGTTTGAATTTTGGAATGTATCAGTTGGAATTTAAATCATAATAATCACAGATTTTATGCCATTTTTTTCTTTTGCAAAAAAAAAAAAAAAAAAAAAAAAAAGTCAGTTGTGACCATTATGTGAAGCTGATTGTTTTTAAGGGACCGATATCAGATGTATTTAAAAATCATTTATTTATCATATATCAGGAATCATCTCCATATTTAAATCCTCTACACATTGTTCCGAAACAAGGTGGTTTATGAAGACCAATAGTCTATTTTGGAAATCTAAATAAGCATGTCATAAGTTCTCAAGTTAGAGTTGAACCAATTCATTGAATGTTACAATCGTTTTTGGGATCAAGTCATTTCCCTTCTATTGATTTATCGTGTGGCTATTTCCAAATTCAATTAACTCCAGAATCATATCTATACAGGGTGATTCAAACGAAAACCACAGACACCTCCCATGAAATAGAGACGAAAGTGCCCCTTCAACTTTGTAATTATGCGATCATTACTGGATATTTTTTTATGTTATAAATTGTGTATATCTATGTATTCATGTACGTTTGGGTTCTTGGCCGTTGGGGAGCGGTAAGTTTCCAGTAACGGTTTAGGTCATTAGTGGGGCCTATAAATAGGAAGGGCAGGGGAGCAGTCGGCCTCAGATGTTTTTCTCTGAGGGGAGAGGCTGGGCGAGCTTTCTTTCCTTACCATGTGAACTAATGGGGATGTTAACTTTCTTTTAATACACAGACTTGCTCTTTTCACATTATTCCAATAGTTTATTTCGTGTGGGAAACCAGGTACACAACACACATACCTTCAGCCACCTTTTTTGGTACTGAGGGTTATATATTTTTTTTTACTCGTGGAGCCAGTGGCTACGCAAGTCTACACACTCTCTTCGGGAAAGGGGGGACAGGGTACACCGGAATGTAATTTTGTGAATAACTGCCAAGAATTAACTTCTGTAAATATAATATGAATAATTATAGCTTAACGCCCATTTCCTTTTAGATATATATAGGTTTTATAAATATCTAAAAGGAAATGGGCGTTAAGCTATAATTTGAAGAAGTACGTGTCTATTGCCTAAACTAGCATCCACAGAACTTCAGGTACTGCAAGTTTTGAACCTCGGGACAAGGATTAAAAAATGTATGGTTGTGTATATTGTGTATGCTGCTGAGAATCAGCTTAAAAGCACAAAATATACCGCTACATACTGGGAGCTCAGTCAGGGATATTTTTTTGTGAGAAGTACTGAAGGCATATGTTATTGCGAAGTGGAAAGAAAGTAACAGAAGACAAAATGGCAATTGAAATAGACAGGGCAAGTTGCTAGCAATGCAAACTTGGAAGGAAGGCCTGAGGAAGATATTGTTGGGGAACTTGAGAGGCTTTCTCTAAACCTTACGCAAGGAACTTCGGCAAGGATGGGCGAGGAGAAAATGAGCAAAATCTTGGACAAAAGAAACATTTGCATTTTATCAGGAAATCATGGAAATTGGAGATACTTTTCTCTTAGATAGAATCTTGCCGCTTTCATTGAAGGAAATCGCTGCAGATTGGTTCAGATTTTCGAGACCATTCGGCACTTTGAGGGAATTTGAGAAGGCGTTTTTGGAAGAATTCTTTAGTGTCGATTATGATTCGGAAATAGCAAGGATCATTCAGAACAATTACCAGTCACCAGACCAGTCTCTTCTTGCATTTATTCGACACACCAGGAAGCTTTTTGCAATGAAGGAGAAACGGGGGACAGAAGACGAGATTATCCAGCATATTTTGAAATTTTCCCATACTAAATTCAGAACACACCTGTACAACAGAACATTCGCAACAATCAAAGATTTGGAAACCCATTCTATGGACATTCAAAAGAGATTGTATTCAGTTCTCTACTATTGCCCGGAACTGAGGGACAACAGTTCACCGCATCTGTCTGCCGTGCCAACTTCAGGACAATTAGCAGCCGCGGGGGCAACAAACCCCTACAGCAGCGTCAGGGTGAGGACAGAAGTATCAATGAGCGCCATAAATCCTGGACTGGTCAACCGACTAAGCTTTTCCGGGAATCTTGGGACCCCGTCGAGAGCAGAAGAACCAACAAAGAGAAGGGGGATCCGTTGTTTTCAGTGTGGCGGTCCTGACCACAAAGCAGGCATGTGTACTGATCCAAAAAACTAGTTAGGCCCGAACAGAGCGACACCGCCATCATAGCAGGCGCTGCAGGGAAGAAAAACAAAGGGGGGAGTAGGAAGATACGCAACTGCAGGAATTTCACTTCTGGCAACAAAGAGCCGTTAGTCCCCTGTAAAATCAATGGAAATGACTTCTTCCTATTCGTAGACACAGGAGCCTCTGTGAGTACTGTAAATTTGAGATCGCAAAATAACTGGAAAAACAAGGAAATAAGATTAACAATAAACGTATTAATATTTAAACGTATTAATATTTCTTTGGCAGTAGGCTCTGTACAAGTTTGAGATCGCAAAAGAACTGGAAAAACAAGGAAATAAGATTAACAATAAACGTATTAATATTTATTTGGCAGTAGGCTCTGTACAATCATGTGGGGAAATGTATCTTACTGTACATTTGAATGGGATGAAACTTAGGCATAAATTCGTCGTTTTGCGCGATTGTTTCAAGGGATTCATCGCAGGTCGTGGGTTCATAAGGCAAGCCAGATTATCTCTACACTTGAAAGAGGGAGGCTACAGCTTTGCAGACAGTGACGTCATCTATTTGTTTTCTGCGGAGAAGAGGGAAGCAGGGAAGAGTCTTCCGATTCTGCAGGGGGTAATGTCGACTGTGGAGGCTGAAGCTGGGGCAACCGCGACGATGGGAAAAAGTGAAACATCTGATGCAACAACCGCGATGATGGGATATTGCCAAACACGTCCCGAAATAGGAGAAATGATTGAGCGTGCAGAATGTTCACCAGAAGTAAAAAAGAAATTAGCAGATAGTTTAAAGATCTACAGTAACGTCTTTTCTGAAAAACCTGGTGTTACACACATCTAACAGCACAAAATAGAACTAACCGATAGGACACCATTCTATTCTAAGCTTCGTATTTTGACTCCAGAAAAGCAGGAAATAATGGATAACTGTATCAATGATCGGTTAGCTGGGGGTTTTATTGAGCCCTGCAAATCTAATTACATTAATTCACCGTTGTTAATCAAGAAAGGGGATAAAAACAAGGTGATTCTGGATCCTCGAAAGACAAACGCAGTAACAAAGAAATCTAGGAATGAAGTACCAGATATGTTTGAATCTTTGAGTATATTAGGCAAGGCTAGATATTTCTGTAAATTAGATTTGGTAAACGCTTTTGGCCAGCTTTTATTGGAAGAAAACTCATGCCAATACACGGGTTTCAACACTTCACGTGGAATCTTTCGCTCTTTGAAATGTCCCTATGGATTGAGCATGATTCCTAACACACTGGCGAAAATGATGAATATTGTCCTTGGAGAGCTGCAGGGTGTCTCATGCATTGCATTTTACGATGACATTTTGGTTAATAGAGAAACTGAGGAAGAATTGTTGCTCGCACTGAAAGAGGTTTTGGAGAGAATGCACGAGGCGAACTTAACACTATCACCATCGAAATCTCAACTTTTCACTTCAGAAGTGGATTACCTGGGTTTCAGAATTTCTCAAAAGCAATTACCCATCCAAGATTGAGTATTTGGACCAGATAAGGGCTCCGAAGAATGTGAAGCAACTCCAGAGCATCTAAGGATTCTTCGGATTTCTGAAAGGTCACATTACCCACATGTCAGAGTTGACGAGTCCTCTCACTGACATGTTACGCAAGGGAGTTCGTTTTCGGTGGACGGATGTTCACGAAGAGTGCCTGACCAAACTGAAGGAAGCTGTAAAGAATAACGTTTTTCTGTACATTCCCGTACTGAATGAGCTGTTTGACATCTACAGCGATGCGAGCGATAACTGGGCCGGTTTCTTACTAGGACAAAGGAACCAAGGAGGGAAACTGCATGTTGTATCCTTTGGAAGTAAAAAGTTCTCACAGGCCCAGAAGAACTACAACACAACGCACAAAGAATTCCTCGCTTTGCTCCTTGCAGTCGAGACTTTCGACAAGTACATCTGCCACTCTCCAGCAGTGGAAGTTTTTACGGACCACAGTGCATTGATTAATATCTTCAGTACTGAAAACAAGAGCGCAAAGATGTCAAGATGGACCGCTCGTTTCTCACGCTACCCTCTGCTCATCAAATATGTGAAAGGAGAGCTAAATCCGGTAGACTTTCTATCGAGAAATGAAGTATGCAACACTCATCCATCTGAGTACGACGGGTTGCCCACAGCGCAGGAAATATTCCCCCTGGAAGATGAAAATGATGAAGGTTACGTAAAATTCGAGATGGAAGACGGAGTTGTAATCGATTCATCAGATATTGCACAGAAACCAGTTGCTGACCTCAGTGCTTTGTGCACTATACAAAGCGCGAAGCAAATAAAGAAGAAACGATGAGAAAATTTGCTTCGGGGGATCAAACTACCCAAGGTTCGTCTATCTAAAAGTGAAAAGATGCAGGGCTTTTCATTGTTGCCTTACTCCGTGGCTGAGGGGAATGAAGACCATGAACCAGTGGATCCGAACAGGCTTCTGGACACCACTTCAATCATTTCCGAGCAAATGAAAGATACATTTCTTGAAGACATAGCGAAGGCTGTTAGAAACGAGGAGGTGGAAGGAACGAAGAAATCTTCGTATTTCAACGATGATGGAATCCTTAGGAGAAATTTGCCTGCAGAAAAGTACAAAGAGAAAGGAACGGGGAAAATATGGGCACCTGCATATCTATGTTCGCAAATTCTCGTGTCGTTGCATGATAATGCATTCGTTTGTCATCCTGGGAGATTGAAAACGTTAGCGAAGGTTAGGGAACAATACACTTGGATAGGCCTAACTAAAGACGTTATCCAGTATTGTAAGTCGTGCCATGCTGCCTATTAAAAGATGACAGGAATAAGAAGCAAGATTTCATGTCAAGTAAGGAGGAAACAAAATTCAGGATGGAAGACGCCAAGAAGAAGGCTTGTGATAGGAAACGCCGCAAATGTAAGTTTCAGGTGGGGGATAAAGCTTGGCTTAAGGAAAATCCTATTTCTGATAAGGCCCGCAGATTAACTTCGGCAAATACTTTCAAAATGAAACACAGGGAGGACGGAAGAATATTGAGACCCAACAGTGACCAGTTAAAGCCATATTCTTCACCACCTGACTTTGCAAGGAAAGTAGCCGAATCCAATTCAGCAAAGAGAGCGCACGTAAATTCGGCAGGAGGAGCAAGACGAAGATATATCCCAGATGCGTTACAAGCTGAGAAACAGATTCTAGTCTAATTTCAAAGGGGGATTTTTTGTAAATATTGTACATAGGGATTTATCTATCTTTTCTTTATTCTATCTTTCACTTATTTTCTCTATCCCATACCTCATACAGAACTCATACAAAAGTGTCGTTCCGCAGTCAATTTCATCGTGAAAGTAACGCAAAGTTAGTGTGTATTCTTTTACAGTATAATTTCGTCGAGAAGTCTCAGTTCAGTGGCAAGTGAATGCAGTTCTAGCGCCGGGCATAGCAGTGACATCTTTGGATGTAAAGCCAGATCGATCCATTCATTTGGAAACCGGTCGAAGCGGTGACTTCCAATCTCGGCAGGAGCGCAGAGCAGTGGTGTTGCCGGGAGTCGAACCAGCAGCCTTGATGACTTGGATGGATTTCCAGGAGATTGTCTCTCATTGGTCCAGGAGGAAGGATGGAAGAGATGCTGAGTGGGTAAGAATTGACGTGGGTTAACCAGCTCCAGTGCTGAGGGAAGAACGCGGATCTCGAAGTACACTTGTGTACAAAATTAGAGTGAACATTGATTGTCAGTGTCGTGTGATGTAATGAAAGTGTGTTTGTAGTGAACAGAAACTGCGGACAAGTGCTTTGTGTATATTATTATTATTTTTCTAGGTTACAGAACTGTGATTTTTCTCTCTTCAGGAAGGGGGGACTATGTAATGATGCGATCATTACTGGATATTTTTTTATGTTATAAATTGTGTATGTCTATGTATTCCTGTACGTTTGGGTTCTTGGCCTTTGGGAAGCGGTAAGTTTCCAGTAACGGTTTAGGTCATTAGTGGGGCCTATAAATAGGAAGGACAGGGGAGCAGTCGGCCTCAGATGTTTGGCAGAGAGAGGCTGGGCAAGCTTTCTTTCCTTACTATGTGAACTAACGGGGATGTTAACTTTCTTTTAATACACAGACTTGCTCTTTTCACATTATTCCAATAGTTTATTTCGTGTGGGAAACCAGGTACACAACACACATACCTTCAGCCACCTATTTTGGTACTGAGGGTTATATTTTCTTTTTACTCATGGAGCCAGTGGCTACGCAAGTCTACACACTCTCTTCGGGAAGGGGTAACAGGGTACACCGGAATGTAATTTTTTGAATATCTGCCAAAAATTATCTTCTGTAAATATAATATGAATAAACCTATATATATCTAAAAGGAAAGGGGCGTTAAGCTATAATTTGAAGAAGTACGTGTCTATTGCCTAAACTAGCATGCACAGAACTTCAGGTACTGCAAGTTTTGAATCTCGGGACAAGGATTCAAAACTGTATGGTTGTGTATATTGTGTATGTAGCTGAGAATCAGCTTAAAAGCACAAAATATACCGCTACAACTTTGCCGAGAGATGCCTCCCTGAGGAGCTAGACAACGTCGAAAACGTGTGAAAATAAACTTCACACCGCTGTACAGCCAGTAGCAGTGAAGATAGAAATGCGGAACAAAAGAAGTCAAAAGGAACACCAAAGTCGCCCATCCAAAAAACACCAGGCGGCAGCTGCGCAATGCATGCGCATGGGGTTCCACAAAGGAAATAGGAGTGTCCAGCAAGACAAGTGTAGGGAAAGGTTAGAGATCGACAACGGTAGGGACAAAAGAAGCAATGAAGCATGAAGTAACAATTGCACAGCGGGAAACAAACACCATGACTGAAGCAGTGCAGTCAAGAAAAGTAGTGCGGGGTTGCAGAACCACTGGAGGATCTGACGTAGGACGAAGAAACACACCGAGAATGCAAGCAAAGTGGTCCGTGACACTGGACAGCCAACAGACGCGTACATGGTTCGGGGCAGAAATGGCGGTGCAGTGCATGGGGACTCCCCAAACACAGTGGGGAGACACCGCAGCAAGAACAAAGCATGGTGCAACAAAAGAGAAAGAGGACCAGATGGGGGAATGTTACCTGCCAAGGAGACAACAAATGCAGGACGAGGGATTCCCCGTAGCAGCACCGAAGGGATGTCACACAGAGGTCGTGCGCTAGCAGGACAAACACAGGAACTACGGGCACAGGAGGTTATTGCCAATGAAAGGTGCACGTACAGATAGGACCACGTACCCCGTACAGACGGTTGTTACAAACAGCGTGATGGGGCCCAATCAGCCTCTTAGAAATGAAGCCGGAGGCACATCGCTGGCTGGGAGTGGGCCAAAGGCTGCTGGAGAGTCGTACGGACCACACCACTCCGAACGGTGGACGAGGTCAGAAAGTGTCCACCCCGATCACCAGATCCACCATCCCCAGACCTGATGCAGCTGCTTGCTTCTGAGCCCAACCCCAGCCGAACAACTCAAATTCATTTTCGGCCACAGCCTTCCACTCTGAAACGAACCGTGGCCTCACACCAGCGCAGCTGCACACTGCCTCGTGGGTATGAGACTGGGCCGAGCAAGGCTGGACAGAAACTGCGTGGGACAGCCATGGAATGAAGCTACATGGGGGTATGCACGTATGTACAACTGCTGGGTCACCCCACATTGGTGTACACAAACCCCACACTTGCTCCCAGTCGGCTCGAGCAAGACTGACAAAGTACATGTGAGTGAATGGTGCAAGAATGAAGGACGTTCCACGATGACAAGCCCCCAGAGTACACGGGAACGTCAGCTGATTGTAGCACAGTATTGTGCGGACGTGTGGGTTGCAGGCATCTGTTCTGCATACACAGTGCCAGATTGGAAGTGCAGCGTCAGGGAGCGTGTCAGTGAAAGAGCCGGTGCGTTATGGTGGTGGTGTGCTTGATGTACGACAGTTGAGTACGTTGTTTCAAAGCCGTTGTGACCAGTGTGTGTGCATGTGCCACCTGTGCACTGGAATACAGTATTCCATAATTGGCACTGTCCTCACCGTACCATGGAACGCTACACATTTGTAGAACTGAGGGACATTCATTTTATCTACGGCCTTGCAGATGGCAATGGTCGAGCAGCTGCACGCCTGTATCGCGAACGGTATCTGGACCAGGTGACACCCCGACAGCAGGTTGTTTTCCAACGTGCACCATACCCTTGGTGAATCAGGTGTGTTACGTCCAGGGCATCATGTCTGGCACCCAAGACATGTGTGCACCGCAGCGGTAGAGAAGGACGTACTTGCTCTCGTGGATGACACACTGTCCACTAGCACACGTAGCATTATACGTGCAGTGGAAGTATCACAGTTGACAGTGTGGCATGTCCTTCATGATCTGCTGTATCCCTATCACCCACAGCGAGTCCACACGTTGCTAGCTGGGGATTACCCACGACATGTGGAATTCTGTCAACGACTGTAGCAGTTTTGTACCGACGATCCCCGTTTTGTGCGCCATGTGCTTTTCACGGACGAGGCATCATTTACCCGTGAGGGCATCTTCAATTGCCGAAACCGCCATGTGTGGGATTATGAAAATCCACATGCAGAAGTCGAGGTGCACCATCAGAGCCAGTTTGCACTGAATATCTGCTCAGGTATCATCGATGAACAGATTATCGGTCCATACCTGCTGCCACCACGTTTAAATGGCCGCCTCTATCGCATCTTTCTTGCATCAGTCCTTCCAGAGCTGCTAGAGCGCCTGCACATTTTGATGGCACAGTGCGAACCCTTTTGCACCATACCTACCCACAGCACTGGATCGGCAGAGCAGGCCCCGTCCCTTGGCCTGCCTGTTTGCCTGACCTCTCATCTACGAGACCCCGGTGCCTGACCAGGAAACATTGGTAGCGCGGATACTTGCAGCATCGGCCGAGGTATGTACCATGCCAGGGATTTTTGACACTGTTTGCCAGAATTTCCTGCAACGCTGCAATGCCTGCATTGAATGTGGTGGTCGTCAATTTGAGCAACTTTTGTAACAACGTCAGTCAGGGGTACGACTACGTACTATGTACTATTCCTATCTGTAAGTGCACCTTTGCGTGGCAATAAACCTCCTGTGTCCATACTTGCTATGTTTGTCCTGCTGGCACACGACCTCTGTGTGACATCCCCTCGGTGCTACTATGGGGAATCCCTCATCCTGAATTTGTTCTCTCCTTGGCAGATAACATTCCCCCATCTGGTCCTCTTTCTCTTTTGTTGCACCGTGCTTTGTTCTTGCTGCGGTGTCTCCCCACTGTGTTTGGGGAGTCCCCATGCACTGCACCGCCATTTCTGCCCCGAACCATGTACGCGTCTGTTGGCTGTCCAGTGTCACGGACCACTTTGCTTGCATTCTCGGTGTGTTTCTTCGTCCTACGTCAGATCCTCCAGTGGTTCTGCAACCCCGCACTACTTTTCTTGACTGCACTGCTTCAGTCATGGTGTTTGTTTCCCGCTTTGCAATTGTTACTTCATGCTTCATTGCTTCTTTTGTCCCTACCGTTGTCGATCTCCACCCTTTCCCTTCACTTGTCTTGCTGGACACTCCTATTTCCTTTGTGGAACCCCATGCACATGCGTTGCGCAGCTGCCGCCTGGTGTTTTTCAGATGGGCGACTTTGGTGTTCCTTTTGACTTCTTTTGTTCCGCATTTCTATCTTCACTGCTACTGGCTGTACAGCGGTGTGAAGTTTATTTTCACACGTTTTCGACGTTGTCTAGCTCCTCACGGAGGCATCTCTCAGCAAAGTGGAAGGGGCACTTTCGTCTATTTCATGGGAGGTATATGTGGTTTTCGTTTGTACCCTACCTTTAGAATCACCCTGTATACAGCTTTTTCATATCATGGTAGACAGTATCCATTTCGATATCTTCCCTTGGCATACGATCTGCTGTCAGTTTTTCGAGCGCATGGATTACTGCAACATCCCAGCGCATGTGCAGAATTAGGTGGTCATGTTTGGTTCATGTCACCCCAAATGGTTGGTTACTGCATTCAGTGCTTGATGTGCAGCGAGTGTAGAATGATGGCTGGTGTAATCTCTGCTCCTGACAAATGTGAGGTTAGCGGTGTGATCACTTTTCTTCAGGCCGATGGTGAAATTCATCGCAGAATGAGTGCTGTGCACGGAGAGAAGTTCATGAGTGAAGGTTGAGTGAGGGAATGATGGTGCCGGAAGTTTCGAGATGGATGAACTGATGTGCACAATGAAGGTGGCCAGGGAAGATAGTCAATCATAACAGATGACATTGTGAAATGTGTGGACAGAGTGACTCTTGAGCACCGTTGCTTCATATCGGACTTGGTCTTCTGAATTTCCGGAAATCAGGCAAACAACAATTTACGAAATTGTGACTGTAAAGCTGGATTATCACAATTTTTGTGCAATGTGGGTACCAAAGGATCTCACTGGGGACCACAAAAAGCAGGGCATGGGGTCAGCATTGCAGTTTCTGGAACGCTATCAAACAAATGGTCACGCTTTTCTGTTCAAGATTCTGACAAGTCATGAAACGTTGGTCCACTTTGAAAATTTGAATTTGAATTTGAATTTTATTTTTCTTCCGTTGACCCTTGTTTAAAAGGGCATGGAAAACGTCAAGATACATAATGAAATAATAATTAGTTAAGTACATCATAACAAAAAAGAAGAAACATTGCGTAGTACATTACATCACTACACCAAAGTAAAAATGAAAAAATACACTTCATTACACTACAATAAAAATAAAAAAACACATTATCATTGTTGCATGATTGAAATAAGAATACAATTAAAATACACCTTTTTTAGTACATTGGCCTTGTATTGTCTTGTTCCATGAATTCTCCGATACTGTAGAAACCAAAGAACAGTCGAAACAATGGATGCATACAAACTCTCCAAACAAACCCAAGAAGGTGCTATGATATTATAATCCTGTGTAAATATATTTACTATATTATTTCACTGTACACAAATATCATGTGCATGCATTATATATTAAAAAGCTGAATATTGGACACAGCGGTTTTTCTGTTTCCCTTCCCCTAGCAGTTAGTTTGGCAACAGCGCAACAACACTGACTGTGTATTGGATGAACTCATGTTCCTTCTAAAAGCGTACACCGTATAAAAACCATGGACAAAGCAGTGGAGTATAAAATAATACACAAATTCATGGACTTGTTACTTGTACAGTGAAACCCCGAATGATTTTCGGCTTAATACGTTCAGCTATCCAGGTCCTGGCAAAAGGCTATGTTAAATAATAGGATGTTCGCCTCAATCTTATGTTCACTCTAACTCTAGTTTCCCATTTTATAAGTTTTCCAAGCAGTGCCGATATCGTAAAATTTGCTAGAAAGCTGGTCTGTTGGCCACGCAACTCCTCCCACAATATAAATACAATTTTACTTATGTTTTTTGCGAGTATAATATAAGAAACAGAGGGCAGATAAAAAGAAGTTAAATAACGTTAAAAAATGGGTAAACGATAATTACATTCATATAATTAGATCTGATAAAGAAAACAAGGTAGTACTGATGAACAAAGAGATTATAAAAAGAAATTAGAAGATTGCTTCTGTAGTAATGAGAGAAATAAAGAAGGGAATTGAGACTAGTATCACGTTGTCAAGGAGTGAAAGGAGTGTTGATCGAAGGGTGCAAGAAGGGGGAAATTCCTATTGCATTCGGAATTAAATTCAATTCAATTGAAAAAAAAGAAGGCACATTATACTCACAAAAAACATAAGTAAAATTGTAATTTATATTTTTAATCTTGTGAGTAATTCCTACATAGTAAATATGAACTCCTCCCACACTTTCCTTTCTTTCGCAGATGTTTCATTCACCATGCAACATTGAACTTCCAGATATTAAGCTTTTCATGTGAGAGTAAGGAGGGAAGAAGCATGGTTCTATGTGTGAGGGGGGAAGGGAGCACACAACTTCCATTTGTCCTACCTCTCTTGATGGACAGGAAAGGGAAAATGGGGACTTCTTGCAATGGCTGATCCTTCTCCCTCAGCATCAAATAACAAGCATACTGTTGCCAAACCGATTCTTGCTAAGTGCTACTTCTAAAATGCATATTTAAGGATTTTTAACTAAAAATGCATATTTCATATGCAGGTGCATATTTCTACGAAAATAATTTGATGTTGTGCATATTTTTGTACCCACAACCAACGCCGAGCATACACTGTATTTATTTTTCTTCTCCTCGCTTCTCTTCTCTTTTCTTTATCTTTTTCTGTCTTTCTTCTTTCAACAACTTCAAACAAGCATCAAAATTGTAGAATATGTTAAAGAAGCCCTCGCCCAGGTTGAAGATACTATGTATGTACAGAAATTGGATGCAGTATTGAAAAAGAACAGTGGGTATGCAACAATGGTGAAGTTTACAAAATTCTGCATACAAATGGACAACATGTGGATGATCTGGAACTTGATGTGTCCAACTTTGTTACCCTAAAATACAATCCACTTGTATCTTGCACCTGCAAAGTGGAACGTCTGTTTTCTGAATATAAGATTATTCTAGCTGAAAACAAAAGGAGTTTCAAGTTCGAAAATTTGAGATGATATGTTATCAAATGCAATCATGATCTTGATCTGTAAACTATTGTGTTTCATTTAACGCAGAACCATATTAATAGAAAACATGTGTATCGAATGAGCATTCAATCTTTCATAGTTTGTAATATACAGCATTTATAAATTAAACGGATTTCTGAAGTGCATATTTTACACTTTTTTAGTGCATATTTTGCATCTTTTTAGTGCATAACTATCCGAACCCTAGTTATCAGAATGAAACTGAAAACACACAAGCTAAAGCGATTATTTTTTTTGTGGGCAGATGGACAATGTTTTACACAATGGTTTACTCACTGACTGACAAAATTTCTTGCCAAATCAATTTTGGGGAGGACGAGGGGCAACGTTCACACACATGTATTCTTCTGAGTGGGGTCAGAGAACATTTTTTCCTATGCAGATTATCTGACTCGTGTGTTCTACAGCGTCGGGGCCAGGAAAAAGGAGTGGATAAACAAGGGGTGCGGCAATATTTTCTGGGAGCAGTCAAGTTTAGTGCACATCTGAATACCATTAAATGCTTGCTTATTTGGGCCAGAAGAGCATATATTTATTTACTTCTTTCTCATTTGCTGGGGAGCTGAAGTGGTATAGTCGGTAGGGCATCTTGATTAACACGATGGAGACCCAGGTTAGATTCCGGGGATAGGTGATCTAAGTTGCCGCATAAAGCAGCTTTGGAGCTCACCCACCCTCAAATAAATGGGTACCTTGGGGGGGGGGGGGGATAAAGGCTGCCCAAGCATGCTGCTGGTTACTTCAACTACAAATTGGAAAAAATGTAAGGATGTGTGTGGGGGGACATTTGTCACGGCATGTGCAAAGTGCACGGGGAACTTTACCTTCAGCTTTATATCATTTGCTGGGGGTGGGGGTTGACCTCCCCATATTCCCTGTGGTATCATCACTAGTCATTTACCTCGATTTTCTTGCTCGTGCCCCCTTGAACGAGACATCTTGACCAATTAACATAATGCTGAAAATCAATGGTTCCTTCTACTTTCATGTGAGGTCTAATATTAAGCAGTCACTCCTGGATTCTTACATTCAACGAGCATAACATACAATTTTCAAAAGTCAACCATCCCCCTCCCCCCTACAGATGCATTGATCACCATACCAATGGTGCATATTGAATTGGCTATGCAATAATTGCATGATTCGGCCCCTTTCTCTCTTTTTGCAATGCCCTTATCTGGGAAGGAAAACTGCTCCTAGGTCCTTTTAGAAGCAAGGAAGAGCGTAAAGCAGTGGTCCTCCCCTCTTTCTTCAACTTGGTTGATTTTATTTTATTTTAAAATTTTGGGTGCGTCAGCACTTAGGCTATTTTGCACCCGTCACATTATATGGGGTCCATCCCATTATCTTTACAAAGAACAACTCTATCGTTGCATAAGTAAAATCTTAAAGCTTAAAATGTTCTGACTTTCGTTAAAAGCTGATGCCGTAAAGGGGCACTCAGCACACACAAGGACAAAAAACAGGACAACACACACAAAATTATACTGCCCAGAGTGCCAGTCGCCAGAGCCTCGTTCGTCTGCAAAACGCAGTCCAGGGTGTACTAATGTGGAAGTGAGGTTGACAGTTGGGTGTACTACGTGGAAAATCACCCCTTACACCCCTCTTCAACTTGGGCAGGGTCTGATAAAAAAGTCTTTTGGCACTGAAGATCTTCAGAGGACCTAGAGCTCAACCACATGTTAGTCTCCAACTCCTCTCCCTCCCTGGTGGGTGCCATTGTTTAGTCTCCTGGCTACAGAGCAATGATTCACCCATCAGGATGGATGTTTGATTAGGTAACACCAGCACCAGACACAAGATTAGGAAACAAAGAGCACCAGACACAAAGTGAGGAGTTAAAAGAAAGCTAATTTTTTCTTGAGAGAAGTGCAGGAAGGAAATGCACACGATGCTAGGAATAATAGATGCTAATCGTTGATTTTCTTTGGAATCATCAATGTGCTGAAAATAAATCCTGCAATATTAAAACTTGATGGGGAGAGAAAAAAAGGCATTGTTATCCAAACAGGTTATTTACGGAGAAACTATTGGTGGAAAGGGTGTTTGCCCTTGCAAGACTGCAAAATCCAAGAATAATTTGTCCATTAATATCGACACATAATAATCAGTGCCTTTTCCAAGGTGGGAGGGGTTGATGGGGGACCCCCTCCACTTGGACCAATATTCCGAAAAAGAACTTAAAAAGGCAGGAAAAGATGGCAAATGAGGGCAGACTACTAAAAAAAAAGTATACGTAACCCCCCTACCTTTCAAAAATTCTGAGCATGTCACTGATAACTTACCCCCAAATGTGATGTCTAAAAATGGGCAAGTTTGACAAAGCTTGTTATGAGTTCACTTTATGCTGTTGGGCTGATAGGGACTGAATACATATGCAACTTAAAGTGGGATCTGAATGATCTGTGAACTGAATCCACGACACTTTCTTTACAGTATATA
Organism: Lepisma saccharinum; assembly: GCF_977018435.1. Lineage (NCBI taxonomy): Eukaryota > Metazoa > Arthropoda > Insecta > Zygentoma > Lepismatidae > Lepisma > Lepisma saccharinum. The sequence goes on from NC_139229.1 coordinate 138,909,080, forward strand.
AAGATGCCTGACGTCCAGCTCTAAATGATCACCCCTCCAATTTTTCTTTGCAATATTATGTTATTTAAAAAAAAATCGAAGGAGAGAGATTGTTGCGCTGATTTCATATTGTGAAATGTAAAATCACTTCTTGTATATTTTGTTGCTTAGCAACCAGTTGTTGAAAACAATTGAATAGAGATAACACAAACATTTTGTGTGTAGTTCGGAACACAGTAAATCAAACATAAGTTATGTATTTATTTAGTGCAAATAATAGTTATATATACTACAGAACCTTATAATAACCTGTCTAAATATTGATATTTTCCTGTCATAACACAGTTTCCGACAATAGCTAAGAATGTAAGTGAAACGTTTTATTTTTTAACTCTGTCGTCTTGTATTGTCTTGTCTTGTTGCTGCTGGTTTATTTTATTTTCTCTTTTAGTTTCAGTATAAAATGTCTTTGAGTACTGTATCTGAAACTTACAAGTAAATAAATAAATAAATTCTACTTGAAAACAACCAACTAATGATGATTAGATTGTACCTTCGACAAAAATGTTGTACAAAGAAACGAACTGTGGCTGATACTACAAGAGACGAGTGTGCATAAGGTACACACATCTACTACAATTACAACAAGTAGGTTTTCTTACAGCAGATAATTTTTGGAAAAAGGGAGATAAACACCAAAATTAAACTACAAGTGTATAAGTCAGTAGTGGAACCAATTCTACTATAAGCTGGCCAGTAAGAGGAAAATAAGTAACACAAATAACGACAGTAGAGATGAAATGCTTCCGTAGAATAGTTGGTAAAATAAGAAGAGATAGAGTATGTAATGAAAGAATCAGAAGAATTAAATCAGAAGCCAATAGAAGAAAAACTGACACAAAGACAATTAAACTGGTTCGGACATGTGGTAAGAATGGATGAAGATAGACAAGCAAAACAATTTTTGTAAGAACAGGGGGAAGGAGAACAAGAGGTAAACCCCGGAAGACATTTGAAATAGGAATGCAAGAAATAGGACAAAAGAAAGTAAAAGGAATAAGATAATTGAAGAGGATGGCAAAGGAATGGGAGAGATGGAAGGAGTGAATAGAGGGCAACCCTGACACTATGAGGCAAAAGCAGAAAGAGGAAGAAGAAGAAGGCTTACTTGCATGAAGTTAGCACCAACAACTAAACAAATACAACAAAATCTTAAAAAAAACACTAACGTCTTTTCCTCTGTTTCCACACCGTATGGTAGAAAATTTTTCCATGGTTCAACTGGATTTCCAAACTCGGCCAACTCTTTCACATTTGAACCAATATACACTGCCATGTTTCTTGGAGAAGTCAGAGATTTCCGGACTTCCTCTAGATAAGACACAACTTCCGACCCCACTTCATCTATATTTGCAACAACATTTGGCAGGAACTTTTGCTGCTTCATTATACTTGATGCATGATGATTATTATCTGAAAAAATAAAGACATTCTTCAAACCACCTCCTTATCATCTAAGTGCACACTTTGAAAGTTACATGACAAGCTGCACATGTTGCTTGTCCTTCATGTTCATTATATCAACTACATTGGGTCACCTCTGTCTGTTGGTGGTGTGTGCTCACTGAATGATTTCTTTACAGATTGCAGGGGGAAGTGCCTATTCTAGTGTGTGTAGTTTGTGATCGCACCACTTGTCACTTCGGCCTGGAAGCTCCTTTGGACAAAAAGTTCCTTTTGTGATAATTTTGTGAGAGTGCGTACCCATAAGTAATAGGATTTCTAAATGTGGATAGAGCAATGCAATAGACCTGGGTTCGATCCCTGGTGGGGGAGAACCAGGAGGATTTCTTCCACATGTCCAAGTGGCTCTGGCACTTACCCAGCATTGTATAAAGTGGGTACCTGGAGAAAACTTCGGATTGAGGGAGAGGGAGAGTAAAGGCAGCCAGAGACTTGGTGCTGATCTCATCACCCCCACTTTTAGGCATGTTCAAAAAATTGAGGGTCCCAACTCCAAACCCCCCGTTATGTCTTCATGGCATGGTGCAAAGCACAGGGGAGCTCTTTACATAGCAGAAAGTAGTGGTGACAATTTTCATACTGTGTTTTAGATCGAACAGGAAGTAGTGGTAACAATTTTGTTACTGTGCTATAGCTATAGACTGAACAGGAAGTTAGTGGTGACAAATTTGTTACAGTGCTTTAGACTGGAATCCACAAAATATTGTACATTTCATGCTACTTTTCCAACATTCTTGAATAACTTAGACAATGAAACTGCATGTTGATTAGATAAAATTCATGACATGAAAATACAAAGAAATGCAAATGTCGAGAGCATTGAGTCATGCACTTAGCCAAATAACTACAATCGGACTGAATTAACTTGAGACAAATGGCTGCAGGAGTACCAACCTACAGTGAATGCTTGACACTCGCGAGAATCACGGGCAATCAGCTGACAATGGGAGATGGGAGATTTGAAAAATTGTACATTGTATAACGGAAATATCACTGTATTAAGAGAACATGCTAAGAAAATTATAAGCATTATAAGTATTTTATCTTACACAATAAATGGATAAACAGTTTATTCTTTACCTTTAATCTGTAATTTGAAAACACCGAGGATCTATGCTCTGCCGCTTCCCTTGCTTCACCAGTCACTGACCGCAAGTCCTTTCAACAGTTGGTAAGATTTTGCATGCCCGAACATTAGTTTCTGTTGGCCCGTTACAGCGGGAAGTCCCCCGCTCTAGCCAATTCGAGCACAGTTGCATCACTCACAGAGCGGCCATTTCTCTCAAGTTAATTCTGCCAGACTGTACAGTCAACTCTCGATACAAAGACCTTTCACAGTTCCCAGGAAAAGGGGTCATTATTTTGAAGGGATTGTTATTGGAATTTGCACCAACTTTCAGCTTAAACAGAGCTAAAATGGACACAAAGATTCCTAGGAGACGGTAACACAATTTATCCTGCATATTTATACAACCTGTTGTTAATACAACAAGAAAACTTTTTCAAAAGAAAGAATTTTAAATAATGTTATTTCTTTTAATTGTGCACAGTCGTTGCTCTTCCCCTAAATTCTTAATTATAGTTCATGAGAAGCCAGTTTGCATAGACCTACGAAGGACACCAGTCACACTAGCACCAGTAAAAGTTGGGAAATAATTGGGCAGAATGAACGGTGGATGATATACGGGGTCTACTACAGCATTGTTACAGGATTAAATGGTAAGATAAGATCTCTTGGAAGTTAAAACTTGTGATCTGTTTGCACCGAACATGTATCCTAGGACACATTAAAAAGTGTCACACTCCATAAGGGTTTGGAATTGGATTTCACTTTAAAATGTATATTTAGTCCCAGATTAGCCCATCAGCATAAAATGAACTCAAAACTAGCTTTATGTTACTCTCACATTACAATGGGAGATTGTTGTTGATTTAGGAGTATTCTCGATGACAAACACCTACTCCTCCCAAAAGTTTTCCAATTGAATAATTTTTTTTTTCAATGGGTCTCAGTAATCATTTCTAGATTGAGCACTTTTTCCCCCCACATGAATGTAGTGACTGCACCAGCCTAAAATAAGTGGGGGGGCTATAGATTTTGGAGTCAAATTCTCGGGGCACTAACTAATATCGGCTAAAAGGTAATTACATAATACTTTTCTATGGTATAATTTTACCAGTGACATATTTTACAGTCAGAACCAAAGATAAATCACTGAGATGTTATGTTGCATTTTGTTCCATAGACATGAATCTTTTATGTCAAATAAAATGAAATAATTATATTATTTTCTTTTCAATGGTATTTTCAACGAAAAATAAAGTTCCTGATTAATATTTTATGCTCATTATTATAAGTAGTAGCGTACATAAAACTTCATTGATACTGTCATTTAAAGCAGTATGATCCCAATAGAATCCTTGTTTTCTAGTAAGTTCGGCAGGAATATGTAACCCTCGATTATGCTAAACAAATATATTTTTTGTTTAGCTAGAGCAAGGCCCCAGGAGGATGCAAGAAGCCTTTCCTGCAAAAGTGTACGTTTTACGATGCGAAGAAACGTGACAAAACCACCACGTATGGAAGGCAAACCTGCATTAAGTTTATATCGCATGTTTACAGAGCCGTGCCTCCTGAAGTTATAAAAATTCCAACTTCAATGATTCTTTTAGACATGCGATAGTTGAAAAAAATATGTTTAGATGCACCCAAAGTGCATCATTATCAGATTATGCATATAACGTGTTATTGGAATCAACATATTTGTGTAAATTGGGTGCCTCCCCGATGGCGTAGTAATAACGTCGATGTCTTGTAATGAAGGGTCCTCGCGTCGATACTCAATGGAGGCACAAAGTGGATCGGATCGCACTTTAAACTGTAGGTTGGCTCGCGATTTAGCCTATTTGAGAATCAAGTGGACTTAAAAAAAATATATATATATCAACCTTAAGAATATTAGAATAAACTAATTCACCCGCAGGTAAGTCAAATTTCACATATCCTTCTTCATCCTCGTTCATAGACTTCCTGCAATACTCTTGTGTTGCATCCCACCAGGTGCGAAAAATGTGAAGTTATTATTTCCCCGTACTGCGTTATTTCTTTTCATAACAGTAAGGCTAAATTCTCGTTTTATCTGAACTTTTAAAAAATGTGCAAAATACGTCTCTATCTTTAAACAACCACCCTTTCCCATGTATGTGTAAAATAATCCCACTCTGTCTCAGAAAACCTCTTCCGAAGATCAAATGAAGGAAACAACTCTCAAGTCTCAACAATTATAATTTTTTGCTTAAATTTCCTATCATTTATACAAACAGTAGCACATATCATGTCCTTTGGTGCAACACTGTCAACAGCTAATGTTACTTTCCTCGTCCTAATAAATTTACTTCCAACCAGTGACTGCGCCAGGGAAATTTGACCGGGGGGGGGGGGGGGGGGAAGCCTGGCAACAAAATATTGTAAGGGGCAGTCACATTAAAATGCCCGAAAACACTACACATATTATATAATAATAATTATAATAATAATAATTATTATTATTATAATTATTATTATATTCATGTATGGTGTTTTGTGTGTGTCTTTTATTTAGAGTGGACGTTTACTGCCTAAATTTACTTCTTGATTACGAGTTTATCTCCACATGATTCATTTTAATAAAGACATTAATTCTTTTTTATTGGTAAGTTGCGTTGTCTCTAGTGGCCTATTTCAGTATTGAAAGACATTCATAATTTTATAATTCATCGTCTTTCTTGAGATGAAACTACTGATATAAATATTTAAGTTATAAGATAATAATGTAAATGATGAAAATAATGCTTCTAAGAGTTTAATTTTCTTGCAAAATAAACGTGACGTTGGAAGAAATGAATCTTCTTAAGTATTAGAAACAATGTGAGGCACTTAGTGAAGTGCAATTCTCCTGTAGGAGAATTCTGCTCTATGTGCTTTGGAGAACACATTGCCCATCCTTGGTACGTCCAGGACTTGACATTTCTTCTCAATGGCAAGAACAGCCAAATGAGGCAGTTTGCATCCAGCATCCTGTTTCGAGCAAGCCTTTTCAAAGATTTTAAGGACAACCATCTTCGTAACGCTGAAGAGTTTTGGGCAAAATTTGTGTTTCACCTTTCAGGGAAATGTTATCACAGGATAAAAAATCAGACAAAGGTTACAGTTATCTCATAATTCAAGAAATATTCTGACCCTGGCAATACTTACTCTTACTCTACCACTCCAACGTATGTCTGTGCTACCCAATTACAGGCACCTATGGAGTTCGTGGGAAGAAGTTCTTCGATTTTGATATGTACGAGAAAGAGTGAACCTGCATCCAATGATTGAAGAGTGGCAAATCCTAATAAGCATTCTTTTACCTGCCCGCGATATGTTTTGAATCGAATTTTAAGTGTAATTTGCATTTTAAGGTTCACGTTCAATACATTTCCAAATAATATCCCCTCATTAGCTTCAAGAGTATCGAAGAAATTCCCTTTGTTAAGGTTTCCTCAGACTCATCATCTCGAAATTCAAGTCCCTGAATAGTAAGAAACCGCGATGAATCCCCAACAACTGACATGCAGTGTCGGTTTTCTTCGATCACTTTTGGTCCTGGGTTCGATACCCAGTGGAGGCACTGTAAACTATTAGTCCAATCCCGATCTTTTCTGTGCATAAAATGGACTTAAAACATCAAATCAACCAACCAACCAAATCTTGAATCAACTTTCAATGTCTTTTAATAACGAGCGTTATCACTAACGACCACGATTAGAATAATTTGCCCGTACTACAGATGATGTCTTGTGGTCCTGAAAATATTCGTAATGTTTTAAAACCATCCACATTCAACACTTTTCCCCAGTTCTTAAGACTGGTTAAACCTAAGGTTAATCTCGGCTATTACAGGACATAAATGAATGAGAAATCACCTATGCCCGGGTCGGCACTCGAATCTTGAACGAAAGTCACATACACATAGCTCTATATATATACACTAAACCAATTAATATTTGTTAATCAAGTTGGTATAATAAGCAGAAAAGTGATATCATGCAGAATACACCACTTTGAAAAGGTGAAAATCGTCATACTCTTATAAATGAACTCTCTTATTATTCGATATTTAATTAACTTTAGTTGGAGGGCCCGGGGGGGTGGGGCGAAGTGTCCGACATGGGACGTCCCCCTGCCTCCTCTGGCGTCGTCACTGCTTCCAACCCTCTAATAACTTCGCTGCTGATAGCCTCCCTCACCTTCGAAATGGAAGCTTGTGTGTCGGCGAATAATACAAAGAACTTGTGTTCACTGTCCCTCTTTCATTCAAAGTCTGCCGTTTTCCTTTTCAGCTTTTCCTGCAAAACTTCCTGTCAGCAAGCAAAGCAAATTACGGAATTTTTATTGCCCCTCCCTTGCATCAACCTTCATTCCTAGGCCTGGATTTATGGCACTTACCCGCACCTGCAGGTCAACCTCGCCCCTATGTTTGGTGTTTGCCCCCTGAAGAAACGGTGTCCATTGTTCAAAGCGAAACCTCTGTCAGTGGGGAACGGCGAAAAATAGTCTCGGAATACACCCTGGCCGTAAACAGGCTCCCGCCACCCTGACATTGGTGTCAGCTTCCCTCTGAAGTTTGATAAAACTACTTTGTGAAATTTGTTTAGTAACGATTGAAAATGTAGACAGTAGATACTATATGTATTTTGCTCATAAACTTGAAGGCTAAATTCACAGAATAAAAAGAACAGCTACAACATTCCTTCATCTAATTCACAGAAAGGCTAATCGGGACTGGACCCACACTTTAAAGTGGGATTCAAATCACTATGTTCCTTCACCGGGTATCGAACCCGGCACCCCTTGCTTACAAGGTGACGACGCTACCACTGTACCATCGGGGAGTCCCCATAGAACAAAGTTTTCTTCTACGACGATTATACAGAACTTAGTGCACTTCCTTCATTTGAAATCTATTCTATATCAACCTCAGTATTTCGTTATTACAATCCAAGGAATAGTATTCTCCTTAAATAAGAAATACATAAATAAAAAAAAGCATTGGAAATAATCTTCAAACGGACGTAAAAAAATCGAATCCAACCACCTGCAGAATGCCTGAGGGAAACAACAAGAATTTTCTCAACAAAGACATATCCGAAATGTCCATAACGTTCTAATAATTTCGCAACCCGTGCAAATAATCATGTGGTAAAATCTTGTCGTGGTTCCCTGTAAACACTAAAATCACCAAATTACTTCTTTCCATATTTCCCGTATTTTCTCCTCGTCTTTAGCTCTCAGCTGTTCGGAGTGGAATAATGCAAGATTATTTGTCCCTAATTATCTCCTTCTCTTAGTCTTGCTAATATCTTGGACTCCTTAATAACTTTCCCAACAACTCCTTATCAATTTGTACTGCCATGTTTCCAACAATGTTTTTCCTACTTCCTAATAACATTCACTTCTGTACACCCTTTGATGTAAAAAATAAATAATAATAATAAACCCTATCCGTCGCTCCGTTTATCTTTCCAACCTATAGAGCTGAGACTATTTTTACAAGATAAACCTCGGACGCAGACACTCCACGATCTTTTGGCCCCTCCTTCCACCTTCTCTACCTGCCCTTTTACTTGATGTTATTCAGAATTGTATTAGTATCTGGAGTACTATTGTTACATTAAGTTATTAACCTGGAATAAATTGAAAAACAAAAATGGGGAGTAATGTTATGTTTCGAAAGAGTATTGAAAATAAATAAGTTTAAGTATTCATTCATTCCTCTCTTTTGACTTAATACACGTTTATCAACGTTTCTAATTGAAATACTTTATTCCAAGCGAACAAGTATTTGCAACTGATTAAATATTTTGCTTTTATTTTTTCGAGACATTCGAGACGAGACGAGACTTTTCAAAAGTCGTCCCATCCCGTCTCGTGTCTCGTCTCGAAAACAAGACGAGAAAGTCATTCCGTCTCGTCCCGTCTCGAATTTCAAAAGGCTTGTCCCGTCTCGTGTCTCGTCTCGTTTTCGAGACGAGACACGAGACGAGATGGGACGTGTCCCGTCCCGTGAGCAACACTAATAAAAAGTATGCTTAATTCAGGAAATGCATGTTACTTCTCTCTTCATAAACTATTGTCTTCTCGTTTAATATCTAAGAAACTAAAAGTTATAATATACAAAACAGTAATTTTGCCTGTAGTATTATATGGGTGTGAAACTTGGTCCCTTACATTGAAAGAGGAACATAAATTGAGAGTATTTGAAAATAAGATCCTTAGGAAAATATTTGGACCTAAAAGAGATTAGGAGACAGGTGAGTGGGGGAAGGTTACATAATTTAGAACTAAATAATTTGTATTCATGTCCAGATATTATTAGAATAATTAAATGAAGAAGGCTTAGGTGGGCAGGCCATGTGGCACGAATGGGAGAGGAAAGAGGAGTTTACAGGATTCTTGTTGGGAAACCTGATGGCAAGAGACCTGTAGGACGGCCAAGACAAAGATGGAGGGACAACGTTGAGATGGACCTAAAGGAAATCGGTACGGATAGAAAAGAGTATATAGATCTTGCTCAGGATAGGGACAGATGGAAGGCCTGTGTTGCTGCAGCCACAAACCTTCGGGTTTAAGAAGGCGAGAGAGTGAGCGAGTTAGTTTAAAAACGTACAATGAAGGTGTAATTTTAGATACATTGTGCAGAAAAGTGTGCTAAAAAAAATGCAAATTTTGGGAAAAATAAATAAATAAACACCCAAAAATCAGGGTCCCTACACCTTCCAGAAATATGCAACAAGAAATGGTGGAATTTTGTGATAGTTAAGAAGTTATCTGCATGTAATACTAATAATAATAATAACACTCCAGCAAAGTATATCAACATTCACCTTTATGGTGCAGGTATTGTATGGAAAAACTTCCATGTTTTAAGATAGTTGTGAATAATTAATTTCAAAGGTCCACTGGCTTCATTATGATAAGTTATGACAAGGTATTACTCTAACTTTGAACTTGACTGCATCACTTTGTGAAAAAATATAGTAGGAAAACTCTATCTCACACCTTATTTTAACGAAAAACTAAAAATACATAAATGAAATATTGACTGAAAAATAGTATCTCCTCGGCTCTAATAATAACAAGGGAATGGAATATTAAATGTGCTCATTGTATCCAAATATATTCGTTTGGAGGTTATGTGGAGAAATAATCCATACTAATCCACTTAAAGGTCATTTTTCCAATGCGCTCAGTTTCTGTACTGAAATTATGATATTCCATTCAACCACAAATATATGTCTAACAATATGAGATATTTTATGTCTGCAATGTAACAAAAACCAAGAAAAATTACGAAAGTTCAATAATGTGCATTATTTACCTGGATGTAGAGGCACGCAGTTTGAGCATAAGGCCCACAGGCAAAACTAGAAGAACGGCCCAGGCCCAATCCAAAATGAATTTCTGTAGTGTCCGACTCTAGCTCTCGGACTATTTGCTCATGTGGTATTTCCATATCATCCCTTTTTATTGGCATTGCCAAAATAGCTTCTATAAACAATGGCAAATACAGTCTCACATTTTTTGCAATTTGTGATGTGTTCATGAAGACCATGAGCTGAAATAAATTTAGAGGAAAAAATAAATTTTGATACTTTTCTAGCATGCATATGACTTAAGTAGTGTAAATTCACTTAGATCAAAGGCTTATTTATGACCATTCTGTTTCATTTTATGACAAATAATTGTATTAATATACTCAAAGCAAGTACTTATATTTATCCACGAATCTGATTAGTTTTGTTCTAATACTTTTGGTGGCCACTACCTAGGAACTTGTTTATTTCTTGTTGTACCATTTTCTCTGAGAACTGTTATGTGCACTGTTGCCCACAGATTTTTAGTTGTTGCAGGAACAGCACTTGTTTTGGGTATAGTATTCAAATGTTTGCACATTTTCCCTTCTTTGAAACATTAACGCATATCTGACCACTGTCGACATAAAATTTAATAATGTAGTATATTTTTTTGCTCATGTGTTTTGTGGTATTTCTTTACAAATATAATTTTCGTGGATGAGTTGGCAACTACTTCAGCGATTGCAGCAGAGTGACATTCAGTTTCCCTCCACAGAGCTTGGAGAGTCATTGTTGTTCACACGTGTTTCCATTAGTGTGTTTGCATCGTGTTGTATAATTTTTCCAGGTTGACTACAGATCAGATTGCTTGTATATTAGAAGAGACAGACGACCTCGTAGATGCAATTGTATACACCGAGCCTCCTGAGAATGTTCTTCTAAGTGATGGTGACAGTGAAGATGAGTGCATTTGAGACAGGGTGAACCAGATGATGGATAATGTTGCAGCTATTTCAGTCAAAAATCTGAAGCGTCAACAAGCACAGATCCTGGAAAGTTGTATTCAGTTGTATTCAAATCGAGAGTAAACAAATCAAGACTGGAGTAAAAGTTATACCTTCACATCAGATAATGAAGATAAAAGAGTTCACATGGCCAGACTTTCTTCAAAATGATTTCACACCAGTACAATTGTTCAAAATGTTTTTGGACGATGAAGTTATTGAATTTATAGTTCAATCCACAATTCAGTATCCTGTACAGAAGAGAAAACCTGCATTTACATTGTACAAGAATGAACTCAAACTTTTATTTGCAATATTACTGCTTTCTGTATACAGTGTAATGGCTAGAACCAGAATGTATTGGGAATTAGCTGAAGATGTATATCACGCAGGTGTTTCAAAAGCACTGTCAAGAAATAGGTTTGAAGGAATACTGCGATACATACAGATTTGTGACAATTCAAAACTAGATGCTGTTGATCGTTTTGGGAAGATAAGGCCAGTTTGGTCTATGATAAATGAGTGTTGGTTCCAATTTTATCCAGGTGATACGTATGTCTCAATTGATGAGTCAATGGTGCCAAACAGCACATCAACAGAAAGTCATTCGGTTTGGTTTCAAAGTATGGGCATTGTCTTGGATATCTTATTCAAGGAGAGCCTTATCAAGGTGCTGCAACGGGAAATACAATACAAGAATTTGGAGTAGGCAGCTCTGTAGTCATGGATTTGATATACGAACTTTCGGCTCGTTCACAGCTCTCTTTGATCTTTGAGAACTATTTTACTTCCATTCGTCTGCTGGAACATTTACAGGCACATGTAAGTTATCTGCTTAACGTTTCCATGAACAATGCATGGGAACTTTACCGCATGACTGCTAAAGGAAAAGAAGATGGGCTTCATCTGCTCTCATTTATGAGGTATGTAGTACGGAATTATATGCAGTCGTACAGGACAAACCATCCACTAGCAGGAAGGTCAAGCGTTAAAGTCTCATCCAGAGTATTGCCTGAAGTGTGATTTGATGGCACATCATATCATTTGGAAACTGTTTCAAAGCAAGTCCGCTGTGGACATTGTGGAAAGGCTACAAGGAAAAAATTTAAGAAGTGCAATGTCAGCTGCCATATACAGTATTCAGAGGCATTTCACACACAAAATAGATCGGCAACACTTACACAAAATATGCATAGTTTTCTATTTCCAAAATTTACTTGTTTTTCTTTGTTAGGTTCAAAAGTGGCAATTCAAGCCAGGCACCCAGCCTACAGCTCACCTAGCAGCAGCACAGCCCGGACCATCAGGGGCAAGAACACCATCTTCTGAACACGCTAAGTGGTACGAGGTTCGTGGCTTCCGCCATTTCCCCAAAATAGTAAGAGAACAGCGACAATGTGCACTGTGCGGACCATGAACCAAATGCTGCAGCAGGTGCTGCTGCATCATGTGTGTGATGTGCTGCTGTGTCTGAAGCTGTTTTATGGAGTACCATCAGTGAGAGTCATGGCTCCAGACCAATCATGGGAGCTGCAGCAGCATAGGTAAGTACAAGACGACATATTTGTACTTCTTTTCCAATGACTTTTTGACCAAATGTGCACTTACTTATATTCTGAAAGAGTCAGTGGTGCCCAGACATGTCATTTTGGGGGTACAAGTCGTGTTCTATTGGTTATAAGATAATAGTGCAATCATTTTCGTGTTACTAAACTATTAGCGATTATGTCTATGTGTATTGTTACAATGTCTTGTACTTTTTGTCAGGGTGAGGTGTGGGGCAAAACCCCCATTTTTTTTCAAAAAAATTCTTGAATTTTCAGGTTCATCCTCCCCCTCCCTCCATATATACGCAGAGTGTGCATAAATTTTATATAGTCCGAATCTATGGTTCAATCTGAGTAAAACGATATATCATTTGTCTGTCTACGGCAATTAGCGTCCGATCTACAGTTGTTTGAAGTTAACTATGCATTTTGTTGAAATTAGAGACTTGAGTCAGTGGCACGCAGACATGTCGTTTTGGGGGGGGGTACAAGTAGAGTTCTATTGATCATATGATAATAGTGCAAATATTTTCTTATTCCTAACACTCAGGCGATTATTTCTGTGTGTATTGTTACAATGTCTTGTACTTCTTGTCAGGGTGAGGGGTTCTTCAAAAATTTTGGAATTTTCAGTTTCCTCCCCCCTCCCTCCATATATACGCCGAATATGCATAAATTTTATATAATCCGAATCTATGGTTCAATCCGAGTAAAACGATATATCATTTGTCTGTCTACGGCAATTAGCATCCGATCTAGTCATTTTTACAAAAACTCCGCATTTTGCTGAAAATCAGCTTGGGCAGCAAGATTACATACAAAAGAGGCTCCGGTGGCTAAAGGTTAAATGCACGACAAAATTATTCTTAAGAAATAAAGTGACCAAATCTTAACCACAACTCAATACATTTTTAGATTTTTAAATATTCAATTTTATCAAATCACTGTACAGCTATACAACAATGAATGTTCACTATACTGTAGAAAATAGCAAAAAGTTCTTGACCTAAAGCATAATTTCTTGACTTTCTTTATTGGTATATACCCTGTTATAATATCAATTATGTGTGATGCAAAATAAATACATATCTTTAGCTTACATCTTCAAAATAGTTCATACAAAGCAAGTTAGTGAAGTTGGAATCATCTGTACAAGAACAAGCATATTTTAGTCCTTCAGATGTGCTTCATTGGGACTCAATGATAATTAGATGATTTTCCCCGAGATTTCCCTGAGTTTTTACTTTTCTTCAAATTCCCTAAGAATTCCAGGTTTTCCCAGGTGTGTGGGAACCCTGAGATTTCACCGTAACAGATCTCCACAATATAAAAACAACAAAAAAGGTTAATAAACATCACAATCTTCACAAACCATATACAATTTTTAATTTCATAGTGTCGTAGAAAATGCTGCTTTCTTTCCTTACATTTATAAGTACACAGCATCTGGAGAAATTCTTGTTGCATATAGAATCTAAGGAAACCCCTACCCTTACGGTTATGCAACCCTGAATTTTATATCATCTAGTTTCGCCAGGAAGAGCAGCTCGCGAGAAACGTAGTGTTTCCAACTCTTGAATCTAGCCACAGATTCACGCGACCGGGTGGAGATCTTGCTTTCCTCTTGATTTGATTTTAAAGGACAACAAGTTTATTTTGAGAATGTGTCTTGTAATAATAACAAGTGTTATTAACATTTATGCTTGAGTTTTTTATTATTCTTTCACCACTTCCAAACGAATATGTGAAGAAAGAAGGTATCGCGGATTTCGTTATTGCTCGAATACTTGACACCTCCCATGAGAGAGTCCTGCAGACGAAAAGATAGCATTATGACTAATTCTGTTATCTATTTAAAAAAAAAAAAAAGCCCCTTCCGATAGCCTAACGTCGCCTTGTAATAAAGTGGCCCTAGATACAATTCCCACTGGTGGCCCACCACTCTACATCATAAGTTCCGTTTCCATTAATGTATCTGTGCATAAATTGAAATAAAAAATTTTCTTAAAAATTTACGTGTGCTCCGAACAACCCTTGAAAGGCAAAAGTAAAATTACGTGGAAGTTGTGATTGGTTTTTACATCACTCACTAATGGGGACCCCGAACTCCATTGCTGCAGTTATTCTTTTCGCGATATTTTTCTCGTTGGTCCTGCCACCATAGGTAAGTCCAAAGAGAAGATTCTGACCCCCATAACCACCTACACATTTTTTTTTTGTTTTGCAATAACGCTTTCGGCATTTTTCTTCATAGTTATTCTTTTTGTTTTTAAATGCTTGGCGACATCTGTTTTGGAAAAAGTTCCACGAAGTTTGTTTTAAGTGTAAATGCATCTGGACATATAGTGTGGAGTGGGATTCGAACAACAAATATGAGCTTCCGTCGCGAATCGAACCAGCGCTCCTTTGATTATGTTTTCTTTCCACGTTTATTAAAATTTACTTCCTTCAGCCTACTTCCGATTGTCGTATATTTCAATTTGTATTAGTTCTTTTTCCCGTTTTCTTTTCATTTGCATTGTTCGAGCCGTGAAAACTATCTCTCTTAATCTGGTTATTCAAATACTTTTTATACTTTTTTTCCTTTTCTTTTCCCTTCGCACTCATTACAGATTCGGTGTCGCGCTTTTCCATATTTTCAGTAATTTAATTCTCCTGTGTATAATTCCTTTGACTATTTTTAATTTGCCCTTAGTCCGAATCAAGAAAATATGTTAGGAAATGTTTCCCGTGTAGATCTTATTGTATGGCGGTGTATAATTGATGCCAGCTTTTTCTTGCGATAAGGGTTTTGAAAGTGCAAGGGTCTCATTCATTAACCATGGTGGGAAGGGAGGGGGGCGAAGGGGTGCCAGAAACCTTCCAGACGGAATATGCTTGAAACGAAAAGTAGGTGCAGCTTTCGACCGTACTCTTCCATCAGCAGGCGGGGTGCTGAGAAGGCTACCTGCGAGCGAGGGGGAGGGTGTGGCGAGCAACACTGCCACAGCGAGTCGCTGTAAATGATTTCATCGTCTGTGCTGGGTGAAACCGGTTCTTGGTGCTCCTATATTTTTCCGATACATTTCTGCCAGCCTTTTTAGCGAAGCGAGGTCATATGTTCCAGATTCGAACTCTGGTCAGGCATGTATGTATCACTGAGTTTGTCCCGTCACAATTTTATAAATTGATAATTCATCCGTATTATCGCGATTAACTCAAGAGGAAGAAGAGTGATGTAAAATAACCAAAATAGAAATTCATGCATTCGTGACTGGTGCTAGTGTAACGACGAAGTTAACTCTTTATAAATGATGAAATATGTAGCCCTTGCGCTCAAATACACTTATACCTTGAAAAAAAATCCAACTCATTGCTGATCTCTTACTACATTTGGAATACAGCCAAGAGCAATGTAAAGCAATGCAATTACATTGTGAATGTTTCACATCCTATAGTCTTTCTTTTTCTCGTAGCGGGGGCGGGGGTTCATTCATTACAAATATCTAGGAAAGGATTTAGCAGCAATCCGTGATATACTTAAATATCACAAAATGCTGCGTAGCCAGGGTTCTTGTGTCCTAGCCTCTGATAATTATGAGTTTTTCTTTTTCGTTGTTTCTTCAATCTTCATTAATTTCCCTGGAGCATCATTTATCCTCTGTCGCCATTGGCTATATGTAAAGGTTGACATCAAATGAGTAAAAGTCGAAAAGAAAACACAAGGATCTGCTTTTCTCATAGCTCGCCAAACATGAACATTTTAGTATTTTATGCTTTCAGCGTTATCATTATTCTTGGCAGGCAATGGAATTGAAGCAACTCTCACAACTAATTTAAACTACATGTCACTCAGGCATGACAATTCTCGCGGGCAAAGTGAATTTTTTGTATTAGCACGTGGTAGCGCAATAACTATCTTCTAGCCTCCTAGATTTAAATCCGAACTTTTTATTCCAGTTGAGTGATTGACTCACAATTTCGCTATTGAAGGTTTGGGTTGTATTTGGGTTATACATATTGTGTTTTTGGTGCGCTAGGAAAAAGCAATCCCAAAGGTTCGCATTGAACAGTGTGCTTTCTCTCTCTCTCTCTTCCAACTCCGTCCCTATCTCTCACCCCACGTCCCCACTATTTAGGTAAACTGTTGTTTGAAACATATTTTCCGAAGAATATCCACATTGAAAATAATATTCCCCAATTGTTTTGATATAGGGCATGTCTATTGCTCTGAACGAATTATCTCCGTGAGAGGACTAGGGGCTCCCCGATGGCGCAGTGGTAGAGTCGTCACCTTTTAATCAAGGGTTCCCGGGTTAGATAGCCGGTAGAGGCACATAGTGGTTCGGAACCCACTATAAACTGTAGGTCCAGTCCCAATTAGCCTTTCTGTGCACAAAGTGAACTTAAAAAAACAACAATTCAATTCAATTCAATTGAATCATCTTATCAATATTTTTTAATCTGCATTAACCTGCTTAATTTAATAGATTATACATTTATATTCATTGCGGGCAGAAATGTGAGAGAAAACTATGCATTTTTTTCAGGGAATGCATGAGTCAATAATAATGTATATTTTACGGTGTATACTCTATTATATTGCATTGATTCAATAGTATCCTTATTTCCTAAAGCAAGCGTGAGTTTCTTTGCACACACCACGCAGGCCCTGCTTGATGTAAATCTCCCATGCAGTAACGTCACGGTTGCCTTTGGCACCACGCTTTGGCTTTAATTCGAGCCCCGGTGGGTGCTTCGTTCGAGATCCTGCAGCAGTTTTACTCGTATCTATGCCTTGAGCATGTCACTTGCAACGGAACCTATAAAATGAAACTTTCTGCATCGGAATGGGCGTGAAACTCTACATGCACCATTGATAAGGTGTGGACGATTCATGCGTCAGGCGTTGGATTCGGTGTTACGAGGAAGAAGGGGACCAAGGAATGAAGTCAAGACCCAACAAAGGCCGGTCGAGGAAGACAACCAGGGAAGAAGATGCAGGCATCATTGAGATGAGCGAGGGCAATCCCTTCATGGTTGCAACGAAGATTCGCCAAGAGTTGAAACTGGAGTGCCATGCTGCAACAGTTCGACACCGTCGAGTGGCAAAGAATGAAGCAATGACGCATTTCCATCACGAAGCAGGGATCAGTTTTGCTTTACAATATTTACCAGCTCCTCAAGAAATTTGGCAGAACGTAATTTTGAGCGACGAGAAAGTATTTTCGTCTGACGAAAATGGTCAGGTTTATGTTTGTAGGCGCAAGAACACTCGCTACGGCTACGAGAATATTTCTACCCATCCTAGGAGCGGCAGGATATCCGTGGCGGTGTGGGGATGGATTGGTGGAAGTGTGTTCGAGAATAAATTCACAGGAATACGTCACAGTGCTGGAAAACCACATGCTTCCCAGCGTGCGAGAGACACACCCTGAAGATGAGATTCCTCACGTGACTTTCGATCAAGACAACAGCAACGTCCATACATCGAAAGCGACCACCACCTGGTTTAATCAGCAGCCAGGAATTTCAAGAGTAGATTGGCCAGCGAAGTCTTTCAATCGAAAACATTTGGGCGTTGATGGTGAGAGTGGGAACCTAGACAGCTGAGAACAAAGAAAGCTCTACTGGCTCATGTGTTTGATGTCTGGAAAAGTTTAAGGAGAAGACCAAACATCTGCTTGTGGAATCCTTGTCTCGTCGACCAGATGACGCCAAGGGTCCCAGGTTCGAATCCCGGTCGGGCTTGGTTGTTTGTGAATGTCCATTCATCAATTTCATCATTTCATCTTCGCAAATTAGCCAAGAAGCACAACACGCGAAGGAAAATAAACTAAATCAAATCAAAATCAAAATCGTCGACTAGATGCAGTGCTTGAATCCAACGGCGGGTGGACACAGTATAGAAACCCAGCACGGTTTAACTGGTCCTTTTCTACATTCCAGAACAAAACTAATTACACACATCTCCGTATGCAACTTAACTTTCCAATTCTTTCTTATTGATACCTTGGGGTGCTCATGGTTACTTTTTCGCTCACCTGAACCATTATATTATATCCTATAATATTAATATTCACATTAGTGAACAGATTTGATTCACATGAAATTCAAATGCACAGCACACATGCATCCATTCCTAACACTTAACTGTTAGTTACATTACACCTGTCACCTTGTCACAGTTCTAAATCAGGGGTGGGGCATTATGGCGCAGACTGTGATGGAAATTTGACTGAGTAAACAGGACCCAAGTTGAATTACGTCATCAATTAGCCATTGCTGTTATACAAATAGTAATTTGTAGATTGTAAGGGGAATTGTTACGGGTAATAAGTAATTTTGGAGTGGGGGGCCTTAGATTGATAGGGAAATTATGGTGGGCGATTAATGAAGTTAGTGGGATTTTCAGGTAGACGGGATTGATAATTATTTTGGGGGGCAGGGAATCCCAAGTCTTGTATATTACTATTACGTCTTAGATTGCTTATTTGGAGAGAGCAGTATCAACAGGAAGTTTAAAATTGGCATGGATATTTTGTTGGGAAGTTTGAGTATTAAATTTGAGGTGGAGGGGAGGGGAATGAAGTTTTGATAAAGTGTTACGTCTTAGATTGTGAAGGGATTTCTGTCGATTAAGAAATTGACAAAGATCCGGGCGGGACTCGAATCCGGAAAATTCGGTGTCTGGATCGTTAGTCCACCACTAACAGCGCTTGGCCACAGAGCCGGTTCTCTTTGGTGACCAAGCGCGTTAAGTGGTCCACTTCCGATCCCACGAAATTTCCGCGTTCGAGCCACGGCTTCAGTATTGGTATCATGGTATCAATTTAATCTAATCGTCACTCATCCTCATTAGCCGAAAGTGGCAGAAGAGCGACTTATAATAACAAAAGATACAAAAACAACTTTAACACTCTAGTAATTTCTGATCAATAGATGCGTATTAGCTTTTATTGTTGACTCTTTAAGTGCCTCCCCGATGGCGCAGTGGTAGCGTCGTCGCCTTGTAATCAAGGGGGTTCCGGGTTCGATTCCTGGTGGAGGCACATAGTGGTTCGGATTCCACTTTAAACTGTAGGTCCTGTATTATATTGATACAATATCTTCAGGAAAATAAAGCGTAAAATTGAATTCTGCCTCTGAGTGAGTCCATGATATTGTTTATGTTTGAAGGTAATATATTAACCATGACTATCAGCATAACCGAACGCATATAATCAGATGATTTATTAGTGTTGCCAGGCTAAAGGTGGGGAGTGCGGCATGTTGCCTCTTTCATTACGGAATTCAACACGTAAAAATTGATCAGCTTTTATTGCGAGTAACCATTATAGGCTTAGACCAAATTCTGGCGTTTATATTTCAATTCACTTCCTCAACAAATCCTTTCTCGATTGGCTAGATTTTAAGCGGAGCGTCATTCAGTTGTCTGTGAGTTATCTTTTTGCAGAAGCAACAGCAGCTCGCTCGCACCCACGGTGCCCCGCCCACTCGACGAGGCGCGTTGTCTGTGCAGTGTAGAACAGTGACAGTGTTGCCTCTCTATTCGATCTTTGTATTCTCTTTTGCCTGCCACTACACACACATTTCAGACAATTCTTCCCATACAACAAATGGTAAAGCAATCAGGCAACTGTTAAATGGCTCTTTTCTAGATTTTGTATTAACACTTTCCATGGTAGAGATATGTTAACTTGGGCCTCCCCGATGACGCAGTGGTAGCGTCGATGCCTTGTGATCAAAGGGTTCCGGGTTCGATACCCGGTGGAGGCACATAGTGGTTCGGATCCCACTTTAAACTGCAGGCCCAGTCCCGATTAGCCTTATTGTGCATAAAGTGGACTTAAAACACCAAATCAATCCAATATGTTAACTTGGTTCTGTTTCGTATTCCAACAATTTGGGTATTTTAACATTTTAATTTTCATCCGTTTCATGTTTGTATGAAAGAATATGGTGGGAAAATACACTACTTGAGACAATATCACTAATAATAATTGGCCGCCGCTGTGCCCGAGCGTGGTAAGCCGTCGGCTTTTGATCTCGCTGCCCCGGCCTGGGTATGATTGTTTATGAGTGTTCCTTCATGAATTTTATCATACACTAATCCTCATCGTTGCAATTAGCCAAAAGTAAAGTAACAAAACAAAGATAATAATAATAGTAATAATAATAATATGGATCTAGCCCCCCATGGTTTCTTTATGACTGTCATCGAGTCATCATTCATCCTCATTGTTGAGATTAGCCGATAAATCTTAGGGAAGCTGCGAAAAATAAGATGTAAAATAATAACAGAATTTTCTCCACAGAAGGAAAAATAAATACTCCAGAAAACATGTAATACAGGAAAAGAGTGTCCTGTAATGTGAGTCTGTAAACCAAATGTAACTCACGAATTAAGAAGTTTACGTGAAGGTTTCATCTTCTACGAAGCAATACAGGCTTGGATGGCGCAGTGGTAGCGTCGTCGCCTTGTAATCAAGGGGTTCCGGTGGAGGCACAAAGGGGTTCGGATCCCACTTTAAACTGTAGGTCCAGTCCCGATTAGTCATTGTGAACTTAAAACACCAAATCAACAACCAACCAACCAATACAGGGTTGGAAACACTACAGTTATAGGTTTGGAAACACTGCTCCTCTCGGGAACTACTCTAGAGGCAACGCGTTTTCAGAACATCTCTGAGTTCTGTCGCTTCGCTAGTCAGCGAGCCTAAAATGGTCTTCTTCCTTCTGACGGCGTAGCAGGTTGCGCAGAACGACATGCTCAGAAATCATTCGTGAAAGTGATACCGAGGTGCGAGGATCTGGTGCTAGACTTGAGCGTGCTGCTGAGTGTATGGAAGTGCGATTTCGTAGTGTGTTCCTCACATAAAATATGCCTCCTGTTCATTCCAAAGTTTATCGTAGAACGCTTAGGGGACAAACGCGTGAAGTTGTGGCAAACGTCTTGCAATTCATGCAAGAAGAGGCTGACCAAAATGTTTTAAAGTTGCCTCTTAAAAAAGTCATTGACCGTGTTTGTGCTGCGACAGGTGTATCTTTAAGTACGGTAAAATCAATTAAGAAGGAAAGTTCGGCGGTTCGTGCTGGATCATCGTCATCATACAGTACGCCCCGTAGAAATAAAAATCGTCCGCGGCCGTGTACAGATATAGATGATTTTGACATGTGCGTTGTTCGGAGAACAATTAATGAATTTTACACCGTAGACAGGCAAGTCCCAACAGTAAAATCTGTGCTTGTAAAATTAAGGAAAACCATCGGATATAAAGGGCAGGCAACCAGTTTATTGAAGATCTTCAAAAAACTTGGGTTTAGGTGGAAGAAAGTGGAAACTAATAGACGTGTGCTTATTGAGAGGAATGACATTCGGAATGCAAGGATTGCTTATTTACGGGCCATCAGTAGATATCGTCGGGAAGGCCATCCTATTGTATACACCGATGAAACATACATTCATAGTTCCCACACAACCACTAAAACATGGTGCGACGATAGTCTCGAGGGCCTGAAATCTCCAATATCCAAAGGGCAACGTCTCATTATTGTCCATGCAGACAGCGACAAGGGGTTCATCCCTAACGCCCTTCTGATATTTAAATCCAATCAGAAAACTGGAGACTACCACTTGGAGATGAATTCCAGCAATTACATGCGGTGGATAAGAGAAATGGTCATTCCAAATTTACCCTCAAATTCCGTCTTCGTAATCGACAACGCATCCTACCACAATATTCAGAAAGAAAGATGCCCTTCGTCTAACACCAAGAAAAAGGAAATGCAAGAGTGGCTATTAAAAACAATATACCATTTACGGACGATATGTTCAAGCCTGAACTATACAGCCTTATAAAACTGCACAAACCGAAGATGAAATCCTACATTTTAGATGAACTGATGAATGAACATGGCCACACAGTCCTTCGCTTGCCTGCATATCATCCTGATTTAAATGCTATAGAGAAAATTTGGGGCATTTCTAAACAATGGGTTGCAAATCGCAATGTGACTTTCAAATTAAATGATGTGTGGGAACTTTGTAAGGAAGCGTTTTCGGTTATTGGAGAGGAGGAATGGGAGTCATGTTGCAGCAATGTTAGAAAAACTGAGGAACAATACATTCGGACGGAGGGTTTGCTGGAACCAGAAATAGAGCGTCTGGCTTTCAGGGTTGGCGACAGTAGCAGCAGTGCGGACGATTCATTGTCGAGTGCAGAAGATTCTTGTTGCGAAATGTCCGATTCAGGTTCTGAACTTGAAGGCATAGAAGACCTGGAATAAATCATTGGTTTCTTCATTTGATCGTATTTGCAGTATTTACAACACATAAGGTAAGCTTATTGTATTGTTTTCGCTAGTGAGCTTTTGTTGTTCTACAATTCTGCATTGAGTCATTGTTACCCACTGTATTTTTGTTCACTTGCAACGCTGCTTGAGAATTGTAAACACGCGCCAACAGTCGCGCGTTGCAACTCCCTCACCAGCTGATTCGGTTTCTGTGCGACTCGCTTTCAACTTGCGCATAAGAACACCTCAGAGATGTTCCGAAAACGCGTTGCCTCTACCAGGCGATACTAGATGATATAAATTTCCGGGTTGCATAACCGTCAGGGAGGGCGTTTCTTTCGAATTTGTGTGTACCACATCTCTGCAATGTTAAAACTACGACAATGAGCAAATGAACTAGTTGATCAGGTTGCTTCTGAACGAGTCGCAAACGAAGGACTCAAATTCACAGAATGGGTTCAAGGGGGGAATGAAGTAGTGAGTCCCTTTGTTTTTACTCGGCGTCCGCACCCGTCCAGTGTGACGTCAACCACTGCCAATTACGTGAAATTCTGCTCTTCAAGGCAGAAAGTATTACATTGTCTTTGGTTCGAGGAGTATACAGTTATTGCAGAACCAAAACCAATGAACTGTCTGAACACCAACCTGCTCCACTTCACGTATCAAAAGAGAACTGGTTCGGAACGGGTGTGTTCTTGCAGAAAGAAAATTTCCTTACCACACAGAAAGCTAAGGCAATATTTTCTCCGCAAGAAATTCTGAGGATGGCTGGTGCATAGGTTTCGTCTTGAGTAGCTTGTTCTCTAAGGAAAAATCTCACGCCTCTCCAATCACAAGAACAAGTCGCAAAATGAACGGACGGTCATAATGAATCCAAGAACTTTGATCTGAGAGTGAATAAATATAGAATCGAAATGCAAAGGAAGCATAATTTTGTACGTAACAGACTAGAAGTCATAATGACGAGAGGAACAATTTTCTGAACTGAATCTTTTGGGGGAACTGGAATCACAAGAATCGAATTCGGTAGTGGAAATGAACCGTTCGTTCATTTTGTAACTGGTTCTCCTGCAACTCCAAAATGCACGTAAATTCCAGAAAATATGCAAAATTCCCTGACTATTCCCTGACCAACCAAATTCCCTAAATTTTCCTGGTTTTCCAGTCACTTAGCAACCCTGAAAACAGTAATTTTAAAAAATGCTTTGCTGGCATCGCCAAAGCCCCAGCTAAACCTTAATGATACATGCTGTCCCTTCATGTCGATTTTCACAATTGGGGTTTGCAGTTTTCTTTATTCCGTCAAAAATGGAGTAGGCTGTGAAGGTTCGAAGAGATATGTATATTATGTATAATATATTATGTTTGCGTTGAATTCAATATGGCGGTCAACAATATGCCGGATCTGCGTTTGACACATACGGCTAGGGATCTCCTTGTGCCTAACCTATTTCTTTCATGACCAATTATACCCAGGATAACTCCTTCACATTTTGTAGGGGGTGTTAAGGGACATTTGACTCTTCATAGTTCATGTAATCGGGCTTTTATCAGTCACATAGTTACACATATTATTTTGCATCTTCTGATCCCATTGCAGTCCCAGAATGATTTTTTGGTATGTTTTAGAGTATGGTATGAGGCACCAAATATATTTTTTCACGATTTTTGGTGATGACATGTTTTGAGATATTCAAGGTCAAAAGTCAAGGTCACGTGACAAAATTATATTTTTATCGAAAGGTGGGTTTGTTATATATCACTGGAAAGCTTGTTCAATTGCCTGTACAATAAGATTTATTTGAGCTTTCTAGGCGAAATAGTGGCAGAGTTACAGCACATTTAGTATAGCTAAGTGGGCTCAAAAAGGGCAATTACTGCTAACTTTGACCTTGAATAATTTAACAATTACAAGATGCAAGAGACTAAAAATTTTCATAGTTACTAAGTTCCATGCATAGTTTCAACTCCCCAAATTTCATGAAAATCGGAGATGGTCAGGTTGGAGGCTGTGTTGATTTTGCATGGAATGACTCCATAGTAATAGCAGCAGACAATGCACCTGATTGTTACCAATAACAAATCATGCTTTTTTTGCTGGTATAACGAAGTGCGTGTGTCTTACAGTAACAGATGTATTGCGAACAAAGCAACCAAGTTTTTCATAGGTATTTCTAAATAAATTGTCATTAAATTGAAGAGGGGCCTATCGTTGTTTACTTTTATCTTTGTATATTTTTCTTTTTGGTGCTCAAAATATAAACACATGCTATCATGTTTAGAAGATATTTCGCATTTTTATTAAGTAATGACACATTTATTAAATAATCTATGCGCAGAAAGTTCTTCTAAAATTTCATGTTTCAGGACACAAAAGGAAGCAAAAATACATTCCGCTTGACATGCATGCGGGTTTTGATGTGTTGTGCGGTTGGCAATACTGTAGATTTTCTCAGTGTCTGTGATGAAAGCAGCTCGGCAGTTGAGGCAAGACTGGCACGGAAGATTCTGAGCTTAGTTCTCAGACAGATTCATACATAAAACCTGCTGCAAACTTAGCTTGACGCTTGGCTTAATTCAAGACACCTTGATGGTAATATAACACATCTAAGCCATCAAAACTTTGCATTCGAATACAAGACAAGTCTTCCATTTGGATTAATACTACTGCATATTAACTTCCGAGCAAGTCATGCACAAGAATGAAATAAATAAAATAAAAAATAAATCGTGCAGTTATTATGAATGATCATTTTGAATATCCCTTGAATGCACAACTGCTTAAATGTGATAGATTAACAAATAATATTACACCTAAATAAAAACTTTTGTTTCGTATAGTCTTAAACTATTTAATTTACAGTAGACTCACGATTAACCGAGGCTACACTCCAGGTTAACTGAGGGAGTGGTTGGAAAACATCGCGCTTCATAATGCACCCCCTGTTTGTTTACTAGTAAGTTGGAGTCAAGTCATCATCCACGCTGCACATGTTCGTTCCATTGTCAGTGTATCCGTTTGTTACGGTGGTGTTTATATCTGTGTAGGCCTATTCTAAGTGAGTAATGTAGTATGAGTGGCAAATTGAAAAGGTGTGTGGTTTCTAACACAATAAGAAGGTTGGATAAAGGTGAGTCTATTAAAAAGGTTGCTGCTGATTACTGCTTGATTATGGAGTTGAGGAAGTGATTTTTATTACCTGTATTAAGATCAGGCCACACAGAACAACATGCCATGAAAATGCAAGGCATCAACATTTTGGCAAATCTCACTCCCTATCAGGATAAAAAGGAAACTGAACCAAATCCTGTGTTTTAGGATTTAAACGTTGTCCCCCCCACCATTAATTTTAAAAAAAATGGAATTTTAGGTCCATTTTAATTATACCATAACAGCAGCAATTTTATCCTGACCATAAGTTCAACCCTTTCCTCATGGACTGACTACATAATATCATAAACAAACATGTAACACAATTACAACATTGAATCACCACCTACAAAATAGAAATCACAATAGGAATGATCAACCTAAGCAGGGACAAGTCTTAAAATAATTTACTCACATAAACAAAGTTTGTATGGATGTCATCCAATTGACAATACACTGGCACTTTGGATATCTCAAACTTGGGATGTGGTTCAACCGAGTTGGTTGAAAAACAGGATATTGGCAGAAAGTGGATTGAAGCAATGCTGGGAATTGGCACTGAAGATATTATTTCCATCCGTGGAGGTATCTGAAATGAAAGAGGTATAACTAGAGGCACATATTTTTGGTAAACAACAAAGCAAAATTTCGGTACAAAAACAGAGTCAATTTCAGGTTCAAAAGAAGTAAATAAAATGAAATTTCGCTGCTATAGCAGTGAAAAAGCAGTATATAAAATGACAATTTGGTTTGGTTTTAAAATTGTGAATATAATCCTAAATTTGACTTAAAAACTGCACTTATATAATTATAACAATATTCTAATAACACACTTATGTCGTTACCAGAATATTAAGTTTATTCCTGTATAAACGGGGTCCATTATTTGCTTCTCAAATATTTACAGCAGAATTAATCAATTTTCCGTGAATTGCATAACTCAAAGAATAATTCTGACTTCAGAAAGTGTTGCATTGATAAATAGACTAAATTTAGTGCTTAAAAGTCTATTTCGCATTATTTTGTGACAAAACAGGGTAAGAAAATGCACCACACACCTTTCAAACATGAAAAATTAACATTACAATGTGTTACTTCACATTTTGTGTTTTCGTAAATGAAATATGCATGCCTCTAGGCATAACTTATGTATATAAAGTGTGTTACAAACAGTAATTTTTTTTGTTTATTTTTTGGTTTGATTTTGATTTGATTTGATTTAGTTTATTTTACTTCGCGTTTTGTGCCTCTTGGCTAATTTGCGAAGATGGGGATGAGTGATGAAATGATGAAATTGATGAATGGACATTCACAAACAACCAAGCCCTACCGGGATTCGAACCCGGGACCCTTGGCGTCGCAGCGCGATGTGCTAACCACTCGGCCACAGGGTCGGGCGTTTATTTTTTGGGTTTGTGTATAATTCTGTATGCTTGGGTTTCTTCCATGGTTCTGTGTAGTTTAAAAGAGCCAATAAGATTTGAACTTTCAGCCCTCCCCCATGCGACGAGGGAGAAAGTATAAATATGGCCTCTGACAGAGGACAGGACAGAGACAGGGCAGAGAGTGTGTGTGAAACTGATAGCAAAAGGGAGAGTGATCTTCGGTCTCCAGTGGCCTCCCATGAGAGAGCATCCCGAGGCGGTTCCGCTGATGCCAGCTTCAACTTGGCAGTTCTGCCATGGGGCTCAAGTTAGAGAAATGTAAATAATGTAAATTAGAGAATAATTGAAAGAATCCGAGCCTTGTTTTGTTGAATTGTAAATAAATGTGTAAAGCCCATTTCTGCGAGTTTTCAGCAATCGCCCTGCAACATTAATTCAGTAAGTTCTTGCCTGATTGATTTTTTGGTTTCGAGCGCTCTGGTGAGGAACAGGATGGGAACCCAGGACTAACGAGCCTATTTAGTTGTTTATTTGGGTTTTTCCTGCCAGAAGCGTCTCGGTAAGGGTAGAGTGTTGCGGAACAAGTGCAGCCCTGATTTATATGTTCTCAGATTTCACTTTTTCCTGTATTATACATTCAATTTCATGGTCCAACTACAATGTGTTATAAAATTTCTCCAAATTTTACACTAAGTGTACAATGAACTGCATATAATATAAAAATGTACCAAGGTGTTAATATTAATAATATTAATAATATTAATATTAATAATAATAATAATAATAATAATAAAAATAATGTCTAATATTTATGAAGCAGATGCGAAATTTTAACATAATATTTGCTAATTACTATGATTGATTGTTGGGTTCAGAATATTTATAAATATTAATTTATAAGTGTTAAAAATATTCCATCAATTATATCACAGATAATTACAATATTAAAATTGGTATTGTTGTGTAACTATAAAATTCACTTTTGCTGAACAATGTTTCAGAAAAATTAAATAAAATTATGTACATTGCATAGTGTTTAGGATAAAAAAAGTATTGCATTGCATTATTTGCACACTTTGCAAAATACCAAAATACCCAGCTGGTATTGGTGATTAAATTTAAACTAATACTTTCTGATACGATCCTCTGAATCAATATTCTACCAATGTGATGTTACATGATTGATTGATTGATTGATTTGGTGTTTTAAGTCCACTTTATGCACAGTAAGACTAATTGGGACTGGACCTACAGATTAAAGTGGGATTCAAACCACTATGTGCCTCCACTGGGTATGAAACCTGGACCCCTTGCTTACAAGGTGATGATGCTACCACTGCAGCATTGGAGAGGCCCTGTGATGTTACATGAGTGAACCATTTCACTGATAGTTCATTTTATATACAATTACGTGATTGGAATAAGTTTTGCTTAAAAATACGAAACTGTATAATTAGAAATTTACTTCACCGAATCAAGCTGTATACATACACACATAAAAACAATAACAATAAGGTGTGAACCAATACTGATATCCATAATTAGAATATTAAAATTGGTATTGTTGTGTAACTATAAAATTCACTTTCGCTGAACAATGTTTCAGAAAAATTGATATGATATTGGTATTGGAAAGCATCAGCTGAAATGTAATCATCAATATTGGCTAATACCGTATTTACTCACTTATAATGCGGACATTTTTCCACAATTCTTGATCCCAAAAAATGGGGTGCGTATTATGCATGTAATAATTCAGACAGCCAATATGAAACCGTACAGGGTCATTAAAAGATTTTGTGACACTTGCATTGATTTTTCATGTTTACGTAACCCTATCATGTTAAATATCATTGTAAAACTTAAATTCTGCAGTTTCTGAATATGGTAACAGTATTCCATTCAAGATGGCGTCACTGATGTGCAATTTGATTGAAATAACCTCATCACAAAATGAATAACACTGATATTTATGGCAATTTGGATGAAAGAAAATATTACGAAAAATAAAATAATTAAAATTTATTACTGGCAAGGAAATCCATTTGAGCACTGCAAATCCATAATGTAATTTTGATCTCACTTTGAATTATTACAAAATAAATAAGATGGTTAAAAAGTGAAAGCTTCTGAGAGACTAAACACAGTTGATGGAGGAGGGAGGTGACATGAGTTGCTGACTCATTGAATAGGTGTTTTGTCATTCATTTTTGATCGACATAGCAACAGCTTTACGACCTACAACTAAGAAAACAATTTCTTGAACATGGATTATACTGTGCATTATATATACGAGATATGAATTTTTGTCACTTTTCCCCATCAAAAATCAGGGTGTAAATTATACACGCAGGCACATTATACTCGCGTAAATACGGTACTTTCACATCTCATGGAGTCAGCAAAAATGTTGCACAAAACTTTTGGCAAGTCTAACATCCTGGAATTTACACAAAATTACGGCTGATAGATGCCTATATTTTAAAATTCCAATTTAAAATAACAAAAGCTACTAACTGAGATGTAACAACTCATCACATCACATTCTATTAATGACATTAAATATCTCCCAAATTATTCTCATGTAGCATTATAGCACTTTTAAAATGTCTTGTAAAAAAAAAGTAGTTTTTCAAATGTTGAAAGCCTTTTTAAATTGTTGCAGTTACACTGAAAAATCGGTGGATTATTATAAGTGTTCTGCTTTCAATTTCACATAAACAACATTTTTGTTGCTTGGGTTAACCTGGAGAGGGGAGGAAAACTGCATAAAAATATATACAAATTCAGATATATAATAATGCTCATTTGGCTGGTATCAGTATTGGCTCAACCCTTCACAAAACACATAATTTTTGCAACAAAACACCTGAATTTTGTTATTAAATGTTTATGTCATGTCAAATTATAAATATTTTAAAAAAAAAGCTCTGGTAGATCGCTATTCTGTAGTTCCAATGGGAAAACATATGTACAGTTTAACCTGCATTATACATATGTCAAGGTGAAGAGGAAATAATACATATAACTGAGAATTACTTACAAATCAGATTTATATACCATGCCATATCATTATTAAAATACTATTAATTGGAGGAAGAAGAAATATAAAATGCACGTTATTGCTGTCATAAAGTGGTAAACTGAGATTTCACTGTATATTTAAGAATCAAACTTTTGTTTGATTCTTAAATATACAGTGAAATCTCAGTTATAAGGGTACAGAAGGGAAAAAACTTATAACTGACAAAAACGTATTATTCAAAGGTAATAAAAATGATAAAATTAAGTACATTGAGAAAGAAAAGGACTAGGACATATACACCAAAGTTTGCTGTCCTAAATCATTAATGCAAATTCACAAAATCACGAGAAATAGACAGTGAAGGCACCAGGGGGTGGAAAGGGTGCAAGCAAGCTTAATCAGTTCAGGCAATTCCCTGGGGAAGAAAAAAAAAACAGTTGAACATTAGAAAGTTTACCTCGATCTTATGTTTACCGTAAATATCTTTCTCGCTTTATATGTTTTCAGAGTTGTGCTGATGAAAAAAATTGCGAGAAGGCGTATGCCAAGTGACCTCTCCCTTGGTTTTGCAGCAGTCTCATTCATATGCCATGTGCACTTGAACACTTGCCTTACAATCGGGGAACAAGCGCACAACCATAGTCGCTAAATGCTGCTTTCTCTAGGGTGTTAACACATTCTAAAAGTGTGACTCGGGTGTCTCTTTTGTCTCTCCCTCCACAAAAACGTATGTGGACAATTGAGAACTTGGCTCAATCAGTATTCACACTTCTTTACAGACGCTCTTGTGTAATCCTTCCTAGTGTAAAGGGGAGGGAGGGAGGGAGGGGGGGAATTGCTTGGAAAAATTTCCTTGCTTCTTATTTGCTGAGAAGTAGTAAGAAGAATTTGCCAACTGCAGTTATCTGATATTGGTTTAGTATGAGTGAAACAAAGTCGATAATCTGCTCTCGCATGAGATAATCTGCAACTACTGTGCAGGGCTATGCAATTTCATGAACTAGACTTCTTTTTAATGCAGCTATCTGCATAGGAAATATTGCTCGTGTGTTCCTCAAAATACAATATTCCTCCCCGCATTCTCTCTCAAACTTGGTTCCGGAATAAGCATGCTACAGACTAAAATAAAAAAAATGAATGCTGTAGTCCAGCTTATCTTCAACAAGTGCTTTATCTTTAGAATGCGCAAGACCTTCTATTTCGCCACCTGTGCGTTGCTGCCAGTCTGTCTGGAGGGAGGCTGCTACCAGTGCCAGTGTTATGTCTAGCTCTGTGAAAGCAGCCCCTTGCCCATATCCCTTTTAGCAGCAATGACTCATCCAACATAAAAGATGCAATTTTTAGTTCTTCATCTTGCCTTCTCCCTTGCCCATTTCCCTTCTAACAGCAATGACTCATCCAACATAAAAGATGTAATTTTTCGTTTTTGTCTTGCCTTCTGATAAACAAAACCGTAACTCTTATCTTGCAGATAAAACAAGATTAATCCTTTTGAACCCTAGAGACAGTGGCGTGCCCAGGATTTTCGAGGGGGAGGTTACGTATACTTTTTTTTTGCCTCCCCAATGGCATCATAGTAACCTCATCTTGTAATGAACGGGTTCCAGGTTAGGTATCTGGTGGAGGCACATAGTGGTTCGGATTCCACTTTAAACTGTAGGTCCAGTCCCGATTAGCCTTCTGTGCACAAAGTGGACTTAAAACCTTTAGCGGACGGAGCCTTGGATGCATGTATTACCTTTGAAGCCAACACCTATCCAAGTGTGTGCTTTTCAAACTTACCCCTGGTACAAAAAAATCGTAGCTCGAGAACTAATTGTCGTGAGAGAGAAGCAAATTGGTTTTGTTTTCTTCTTAAACACAGGGTTTTTAGCGGAGGTAAAAATTATACATTGTGCCTCCAAATAATTAGGGTTAACCAAATTTTGAGGGAAGCATGACAAAAGACCTATGAGGATATGTACTACTTGTGACCCAACTTTGAAAAAAGAAAGAAAAACACTGAAATTATGACGATTGGAAATATTGCGTAATTAAGGAATTTCGCTTCTAACGTCGGTCCTATGAGTGCTGGATGAACCACGGAAGCACGACAAAAGACTACTCTATGAGGATATGTAATGCTTGTACAGCAACTTTTTAAATAAAAAAAAAACAAATTATGCCGATCGGGAATTTTGAGTAACTAAGGAATTTTACTTCTAGCGTCGGCCCTATGGACACTGGATGGAGCAAATCTTGAGGGAAGCACGACAAAAGACCACTCTATGAGGATATGTAATCCTTGTACCACAACTTGGAAGAAAAAACTGATATTACGGCGATCGGTGATATTGCGTAATTGAGGAATTTCACTTCTAGCATCTGTCCAAACCCAGTCGGTAGCTAAGGAGTGCTTCAATTATTTTTTTTTTACCAGGATCTAGAGAGATACAATAGGAAGACAGAAACTCCGCCCCATTATAATCACCTACACTGGTCTCCATTTCTACATTCCCTGAAGATGAGAGCAATGTATGCCCTCAAAACGCTGGAAGCCAATTCCAATTTAACCTGGCTGGTAACCGAGAACACTTGTTTGAGGGTTAATAAAATATTCCATAAATTAGATCACAGATAATTAAATATTAAAATTGCATATATTGTCTATCTGTGAAATTCACTTTTGCCCAACAATATCAGAGTATAAAATTAAATAAAATTATGTATTTTGCATAATTTTTAGGATAATTAGACTGTGAGTAGTATAAAATACTAAATGACGTTTACAAAAATCATACAAATGAAGAGCTCATATGATTAAACAGACTGATTTGGCTATACTTAAAACAATGTCAAGATGTCTATATGAGTCAATTGCCCAAGTGTGCTACACAGTTAAATCCAAAGAAT
Organism: Lepisma saccharinum; assembly: GCF_977018435.1. NCBI lineage: Eukaryota > Metazoa > Arthropoda > Insecta > Zygentoma > Lepismatidae > Lepisma > Lepisma saccharinum. The sequence goes on from NC_139229.1 coordinate 138,942,238, forward strand.
CTTGAGCCCTAGTGTACAAATGAAGAAGCCTCAACAGACAGATTTGGCCATGTGTACAAAAGATGAATCTGTCAGTCTGTCGTCTGTAAGCCTGCTAAAAATATAGTCTTCTTGATATTGTTATGGCTACACTTAAAACTAAGCCAAAAATGCTCATAAGAGCTTTTTGCTTACACAGTAGTATACTGTAATGTATGCTCAAATACTTGTTACTGTTATGTTAATATGTTTACCTGGAATATGCTCAATATTTTAATTCGGGACCAGGCTCAACTCATATATCTAATACTAAAACAATGCATTATGCAGAGGTCTTCTAGAATTGCTCTGTGTCTCTCTCATTTCTTACATCATAAACATATGATTTTTCACCTATAAGAATAACACTACATATGGTGTCATCAGGGAGTGTATCATGGAATTCACAGATAATTTTAATATTTGTCCTGTCATTAACCACAACCGGTTTCCTTTTTGAGGTGTTGATGACAAACATGGGTCTCTGTGCTTTGAATTCATCTGGTGAGTAATACATGTCAGTATTCCCTGTTGTAACTCTTTTGTATGCTGTATAGGCCTCATATAATTTGAGGAAATCATCCTTGGACATGTCTAAATTATAATTTTCTCTGGGGAACACCTCATTTCGGCCATTTTTAAGATATATGTTCTTGATGTTGCAGCTATCAAATTTACTTGAATTTTTTTCTTGGTTATTGTTTCTTCCAGTCTGAAACAGTACCACCACAAAATCTGGCATGTCATATTGTATACTGGAGAATGAGTTTGTAGCATCAAATTCATAATAGCTACCAGTAGCAGGCTTCTGGACACATTGATATGTATAAAATTGTAAAGGCACCTGTGGATTTTTTAGTATATCTGCTTTGTATTGAAGAGCATAACTGGCTTCATATTCAACAACCGGGATTCTTAGCTCCATAGTGTGAATAAGACATTTGCCTTCATCAGGTGGGGTATTAGGCAGAGCTGCCCCAGTAGAGTTTAATGTACTGTACCTCATCAAAGCATTATTATCATTAGCGGCTCTCCGAAATGTGATTCTTAAACCACCCTTCCACATAATGTCTTTGTAATCTGAGAAGTATCCTGGCAACAAGCGCATCGGGAACAGCACTGTGTGGCTCTTGGCTAATATTTTATCACCAGCCTCAAATCCACCTATTTTGTAGTACGAGGCCTCGGTCTTGGATAACTTTAGTGTGGCCAAAGCTGTAGAGGTAATACCAGGGTAGTCTACTCTGTTTATAACAACACCATGTTTTCTGATCTCGATTTCAGAGAACAAATGGGGTACAAAATTGTCTACCAGTCTTATATTTGAGTTAGCCGGATAATCTGTACCATCGAGCTTGACAACATCAAACTTGATATAGAGGTCTGCTCTGTGGGGGTGTATAAAGCCATCCCCTACATCAAGGTCAACCTCAATCTCTGTGTTGGGTTGATTTAAATTTGCAAAGGTCCTACGGTTCGGGGGAATGACTGTAGCTCATAACTCTCAATATTTTCCATTTTTTTTGTATGTATTTTTATTTAAATATTAATTTCTATGATAGCAGTTGTTGTGGCTCCAGCAAAATCAACTAATTCTTCTTTTTCATTAGTGACCATCAACTCAATATAGTCTATTCTATTATGGCACACAGGAAAATATAATGTTGGTGATGGAGTGTAGATGATTGGCTCCATAAATTCAGAGTTAGGTTTGATTGTTGTGATGATGCCAGTTTGCTTGTGAGTGCCTATGCCATCTGATTTGGTGATCATACCCTCGGCCACATTACAATGAATATTCAGAGTCTCTATGGCTAAGAATTTAGGTATATTAATAGCAGTGTGTTTGATGGCTGGTTCAAGTTTTGTGTTGTTCTGGAAGCCTAATAGCTCCCTATTGTCTCTGTAGCAGACACAATCTCTACTCTGTGAATGACAGAATTTTGAGTTAACACTATACCTCTGGGTAACTGAGCATTTAGAGTAGACAGATTATACTGCCCTGGAGTGATGACAATGTTTTGGTCACCAACTGTGATTGTGTTGTTTTGGTGTGTAATATTAGGGATCAAGTACATGCCATAGAATGCTCTAAGAGCTATTGTTTTGGGATATACTATATCATCATGTAGTCTGAGCTTCAATATTGAATTTTGGCTGGTAAGATGGAATACTCCCATGATGTTTCAGATACCACAGGGCCTTTTGAAAATCTTCAATTGATGGTTTATTTAATTGAGACAGATATCTAAGCATAGATAAACACAGATGTCCACAAATAACATCTTTGAAGTTTTGAACACGGTCATTATTGTAATAAAGATTACTTGATTTTAGATATTTTACTAAATTCTCAGGTGGAATACCTCCAAATGAATCAAACACAAATGCCTCATTGTTTAAATATTTAAGATAGCAGATCCAGTGAGTGCCCTGATTTTTGTACTTATCCAAATTGACTATCCCACATTCTTTTTTGAGCAGTTGTTCTGGTAAAGAATCAGACATGTACACACCTCTAAAATTTTTGATTCCCAGTGGCTTGATTAAAGCTTCAATATCTTGGTTGGTAAGTGGCTCTTGTTTTTTTAAAACTTATTTATGGCTCTCTTAAGACCTTTGCCTTGTCTCTCTATGGCCAGATTATGGCACCTTAGTTCATCTAATTCTGCCTTATTCTTCTTGGCATCTATTACTGTTTTTGCTATGGCAGCCGATTCCCCTGCTAAGCTGCCAACTGCACCGAGTGCTGCTAAGATACCTGGGATACTAAATATAAAGCCACCCACATGTGATTTTTTTCTGGATTGCTGTAATTTTCTTAATTGGGGGGTGCTAAATAACAATTTCATACCATGGCCCTTGGCAAGACAAGAGCTTTTCTTCTTGCGCTGCTTTTTGGTTAGAAGACTATCAATAGTCCCAAGTGATTTGAGACCTGCATAAGGTATCTGATACATAACACCCTTGGCTTTCATTGTAGGTTTATTATATATATATTCTGGGATTGACTAGCTCAATTAAGTTGTAACCAGTTTATTTAATCTATTACAAGCCCCACCCCAGTTTTTGTTTGGTGTTCATAGCTATGGTGGTCCCTAATGCTGCTATTCTCTCACTCAAAGAAGCATCTTTGCTTACAAATCTACCAAATGCAGCCTCTTCTAATTTTTTGTCTGCCACATGTCGCTTGTCAAGATTGTCATGTGTGTTGTATGCTATGTCATGGTCTCTACAAGCATCATCTAGGGGATTAACACCAGGGTCCCCTCTGTTTAGTCTGTGGTCTAGTTTGGTACCTGGACCACAATACTGATAGCCTGGTATGTGTAGCTCAAATGGCAGCTTGTTTATGATGTCATTAACAAGCCCCCGACCCTCAGAGATATTCCAAAATTTAGGTGGTAGAGTATTAATAATCTTTATAAGATATCCAATCCCCTTAGTGTCATTGACTATAAAACTGGACAATTTGGTGGCTATCATGTCCATAATTCCAACCTTTCATTGTAAAAATTATGGTTACCGGCATTTTCTTCCCCAGCTATGACCAGCAACCTATCTATGAGTTTCCTGACATCATCAACCCAGACAAATTCTTTAGGCAAGGTGTTGTAATGTTTGATCCCACTACAGTCTTGATCTGTGTCCATATAGGCTTGATTAAGTTGTTGTATTTTGCTCCACTGCTAGACTTAACTCTTTTTTTGTGTGGGATCATTGTTATGGTATAGAGCATATGATTTTATTAGTATTTCTTTGTAGTGCTCATAGTCTTGATCTGTATAGCTGCCAGACCTTTTCCGAGTCATCAGTTCCCACAATCCAGGTGTGCCACGATACTTAACAAAACTGCCTCTTTCTCCAAGATGAGATTCTGAATATACTATCACATCATCTCCCATAATTGTTACTCTGAAATTGCCAATTCTATGTATGATGCTACCATCAAGCTCTGTGTCAGCATATAAACCAAAAACCTCATCTTTGTTGTCTTTAGGTGTGCTTAAATATTTTTGAGCAAGAAGACCCAATTCAATAGGATCCTGACTAGCTTCAATTCTTCGAGGAGGAACAGGACTAGGTGTATGAATACCAGAAAGTGGGGTGATTGGATAATCTAATATGTTCCTAGCAGCTACTGGTACAAGCTCTGTGATCAAATTTTGGTTCTGCTCTGTAACAGTTTTGATATTACCAGTTTTACCCAGTTCACTAATAGCATCAATAATAGGCTGTTCTGTGCGCTTGTGTTGCTCATAAATACCTCAGTTCTCTGATTTCCATCCCTTAAATCTTTTTACAAGATAGTCTCTTAATTTAAGATCATCAATGATTGGCCTATTCATGGTTATTTATATATATGTCTCAATGTCTAGAAAATTGTTGATTTTATTTCTGTATTTACCACTATTGGGTTTCCTTGTCATATCAATTGGGACAAACTCATAGCTGTCCTGGTTCCAGCACCTACTGCAAAACTTAGAAAAATCATTGTAGCTCAAGTCCCCACCTACATACTCATCATGTATGTGTTTGAGGTTGGTATGATCTTGATGAAACACACATAAAATTGCTGTTGTCTCGTATCAGCTGTTTTGGTATTTTAGAAAAAGTCTGTGCCAGGTAGAAGCAATCTATGTTTTTGTGCCGCCCCTGTGTAAAGAAATTTCTAACCTTGTTTTGATTATCCAGTATAATGTCATCAAACAACAACAGTTATCAAGAGAGTCATTGAGTGGCTTAACATCTGATTCAAAAGTGGCTATATCCAGTCCAACATATAGCTTCATCAGCTGCTGATATTTTAATTGTTCTAAGCTCTTAGAGAAGACATACAAGTGCCTGTTTTTCCAGTCTAACCAGTTGGGTGCCAATAAAAAATTACACTGATCGGCATGAAAATCCTCCCACGAGGATGAAAGGGTGTACCTTATAGATATCGAGTCGCTGATTACGAATATCGCATTGAAAAAGTTCCAGCACGTAAGGTTTTTTAGGGGACATTTTCCATAAAAAATTACCAAAAAATTGTATTTTTTTAATGAAATATGTGTTTTTTATGCTTGGAATGCGTAATTGTGTATTTTTACTTCAATCCAAGAATTGTTACTTTATCCTAGGAACATTCTTTCCCCTGCCCGCACAACCGCCCCCCCCCCCCCCCCGAAATAGAAAAAGTACCAAATACACTCCCACCCACCCCAAAAAACAGTGAATTCGTCCACAACGCACATTTTTTTTGAGAATTCCAGATAAATGTCAAAACAAAAATGTGAATAATATTGCATTTTAACATTACTGCTGGAAGAAATATTTTCACGATGTCCCATGAGCCATAAGTGACTGACTCTAAAATGAATGGAATCTTACAGTTTTTAACTATGTGTGACAGGCTTATTTGTGTACATTGGAGTTCAACGTTTTATTTTCGTTGCACTCTTCCTACACTGTCACCTCGGCTTCCTTCAAGGTAAAAGGATTCGTAATCAACTTGTGGTCATTCGTTGGCACCCCCTTGTCTAGACGACAAACCAGATGTAGTTGGAAAAAGGTGCCAAGACATCCACCTCGTTGTCCCGTGAAGCAGATATTTTACTTCCGAGGTGATCGTGGTGTAAGAGAGTCGCGTTACTCTGTGTCTGTGTATACCGTTAAGGAAAAATATTTCTGCGTGAAATATTGACATTTGTGTTAAACCAACATGCCACGAACTTGCAAAAGCTCGGTAGATTCATTCTGCTACATATGTGGGGAAGTGGTCTTCAAAGGACAAAGTAGGCAATTGTCACCGTTCCTAAAGACAGCATACTACCTGTACTTTGGGTGTAAAGTCGGCAACCAGGATCGCGATTGGGCTCCCAAACGAAGTTGTAACTCGTGTGCGGGTACTCTAAAAGGATGGTTCAAAGGTACACATAAATCGATGCCGTTCGCTGTACCTATGGTTTGGCGTGAGCCCTGGGATCATGTTGCAGACTGTTATTTCTGCCTGACCAATATTACAGGTTTCTCAAAAGGCACGAAGCATAAAATACAGTATCCTGACTTGGATTCCGCGAGGAGACCTGTCCCACATGATGTTGTTCTGCCTGTACCCGTACCACCAGACTCATACACACTGAGCAGTGTTTCATCCGACGAAGAACCTGCGACTTGTCAGGATGTTGCACAATCTTCGAGTACGCATTCAGATCCCAATTACGCCCCAGTGTCTGACACTAAGGAACCATATGTGATAAGTCAGGAAGAACTGAATGATCTGATCAGAGACTTAATCCTTCCGAAGACCAAGGCCCTGTTGCTTGCATCACTACTTCAACAATGGAATCTACTTGACCGAGATGTGAATATATCGATGTACAGAAAAAGAGAGGTGAGCCTAGTTCCTAATTTTACAAAGGATGGTGATTTGGTGTATTGTAGTGACATTCCGTCGCTTATGGAACAACTGAAATTTGACTACAGCACTGAAGATATAGACTGTTCGTAGATTCGTCGTGGACTAGCCTGAAGGCAGTGTTACTACACAATGGCAATCAATATCCTGCCATCCCTGTTGCTCATGCTGTGCATATGAAAGAAACATACGAGAACATGCGGAACCTACTACAGAAATTAAATTACGAACAGTTTAAGTGGTGTGTATGTGCTGACCTTAAGGTTATTGCCATCCTCACCGGTTTACAAGGAGGTTACACCAAACACTGCTGTTTCTTGAGTCATTGGGACAGTCGAGCCAAAGAGCAGTACACCATCACAAAATGGCCACCAAGGAACCAACTGGTCCCAGGAGAGATGAATGTGGCTAATGAACCTCTTGTAGATCCGGAGAAAGTATTCTTATCACCTCTCCATATAAAATTAGGTCTAATGAAGGTATTTGTCAAGGCCCTGAAGCGAGATGCTGAAGCATTTAGTCATCTCAGAAAACTGTTCCCAAGACTTAGCGAGGCCAAGGTGAAAGAAGGTGTTTTTACAGGGCCTCAAATCAGAGACGTTTTGAAGGATCCTACATTTCCTTCTAAGCTGAGTGGTGTGGAACGTGAGGCTTGGGAGGCCTTTCGAGACGTGTGCAGTAATTTTCTCGGGAATCATAAGTCACCTAATTACTTCATTTCGTACCATGGGATGTAATATGTCCCTCAAGTTACATTTACTGCATTGTCACTTGGACTTCTTCCCTCAACAGTACAGCTTGGGGGAGGTCTCTGATGAACACGGTGAAAGGTTTCATCAACAAATAGCTACCGTGGAGAGGCGCTATAGTGGGAAATGGAGTGTGAATATGTTGGCAGACTTCTGTTGGAATGCGACATGCGAGACACCCTGTACAAATTACAAGAGGAGCAGGAACACCAATTGACATGTAAGTGTTGAACGTTTACTCTTTATGTAGTTGTATCTGCTTGTTTTATATTGAAATTCTGATGATAGTGTGGAAATTTATATGGGGGGAGAATAGCACTTTGCGTGGTAATTGAAACCCACCCTCGCCCCCTCCCTCAAAACTGGTACGTCCTGGGGAAAAACGGGTTGGGGATTCGAACTCAGGAGCTCGAAATCTATAAGAATCACCTATTTTGGTTCATGGGAGCGACAAAAAGTTTAATTTTGCCGAACAGTGTTATCAACCATTAGTGTAGTTTTACCACAAGCCGATGACCCAACAATAAGACATCTAATATTATCAGGCAGCAGCTTGCCATTTCTCTTAGTCTGCTGTTCAGGCATTGGTAGTCTCTTTATAACATCCCAGGTGTTCATAGTATCACTTTGTCTGCCTCTCCAGCTGTGTTCTGGGAGACCTAGCCATTTGACCAGTATCTTGTTGCCTTTTCTGCTGATGACTTTCTCTATAAGATATGTGTTGGGCTGTTTAGTTTTGCTGAGTTCTTCTTCATAGAATCTGCCTTTGAGAATTTCTCCGCGATGGTCTTTTATTATATATGTGTTACGGGTCCCAGCTTTAACTTGAACCACTGTAAATAATTCAGTGCTCCAGTTTCTAGTAAAGCCTCTTTCGAATATGTGCTTATATTTGCTGATTCTTACTTGATCACCGACCTTGTATTTAGCTTTTCTGGTTGTTGGTTGGTATCTAGGATAGTAAACAGTGTTGATCAATTGCTGCTCATCAGATGAAGTTACCTCAGAGGGCTTCATGTTGATTGTGGTGTGGACTGAGTTGTTATACCGATCTAGAAGTTCTGGTAGGATAGTAAGCCATTTATAATTACCTTGAAGGGTAAATTGTTTATACATATGATTTTTTAGGGCTGTTGAATCTTTCTACAATACAGGCCTTGAGATCACTGTAACTCGAGTAATGTTGTACTGACTGGCTTTTAATAAATTGTTGGAACACCAAATTATAGAATTCTTTGCCATTATCGGTTTGTAGATAGTGCGGTGATCTTCCACTCTGATTGATGATTGTCCTGAAGGCTTCTGTAACACATGTTCCAGTCTTGGATTTGAGTGGCACAGCCCAGGCATATTTTGAAAATGTGTCTATGACAGTGAGTAGATACTTGTAGCCCTTGTTGATCTTGTCTAAGTTTTTCAGCTGTACACTTGCCATCTCAACCAAGTCAGCCTGCCACAAATCATCTATGCCTTTTCTGACCACTGGCAGTCGCTTATAGTTATGTCTGGCTGGTCTGTGTAGTTCATCAACAATCGTTTGTCTAGACATAGTATGTAAACAAGAATATTGCAGCTATGGGGTGTTCAGCAGCAGATACCACAGAATTTTCTAAATACAGTTTGTCACCTATTTGTATGTTAAATTCCAAAGAACCATCATCTTCAGCATAAACTGTCTCTAATGTACCGGGGTCTGTAAAATCCTCTAACTCTACACTGGTGACCTTTGGTTTGTTATCAGCATTGGTTATTGATAAGGTAGGGTAGTGGTGAGCCTGTGGTTGGAACCAATATTTGATCTTGATTGGTCGGAGTGTGCCCCCAACAAAAAAACTGGTAATAAAATTGTGCAGGAGACAGCATATACAGTTTGCCACCTGGTGTAAATGGTGAATCATATTCTTTGTTGGGGATACTGTTCAATTCAAGGATTACTGTATGCTTAGGATTCTCGATAAGGCCAGTTATTTCTTTTCTGCTGTAAGCAATCTACTTATTACAGATTCAAGATGCTCGTTGATAGTCCTAACAATCTCATCGTGGCCTGGTTTGATTCTTATGTCCACAGCAAGTTTTTTGTATTGTTGCACAATCTCTTGAAGCTGCGTGGCAAAAACAGACAGAGCATTTGCTTGGTTGGATTCCATGGTCCCTAGCTGTTGCTTGATGTTGGCTACAATTTGCTGTAGATTTTCAACAACAGCCAATTTTGAACTTTGGGCTATAAGATCATGGACTTGGGTTCTGATATCCTCAAACAGAGCATGCAGTTCATTAATATGTTGATTGGTTGGAAAAGTAGTCACTGTCTGAGTAAGCTGTTTGATCTCTGTCTGGATATTCTTGATATCTTCTGATTTCAGTATGCGATTCACTGCTCTTTTAATATTTTTCAGCTCCTGTGATGTAGGCAGATTGGCTTTAGTATTCTGCAAAGACTCCAGGGCTGGTTTCACAGCATGCAATTCAGTAGCATCAGCCACACTATGCATAGCATCTTGGAGCAGGGCTATGTCTGCCTGAGTAGGTGTTGATTGTTGTAAAATTTCAAGCTTTGTTTGGATATCATCGATCAAGTGATGAAAATGAGATAGCTCAGATTCAGTGTTGAGGTTTTCAAGTTTGGTGATCTGTTGCTGGACACTGACAAGGGTGTCTACAATACCAGGCAAGCGGGATTCTAGAGTTTCTTGTACATTTTGTCAGATCACTTTGTACTGCTGCTATGGTACCCTCAATATGGCTTATGGTACTCTGAATTTTTCCAAAATCTTCATATGTCTCGAGTTGCAGCTTGATGTTGGCAACACTACAAGTGATAGCACTCAGAGCATCAGAAGATGGTAGGTTGTCCATAAAATTCTCAAGTGTCTCGACTTTTTCTTTAACCTCGGCTATGGCATTGTTCAAGGGATCCAGATTAGGTATCTGTAGTGATTGAATCTGTTCCTTTAGAGTAGAAATCACTAGATCAAAATCATCTTGGGTCTTTATGCTTTTGACAATTGTTTGGAGCTGTGTCTGGACACTACCAATCTGCTCTTCTAGTTGCTGTTTCAATTGCTCAGAGTTGGTAGCCTGAGTCTTAAATTTGGCTTGAAGAGCTGCTACAGCCTCCTCTAAACTTTGAAAATTATCTAATGTGGCCAAGTCAGTATATTTTTGAAGCAGCAACTTGAGTTCTCAGTCAATTTTAAGAAGAGGGTCCATGCATTGTGAAGACTAGTTGAAGACTGGCCTTGAGTGTAGTTTGTAGAGCTTGTAAATCACTTCTTAATTTTTTGACTGACATCAAGCATCAGAATCTCATCACTGTGATCTTCGCGCCTTGTATGGCCAAATGTATCATTAGGCATTTTGCTTTAGTAGTTATTTATTATAGAGTATCTGATTCTTAATTCTATAAAAAGAGGTATAAGCTTGTCATAGTGGCCTAGAACCTCAATATATAAACAGTCACCGGCAGAGACAGTATATACAGTGCCAGAAACCATGTTTGAGTGCTTAATTCTGTAAATATTTCTGCCTACTGAAACCTTGACATCGCCCTTGGGCGTTGTAATAAATTGTAATTGACCACCTAAAGGTAATTGGTAGTGGTTTAAGTTATTGTTAAATATGTACAATGTTTTACCTGTTTTATCATCAACATCTGTAAGTATGCTATTCAGCTGAATAATTAACAAACCACTTAGTTTAGATAACATAGATTGTATATCAGGGGAGGGTGCTGGTGTTGGCAGGTCCATAATAGCCTGTATTTTGAACCCAAATAAGTTCATCGGCATGTTTGTTTATTTCAAATCATGCTCTGTGATTGGGCATTGATTGCCACTTATCAAGTCACAATGACCCCATGGTAAAGTATGTATGCCACATGATAAAATGCATCTCTTATCGTCATGTGGGTCCAGAGCAATTTTTCTTATAACATTTGTGGTCAACAAGTGATCCACACTCTGGATTCTGCATTCTGATGGTATTATGTGATTTGAGACAATCTTTATAATCTTTAAATTGGATCTCTTTGTCCACAGTTACTCTACCAATGCCCTTGGCTTTTTTGGCAACAGCGCCACTCCATGTTTCAAAGCTGTACATCTTGGCCCTTAACCCAGCAAATGCTACAATAACATCGCCAAGTGTCTCATCTTTTAACTTACCAGGCACCTTTTTGTTGTGGGGTTGAATATTCAGATGGCAATTCACTGGTATCAAAATATTTAAGCAATGCAGGGTCTGCTATATCTTGATAGACATCTTCTGTCTGAATATCAAGGATAAAGCTATCCGTGTCCATATACATCAGTTTTACACTATCACCATAACAAGGCTTCAGCACATCATAATAGAGCTTTAGCATGTGTAATTTGGCCAATTCTAATATCACAGCCCCTACATAAATAGGCTTATCAAACTTAATGTTTGGTTTTTTCATGTTGAAGAGTGCCAGATTATCATCATAAATTCTTCTGTAATTGAAGTTGGGCTTTGCCACCAATTTTTTGCTCTGGCTAGGGTCAGTAACCAACTTGACATTAGTATGCTTTCTGACATTTTCTATGGTTTTACCATACACTGAATTGACCATCAATTTGAACAAGGTCTTATCAAATTGGGTTACAGCAAGTGTTCGATGCTCAATGTTTGTATCAATGTATTGCTTCAACCATCTTGAGTGCTTAAACCTCAAGACTTTGCCAACCTTGGTGACTTGAACACCGTGATGCATCAGGAACTGGAGGTTTTTGTAGTATATGACATACCCCTGTTTTGGTTTTAGAGTCATCATCAGCTTCTTCTGTTTAGAGCCAGGTGAACACTCGACCTCAGGAATTGGGGGCAGATCAGAAAACTGGTTGTGTAAATCATCAGGAATTGACAGATCAACCTCTAAGAATAGACCATAGTCACTGTCATCAAAGTCCTGAAGATCTTCAATGTTGAAATCTTCCACCCACTCAAGCCCTGCATATGGCAGTTTATCCATCATGGCATAGCCATACAGGCTGTTGGCATCCACATAAAGTATATAGTTTGATGGTCGTGCAGAATCATAATTGGGAACACACATGTTGTTGGCTCTGGCATATCTTTGAGAACATTGTAGCATGCCTCCTCGTATACATTGTTCCATAAACAGATACATGTCCTGATCCTGGATAAGATCCAATTGCATTTTAGTGTTCAAAAACATGGCAGAACATGCTATGCCCTGAGCACTGTAGAAATAGATTGGATCCAGCTTATAATTTTCCACCGATGATTTTCTAAATGCCTGAAGTATATCAGCTAAGAGAGTCACATCAAGTTTCAAGTATGCCTTATGATAATCACCACGTGTCTGGCATTTTAAGTTGGTCCACATCAACTGGCCATGGTGATAATCTTCATCAGTGATTCCGGATGACCTGAGTTTACTGTAGAACTCTTGTTGTGATGGCAGAGCACACTCATGAAATTTAGAAAAATCAGTAACATAATCATATGGGTATACACCCTTATGCCTAATTAATTTCAGGTCCTGATTTGGAAACTTAGCACATGTGATTTTGAATTTGTCATCAGATAATTGACTGGCCAGAGTAGCTAGGCTATCCGACAGAATTCTGTATGAATCTAGAAATATTAGGTAAAGAGGCCTGCCATTAACACTGATTATCTTGCTAATAGCAATATATTTTTCATCATTTTCTGCTAAAATATTTAAATTCTGCTTGTCAAACCCCTTGTACCTGATCAGATGATGAAAATCATAATTGGATGCACCATGACAAAAAATCGGGACAAATTTTGGTCTCTGGATCTTAATATTACAGCTATTACACAGGGTCATTTTGAATTTACCATCTGTATGAGAATGGTGATGCTGCTTAATATTTGTATCTGAAAATTCAGAATCACATACCGGGCATTTTTCTGCATTGTTGAAATCTTCAATCTGATCCTCTGTTAAAGGCAACATAGGTTTTGATTTTAATAATACATTAGATGCTATGTAATGGCACTCATTTTCTATCCTATGTGCAAATTCTTTGATGGCATCTGGTCCCATGTATAAATATTCTTTACTAACACCACCATCCTGTACAACCACATAATAAAAACTAGAAGGTTCATGTAGCTGGTATGATGTACTTGAAGATTCGTCAGGATCTGGGCTGCATAATGCAAGGGGTTTGAGGTTTGATTCAAAATCACAGACTATATATGCTGGGTGTTCCAACAAGGCTTCAAATTTTTTGAATTTGGCATTTTCATTTGGCTTAAGCATAAGCATATGAACAGGTTTATGGGTACCACAATATTTCAGATGGTCAACTAACTTGTTTTTAGCAATTTCTGTATTCTGTTCACGAACACCATTTATTATTTTTTGACCATCAAATACAGTCAAACATCTTCTACATAACTTGTATATTGTATTAGATTTGTCTAGTTGTTTTCTGACTAAAGCTTCAAGACTGTGTATCAGAGTGTAATGATATGTGCCATCCTCTTCAGTTAAGAGCAGATCAATCGGGACAGCAGAATCATAATCAAGTGTACTGATTCTGAGAGGTTCTATCAAGCAATTGCCACGACCAGTAGAACAAATAAATACATTAATAGATAATGGCCTACCATTGATATCTCTGGCCTTTTCAAATTTATCAATATTCTGAACAGACATTGGATATTCTAAGCCCTCCATAGCATCATCAAAATCATGTTCATGCTGTTTATCATAACTTATTCTGTCTGGATTATTTAAAACTGGAAACAAAGCTGCCAAAATACACCCCAGAAAGCTTTTTTGATCATCATTTTTTTTAGGTTGACCACAGCTTTTTGTGTCTGATATTGTCAGGTAATGGCTGATATGTAGAACCTTGTAGTGGTCTGAATTCAGAAATATTAATATAAAACTTGTGTGGAGATCCACATAGGCTCCAACCCGATTCCTTAGCAGCAAACTGAGTGTGTTTGATAAGCAATTGCTATATCAACCTGCTTAGTATTTTGTCTGAGTTTATATTTGAGTATACAGGTACAGTTTCTGTTATGTGGGGCTGTGTACATTTTGTGCCATTTGATTTCTTATATTGTGTTTACAATTTGAGGGACAGCTTATAAGAGCCATTTTGTTTATTTAGAATAGCCTGCACATCAGAATTTATACTGTTCAAAAAATTCTTAATGTCACATTTTGGCTCTGATACAAAACAGTAATCACTAAGTTGACCATTAAAACTGCTTTGGATGGGTGCATTGCATGGCTGCTTTGCTGGTCTATGATTATCGGTAGAGGCACATATTTTTGGTAAATAAAAAGGCAAAATTTCGGTACAAAAACTGGGTCAATTTCGGGTTCAAAA